>NW_022196872.1:0-394560 GCF_008641045.1 Pistacia vera
TTCTATTGTTATTATGCATGCATTGTACAGTTTTCAGTAGGTGTTACAAATTGTCAATAACTTTAGATGATGTAGTGAGATCATCAATGAGATCATATAATATGAATGGGAGCGGGAGCGGGAGCAAGAGCAAAGTTGGGTTTATTGCACTGCTAACTATATTAATGAAGAGGTTTGGCATAAAAACTATATATATATATTAAAACCTCTCTACAGTTATAAAAAATTATATTGTTGTTTTTGGATAATTATAAATAAAAATGAACTTTATATTATAATAAGTTATAATTTTTCCAATTCTTGTCATAAGAAAAGTTGCTTTTACATAGTAATAATTATCTGTATATTGTAAAAAAATATATGTTATGTTACATAAAAAATTTAAGATGATTTATTTATCTAAATAATATATTTATATAAAATTATTTGGGACAATGATTTATCTAAAGAAAATATATGTTATGTTACATCAAAAATTTATGTTAGATAAACAAAATATTTATCTAAAATTGTTTGAGACAATGATTTATGCTTTAGAGTTGATACTATATCTTTTAACTTACGGGATACATTACTCATAGCATGAACATCTTCTTGTTGAATCCAAAATATTTCTAGTGTCTCAAGTATGTTTATTGCACTGCTAACCAGAGGTTTGGTGTAAAAACTATATATATATATATATAAATCTCTCTACCGTTATAAAAAATTATATTATTGTTTTGGGATAATTATAAATAAAAATAAACTTCATATTATAATAAGTTATAATTTTTCTTATTCCGTCTTAAGGAAAGTTGCCTCCACATAGTAATAACTATCTGTATATTGTAAAAAAAAATATGTTATGTTACATCAAAAATTTACAATGAAATAAAATATTTATCTAAAATTGTTTGGGACAATGATTTATGCTTTAGAGTTGATATCACATCTTTTAACTTACGGGTACATTACTCATTAGCATGGACATCTTCTTGTTGAAGCCAAAATATTTCTAGCTTCTCAAGTATGTTTAGAGCTTCTTGGCACGAAATTTTTTGCATCTTCATATTATCATACTCATGTTTATTTCCTTTCTATTCTTGTCTAATTGTAGCAATGATTTCTTCTTCAAATAATACATGTATGACTTGTTCATTTAGATGATTGAGAAAGATATTAATATCCATTCGATTAGTGCAGTGAAGTTATCGAATATAATCACTCAATTCTACTATGACTCTTAGATTCTCATCCTCCACTTAATTTGTAACGTGCAATTCGTCGACATCAAGGGTCCTAATCTTGCAATGTTTAAAACAATTGATAATTGTATGTGGCTTCACATCAATTGACCATGCAGCAATTACATTTACAATTTCATCAAGAACACTTATATTTGCTAGCTTCAAGACATGATCTTCTATCTGTTTCAAGAATAAGCAATTGAAGCGCTGAATTTGAAATCATAATACGTAAAACATGAATTTAAATCCTAATACTGTACTACTAAAACATGAATTATAAAATAATTTTTTTTTGTAACTACACCTCTATTAAGTAATAACCTTCTTATAGTAATAAAATTAGTTAGTCTTACTATTATGACTATAGATTTTACTATATATATATATATATTGGCTATTTTCCTTTGGCATAAGATAAGGAAAAAAAATAGAGAAAACAAGTAAAATAAAATAAGAGAATAAACTAAATTAAGATCTTAAATTTATCAAGAAAATTATCTTACATAGTATCCATTTCGAAAAGAAGACATTATTTTGGTATTGTTGTATTTATCGGATGTAAAAAAGGCTAACCGTCTATTAAAAATGTCTTTCTAATCCTTTGCACCATCATTAATTGGAACAAAACTCCATTAGCGGTAGAATTGTTAGTTTCTAGACCTTAGAGGTGACAAGGTAGTAAACCACAAATTGTCTAATTATTTAAAAAATATATTTATTAATTAGGACTTGTTTTTTCTTGACAAATATATAATAACAAAAATAGAAACAAGACAAAAGGTAAATAGATGTTTCTTATATGTTATAATTATTCATTTTATTATAGTATTTCATATTTTTCTACTATAGTATTTTTCTTTGAAAGAAAACTCTTTAGTACCAAATCCTTTTTCTGAAAACAAAATGGTACATATCATAAATTCAGATGGAAATATGCATATAATATGTCTATGTGTGATAATCCTCGTGCAGTTTACATCATTACATGTGGCGTGACATGCAAAATGAAACTGTCGCATGGACCCAACCTCGAATGAAAATCACTGTTCAGCACGATCCTGTGATAACCTAAAAATACTCAATAAATAGTTGATTTTGTAAAACATTTTTTCTTTACTTACAATTTTTTGAAAATAATGTCTATGTAATTATGGTACAATTATTTGAATTATTTCTTGTAAACTGATATTAATAAACTAGAGATATATTATATATTTTTAATGTCTAATATATGGTACTGAAACTATTATTATTAACTGTTTACTTTATTAGTTCATTTATGATACATTAAAACTAATAATTGATAAATGATCTGATACCATAATCTAATAATTGTTCTAATATTGTAAAACGGAAAATTGATATGATACTATAAAACTAGTAATTGATACTGAACTAACTGATCATATATGTTAACTGATACATTAACATTTATGACCAGCACAGATCAAGTGGTTAAACAGTCAAACATACACCTATCTAAGTCAAGAAATTTTGTTATGAATGTGCTTTCTAGTTCCTATAACATTGTAATCTCTGTTATGATCCTTATTGCTTGCAAAATTTGGAAACAATGGTACCCATCAAAACTAAATTCTAAAAATAGTTACAAGAATCAGATAACTAATAGTAAAACAATATAATCTACAATAAGCATTTCAAATGTTTTCTTTTAAAATACAACTCATTACTATACATAAAATTGCAAGACGGTAATAAGTCACAAGAACTAATCAATTATGGAAGCATCTTCTTGCAAGTGTAATACAAGAGTGACCATAAAAGACCTTTAAGCGTTTTCTCATCCGATACCTTTAGAAGATGAGCAACTTTGCAGAATCCTGCATGATATATATACAGACATTCTTCATTTATTGTTGGTTTCATCCTATTGTTACAAGGTTTTGGCCTTGTAAGAGCCCATTGCCCACCCATTCTTACAAGGTTTTGGTCTTGTAAAAGCTCATTGCCCATATGGCCAAAGAATGCATGTAACTTAGCACTCTAAACAATCAACAGTGGTCCAAGCTTCAAGAATTTAGAAAGAATAACTACGCAGAAAACAATAATGAGTTAGTGAATTATCAAGAACAAATAGTTCTAAAGCAAATGATTTTCAATGTAAATTATGCAGAATATAAAGTTTCCAATTGTAAGAGGCAGGAAATTGTCCTAAAGGTAGTAACCTGACGATGCAAGACATAAAGGAAGGGCGCGGGTATTTAGTCTTTCTACATTTTAGGATAGAGTATTTCAGTCCTTGTCTTCTAATTTTTTGTTGTGCTTCATATTTTGAGTCCGAGTCCGAGTCCAAGTCACTTGAGTCTCTCGAGTTTGGAGACTTGGGCTCCATTGGTTCTGGGTTTTCGTTAGTATCCGCCATAGCCGTGTCTGTGTCTTCTTCATCTCGGGTTTTTGGCGCTAGGGTTTGATCTTTTGGTTCCATTATTCTGCTTCGTTTGCTCTGTGTTTCTCTCAAGTGTACTGAAGGGTTGGGTTTATTCAACGATACCCAGAGATTTGGCGTGAAATTTCCCTAATTTTTTAAAATCACACTTCACCCCCTATATATATTCTAACTCTGATGGGGAAGATTTCCTACTAGTAATTATATTCCTTTGATATAAGGAAAAAAATAGAGAAAAGAAATAAAATAAAATAAGAAAATAAACTAAAATAAAATCTTAAATTTATCAAGAAAATTATCTTACATAGTATCCATTTTGAAAAGAAGACAAATTATTTTTGTATTATTGTATTTCTCGGATGTAAAAAAGGCTAACCGTTTATTCAAAATATCTTTCTTATACTTTACACGATCATTAATTGGAACAAAACTCCATTAGGGGTAGAATTGTTAGTTTCCAGACCTTAGAGGTGACAGGGTAATAAACCACAAATTGTCTAATTATTTAAAAAAAAATTAAATATATATTTATTAATTAGGACTTATTTTTCTTGACAAATATATAATAACAAAAATAGAAACAAGACAAAAGGTAAATGGATTTTTCTTTTATATTATAATTATTCATTTTATTATACTGTTTCATATTTTTATTTGAAAGAAACTCTTTATTACCAAATATTTTTTCTGAAAACAAAATAGTGCATATCATAAATTCAGATGGAAATATGCATATAATAAGTCTATGGGTGATAACCCTCATGCAGTATACATCATTACATGTGGAATGACATGCAAAATGAAGCTGGTGAATGGACCCAACCTCGAGCGAAAATCATTACTCAGCATAATTCCTGTGTTAACCTAAAAATACTCAATGAATAGATGATTTTGTAAAACATTTTTTCTTTACTTTTATGAAAATATTGTCTATGTAATTATGGTACAATTATCTGACTTATTTCTTATAAACTGATATTAATAAACTAGAGATATATTATATATTTCCTCTGATTCTGTATTTTTAATGTCTAGTATCTAGTACTGAAACTACTATTATTAACTGTTTACTTTATTAGTTCATTTCTGATGCATTACAACTAATAACTGATAAATGAATTGATACCATGAACTAATAATTGTTCTAATATTGTATAACGAAAAATTGATCTGATACTATAAAACTAATAATTGATACTGAACTGATCATAAATGTTAACTGATACATTAATAGATATGATCAGCACATATCAAATGATTAAACAGTCAAACATACACCCATCTTCATAAAGAACTTTTGTTATGAATGTACTTCCTAGTGCATATAACGTTGTAATCTCTGTTATGACCTTTATTTTTTGCAAAATTTGGAAACAATGGTACCTATCGAAACTAAATTCTGAAAATAGTTACAAGAATCGAATGACTAATAGTTGAACAATATAATTTACATAAGCATTTCAAATGTTTTCTTTTAAAATACAACTCATTAACTGTACATAAAATTGCATGAACCAATCAATTATGGAAACATCTTCTTGCAAGTGTAATACAAGAGTGACTGTGAAAAACCTTTAAGTGTTTTCTCATCCGATACCTTTAGAAGGTGAGCACCTTCACAGAATCCTGCATGATATCTATACAGACATTCCTCATTTATTGTTGGTTTCATCCCATTCCTACAAGGTTTTGGCCTTGTAAGAGTTCATTGCCCATATAGCCAATGAATGCATGTAATTTAGCGCTCTAAAACAATCAATGGTGGTCCAAGCTTCAGGAGTTTAGAAAGAATAACTACGTAGAAAACAACAACGAGTCAGTCAATTATCAGGAACAAATAGTTCTGGAGCAGATATTTTTCAGTGTAAATTATGCAGAATGTAAAGTTTCCAATTGTAGTCAACAGAAATTTATCCTAAAGGAAGTAAACTGACGATGCAGGACGTAAAAGAACGATGCAAATGGGTATTTAGTCCTTATCTTCTACATTTTAGGATCAAGTATTTGAGTCCTTGGTATCCCTTTCTTGATTCCTCTTCTTAACCTATTAATTTCTCTCTATCACCCTATATTATCTATCTATGATATTCTTCTCCCCCTCCATCACCTAAGGAGCAAAAATATTATCTACTAGACATTATAACTACCCGAATTTTGTCCAACATTTCACAACATCAAGAATCTACTAGAAAATGGTTAAATAGTACATCCACCAAAAAAATAATAATAATAAATGAATTGACAAAACAGATGATGAAATGAAATCTATATAGATTTGAGATAGATTTAGATCTAAAAAACACAAACTCATACCTTAGTTAACAGCCTATTAACTAAGCTATAAGATAACAGCTTTAAACAAACTTAGGGGTTCTTACACGAGTGCATTTTCAGACCATGCTGCTTCATAGATTTCAATGGCAATTTGAAATCCCATATCGACCAAATCTCCACGATCATCGTTACAGCAACTGCACATGTAACACCAGACCATATTTTTCTTGACTGCAATGTTGTCATTTTAACTGTTCCAACAGGTAGATCCCATTGACCGGCCCCTGTTCTGCATCCATATTCTTTAAGATATTCTAGTGAAAAACCTTCTCTAATGCTCTTTTTGCTTTGTCTTCATCAACTATCGCTGAAAGAGCACATGCTCGTGCATAACTACATTAGAGACACACCTGGTAAGTTCTAGTCTTATTAGATCTGAACTAAAAAAGAATATATATTGAGAAACAAAAACATGTGAAACACTATAAATAAATCAAGATTTATCAGGCCTGGATAATTGAGAATATCAATGAATGAAGTTAATCAGTTGCAACATACCATTGTCCAGTAAACTGATTAGCTTGAATAGATGAACTTGAGCGGCTACCATTATTGTCGTAGTTGAAGTAAGAACCATTCCACAATTCCTCATATACAACTTTTGCTTACTGAAATTTACACCAAAAATAATCCTCAAACCCTTAAGATCTACTACATGTGCAAATCCAAACGCAACCTGCAATGCTGCCACCTCCAATACATGTACTTACAACAGAGACAGATCACGTATCGTATGTCTGATCAGGAAAGCTATCATTCTCAATCATCCCCATCACCATCCCTATCAAATTCGAACAGATAAAAGTGTTTACTGAACCTTCTGCTTACCGTAACCAATATAGAGCATTTGGGCAGCTGGATGAACTTTTGCAGGATTCTGCTCCGAAAAAATGTTTAATACTCGCTAAAGTTTTATCACGTAAACATCAATTTCGCTTTTGGACCGGAAATTGAGGAAGCTCGTTCAAACATTCACTATAATTTTCGGCCTTCATTAGTAACTGCATGACTAAGGACATTGTACATTCAGTCGGCTTCACATTTCTCTCCACCATCTTATGAAGGAGTTCAACAACTTTTGGTATCTCATTATTCTTGAGGAAACCAAACATAAGCGTAGTAAATGTGACTACATTTGGAGCACAACCATTTTCCTCCATATATGACAACAACTCAGTTGCCATTTCTAGTTGTCCATTTTTACACAGCCCATTGATCAAAATGCTATATGTTACAACGTCTGGCACCAGGTTTCCATGAAGACAAAATTTCTGAAATAGGTCCCAAGCAGTTCCCAACCTCTCTGTTTTACATAATCCATCAATGAGGGAACTCAAACCTTCAATGCTGACTGCAAACTTATTATTTACAAGAGCATTAAACATTTCCAATGCTTCCAAAACACATCCGTTCTTGCAAAGTCCATTAATGAAAATGCTATATGTCCGAGAATTAGGAAAAGCATCGTTAAGTCGCATCTCACCAACTAAATTCCGTGCATCTTTCACCTTTGCTATAAGAAAAAATCCAGTTAACAAGGTGTTATATGTAATCACATCAGGCCTAATTCCTTCTGAAATCATCTCTCGATAAAGACTAAGAGCTTCATTGACTTCTTTATTCTTGCAATACCAATTTATCACAGTATTGTAGCAAACAACATCAGGTCTACACCCCTTTCTAGTTATAGAATCAAACAACTTCCTTGCATCACCAATTCTATCTACCAAGCAATAACTGTTTATCAAAATGTTATAGGTATAAATGTTAGGAACCACACCTCTCTGAATCATATGTTCCAACAATAGTTGTCTAGCCTTCTCAACCAATCCAGCCTTACAAAGACCATCAATTATAATACTATAAGTAACAACATTTGGCCTACAAATAACACCAAATTCTTTATTCCCATTGACCATCTCTTCAAGCAACTTAATGGCAACACTAATTTTCTCTGTTTTACACAATCCACCAATCAAAGTGTTGCAAGTGATCACATTAGGCCTACAACCAACAACAATCATTTTCTTAAACAATTCCATTGATTCCATAATCTTTCACTCTACACACAGACCTTTAATCAAACAAGTAAATGTCACGGTATTTGGGCTAAAACCCAACTTCAAAATCGCTCCAAAAACCGCATAACCAACAGAAACCCTTTCAATATTACATAAGCAATTCATCAAAATATTCAAAGATATAAAATCTGGAGACAGCCCAGTTGAATTCAACAGCTTATAAAGCAAAATCACTTCATAATAATGCTTCTTCTTAGCTAGTGCACTAAACAAAGTAGTGAATGATGAAATTGCAGAAATGGGTTTCATATTAACCATGTAATAAAAAAAGTACAATGCTTCATTCAGAGTAAAGCTACCTGATCGGCAATTTTCTTCAAGGAATTTAGCAAGTGAGGATCGTTCAAAGGGCTTTTTGAAAGAATACGAAACTTTATTTTGGAGATTGAAAATGTGAGGTTGTGGAAGTGAGCTAACAAAAATAAAAAATTAACTTTCGAAATGGGTTTTGAGAGATTGAAGACGAAAGAAATGGGGATCTGAATCTCAAAGCCATGTATGAAGAGTGTTTTTGTGGGTCGTTTTTTCCGAAGTAAGGTCATTGCAAAAGGCAAATGCATTAAAGAGAAATGTTTTAACAAATTTCACAAACAACCTTTAAGGTTTTCAAAATTGCAAACTTATCTCAAGTATCGATCTATCATATTCAAACCACCTTTATGATTTAGAAAATTGTTCACTTGAAGGTTAAAAATATATATCCACCTTCAGGTGTTTTTCCGTTTGAGGTGGTTTTCTACTAAATCCAAAATTATCCAGTTGATCAAACAAACCAATTTATATAAGTATTCAATTTTACCTTTTTTTTTAATAAAATTATAAGATTTAAATAAATCATGCTATTGAACTTTGTATTTAATTTACAATGATATATAAATTTATTTGTTCTTCAAACTTTTAAATATACCAAAATCGATATTATTTACTAAAGTATGAAACATTTCCACTTCTTCTGAAACACATCCATTCTTGCAAAGTTCATCAATGAAAATGCTATGTGTCCAAGAATAAGGTAAAACCATTAAGTTGCATCTCACCAACTAATTTCTATGCATCTTTTACATTAGGTTTAAGAAAAAGGCAAGTTAACAAATTGTTATTTATAATCACGTTAGGCCTAATTCCTTCTAAAGTCTTCTCTTGATAAAGACTAAGAACTTTGTTGACTTCTTTATTCTTGCAATACCATCTGATTAAAGTATTGTAGCAAACAACATTAGGTCCATTCCTTTCTAGTTAAAACTTCTTCATTTATAAGATTAGTTTTTATATTGTTTATTAGAGACTATTATTAGAGGTGCGCCACGAGGCAGTGAAGTCGGATTTGAAGTTCATTAGAGACTATACTTCCAATAATAGATGGAATCAATTAGAAGAGAGAAGCATTTTATAGCTATAAGACTTTTCTATTCTAATTTTTCAACGCATCATATTTTGCAAGAGAATTAATGAAATATGAGATAGAATCTTGAACTTTTCTCTCAATGTTTTGACATGCTAATTCTTTCAATTAATTTATCTTATTCAATGGTAGAGGATGTATCAATATGTATTTATTTAACATTCGTTTGTTTTTTATTGATTAAATTTTCCATCTTCTCCTCTTTGTTTTTATGAACCAAAAATCTTATGAGATAATTTTAATAATGTTTAATCATGATGCTCATACAAGCCAAGTTAATGTCAAGGGAATTCATGAATTTTAATGTTAAATATTTATAATCAGTGTTTGCTTATTGATTAAAATTTTCTTACGTCAATCGAGAACACAACTACTTTTATAACTTCAATAATGCTTAATCAAAATGATTACTATTAATTTATAAAAATATTATTTAAGTGCGAAACATTTAACTTTAAGTATGCATAAACTGATTACTTATATTAAAAACAAGAAAGACCATAAGAAATTGAAATTATAACTAAATTTCAACAACAATTTTGTTGATAAACAACTTGACCTAAAAGCTTAAGCTGAAAAAGGTATTAAGCTCTGTAAGAGGCATCTTCACTTGTTACATAAACCAAGCCCAAATTTAGGCAGAAAGACCAACCCAAATATAGCATGATGTAATACACGAGAGATTCAAATCATGACCTGTACTTTAATATCTGTTGTGTGTGATTTTTGTTGTAAGCTTGAAAGAAGTTGACTTGATGTCCTTAACACTTTATGATACTATTGTAATGTTCTACATTAGCTTATCCGCAATGTGCACTATACCATGGAACAACGTTTAATCCTATTCATGGGGATTATGTAAATATTCCATTCCGAAAATAGAAAGTGAAACAATTAGATCTTTTTTGAAGATTGGTACTAATTCATGATCTAACATGTACAAAGCAAAAACCTCATTCTCGATTCTACGAGAAATTTTATGAAAGCATCCAATAGAATCATGAAGAGTCTAAGTGAAACAAACATAATCATATGAGATATGGATATTCATTCAAAACAGGCAATAAAAATGAATATATGTGTGCGGAATTTTAATCGGGCGAGCATACAGATGATATTCTTCATATTCTTCCTCAAACATTTTCCAGACCAAAGACATTTTTTCACATTTTCCACAAGCATGAGATGCAAGGCCATTGCTATTTCAATACACAAACTCAATAGTGCTCTAGTGTTCCATCTTTCTGCATTAGGATTCTCATCTATGACAAATAGGAAAATGGGTATAAACTTGACATATCTAGAATAAAATTTACAAGAAGGGTACTGATATATATTTTTCGTCCTCAAACAGGTATCGTTTGTCATAATTCTGTTTATAGAAACTTATTAAGGCAAAACCTTATGCCTTTTATAAGAAAAAAAAAAAAAAATCTAAAGCAAGTGAGCTCAGTACTTTGTCTGATACGTATCCATCCATGGGGCAAACCTTTCTGCAACTTAGAAAATGAGTAAAATTTTGGTTTTAGTGCTTCTTTGGCTTCCTGCAAAACCCTGCAAATGCCAGAAGTTTTTGCATATTTATAGATAAGTGTTTTTCTCCACTGTTTAGTCACATGAGCAGAGACAACATATTTATAGAAGGTATTGTTGGTCATAATTGGGTTTATAGAAACATATTAAGGCAAAACCTTATGTTTTTTTATAAGAAAGAGAAGTTTGTCAATTACTGTGCTATTCTAGTTAACATGTAACATGTAACCTCAGGAACAAACCTCACTTCTTAAGGATCATTTCTCTGAACTCATTATTTGACTTTGGCTTTCCATCTTCCACTTCCCCGGCTTTTGAATTTGTAGAGGGGACACCAAGTGGTCTGACGTTCCTTGGCATTGCAAATGTGTTCCTCCCTCTCAGCTGAATGTTATCACTACGTTTATTAGCTGCAGAGTGTGGCGCTTTAGACTCCTTGAAAGTCTGATTACTACTTTGTGCTGCCATTTAACCCAAAGCAGTAAGAAAATGAAATGTAGAAGTAATAACAAACGTCTATAGACTGCATTGGACACAAACAAACACACACAAGTAATAACAAAGATAAAACATAATTCCACTTAGCCTACCATGTTCTCCAGAGGCCCCATGACTAGCAGAATCCTTTCTCTTTTGCTTCTGATTTTATCTTGCAATGCTTATCTTCTTCCCAAGAAACATTTGTTTGTTCTTTCCTATAGCTGTAGCAAGGTGTGCATCATCGGCAAAATCCACATATGCCAGGCCCTTCAAAATCGATTAGAGTATATTATAGATTAGTATGCAACAGTCCAAGACATATGCCCTACAGTTGAAGGCAAGCTGGAATATGGGTAAATCTGTATGGGACTATGGTTGAGTCTCCTAAGCATATCACTTGCTATCAAAATGAAAAAAATATGCTCTTAGATAGTTAGACTCTTTATACTTAGAAAATTAAGCAATTTTACCATAATTATGGAATTCAACCCTTCTGTAGGTTTATTTGAGACTGCATAATCATCTCTTGAAAGTACACTCATGTTAAAACCAAAAGCGTAAGAACTAAATGATTTATTGACTGAATGAAAAGAAGAAATAAAATTGAAGTTTCAGTGAGCACCCTTGAGAAATTTGATCAAAGACAATGGACTACAATTAGCAGTTTCTATCTCCCTAAAGCATCAGCCATGTTGATCTCCCTAAAGCATTAAAATTAGTTTCGTAGGGCTAATTTCTGTGGTATAGTCCACATTATGCATACATATGTTGAAGTTTAAAGGTCAGACAATGTTAAATAAGGATTTGACTCTAAGACCGATGTGCACATGGAAGGTCCAGTGGATAGCTTCCCCTTTTTCATTTAAAGCATAAAGCACAAAGAACATTGACAAATAATGAATGAGAGAAACAGAGTCATACCCTTGACTTTCCAGTGAACTTGTCCTGCAGAATTCAAACAGATTCAACCCCACCAACATCGCTAAAGAATTTTTTCAGATCTTCAGAAGTTGCCTGAAAAAAATTTAAAACCATCAGAATTACCTCTCTGTATTTGCCTGTCCAACGTTAAAAAGGAATAAAAAGCAATCTCTCTCTGAAGTGCGAGAGAATCTCTACTTGCCCTGAAGTTAAGGTTTGATAAAAATGCACGTCAATGTATCCTTTGGCTCTTCCAGTGGCAGAGTCTTTGATGTGCTGGACATTTGAATGCTCTTCAAACTTGGGTTTTGCTTATTCTACTTCATTTTCTTAAGCTAAGTTCTGTGCTCGTCCCTTTTCTTTCCCATGCACTTTTTTTGGGTTTTGGGTAGTATTTTTCTGCCGCTTAGCTGGAGACTGTTTGTCAGTCATGTTCGAATATGTTTTTCTCTTTCCATTAACACTTTTCTTATGTGACTTCTCTTTCTGATCTATTAGTTCAGGAACATATTTGGCTTCTTACTGTAACCTAAATAATTACAGCTCTCCCAAGCGGGGTGTAACCTAAGAAAGGGAACAAAGACAAGCATCTTTACACATTGAGTTAAAATAACAAGGATTGCATACATTCAATAAATACTAAGTAGATGTATCATAATTCAGCGATATCTTTAACAATGTTAAGTAACAACTTGACTTAAAAGGTTAAATTGATAGTTAAACATCCAACAACCATACGTAAAATTTAGCACAATCTCATGCGTTGGACACCCACAATCACAACCATAAATATAATATAAATAAAAATACAAATTTGTAATCTAAATACGAGCCTTTAGATATAAATTTTAAATAGCATTTTATTTTCGAAAACAAGGAATATAAGGAATTTTATGAAAATATGTTTTTATTAAAATAAGTTGAAATGCTTTCAAGACAATGTTATTGCATATAATTCTAAAAATTAGTGTAAAATTAGAAAACAAGAAAAATATCATTTCTCAGTCTTTATATAGTTTTTATTTTCAAAAACAATTTTTGAATACCAAATATATTTTCAAATATTTAAAATATTGAGATGAAACTTTTAAAATTTTTAATTGTAACTTAGTTTTTCAAAATTATTTTTGAATCACAAACCAAACTGGCCTAAATCTCATAAGGAGATCTAAAATAAAAATATATATTTCAAATATTTAAAATACAGAGATAAAACTTAAAATTTTTAATTGTAACTTGGTTTTTCAAAATTATTTTTGAATCACAAACTAAACTGGCCCAAATCTCATAGAGAGATTTAAACACAAGACTATGTGAACCACCTTGCTACAATGCTCTATTAAGTTATCACTTAAACTAAAAATTTAAACAGATAGGCAATGATCCACCAGTAGTATTTAAGCTCTCACAAGAGAGAAGCAAAGAGTTCATAATATGTACAGAGGCACATAAAAACTGCTAACGTGGCACATTTTAGTCAAACACATATGGTTACTAGATAAGGCGGACATCGCAACCAGCTAAAATATCATTAGTTAAACATTAAATTGTTTTTTAATAAATCTATACATGCTAATTCTCAATAGCAATGCAAATGCATCATACACCAAGACTGAAAAAAGAAATACGTGATAATTGGCACTTAAAACAAATAAATTAAAACTGTGTAAGAATGTGAACCTTCTGTGCAGCGTGTCAAAATCTTCAAAGTCTCGTATTCGCTCTCAAACGCAACCAGTTGTGGCATATGTCCTGAATAACTCTGTTTTTAGGAAAATAATTTACAACAATCCAAAAGGCAGTACTAACAATTGAAGAAAGTCACCTTGGAGTTGTGGACCCTAAACAATATTTTTAAATCATAAAATCAAGAAGCAAGAATGTCAGTAACGTTAGATGATGTAGTAGTGAGATCATAAATGAGATATATAATATGAATGGGAGGGAAGTGGGAGAGGAGCAGAGGTGGGAACAATTCGATTAAATATAGTAAGGCCAATCAAGATAAGATGAAAATAACAAGGTTAACTTTATCAAACTAAACCTTAAACTGATCATAGAAAAGAGAGAACTTAGATGACTTTAGATAGGTCATGTAAATTATTTACATCAACAAGTTTTATTTAACCTATAGCATATTTTGACATGAAACTCGGAAAGTAAAGCTGGAACTAAGAAACATTTCTTCAAACATAGTGGAAAAAATAAGCCAAGTGGAAAAAAGATATCAGCCTATTATGTTTCAAAAAATACTCCTACCTATGGTTTAAATGTGATGGTTCATATATGCCACAATTTCATCAGAGTGATCAGTAACTCTAAAGTTTGAAGTTAAAAAAATAAACGTCATGAATTTTCAACTAGCATGATCCTCAGAGATACCGTCATATACATTTACGTATGATTTGGAAAAATATTCAAAATGACATATTAAACCATTGTGATTCTGGTCCTCGAGTAACAGGTGACTATTGCAAGGCTGACCTATGCAAGGCTACTCTCTTAAAAATTATCAGCTGCAAAGCATGATTCTATGTTAAGAGTTCAAAAGATCTTCATAAATTGCCTCCTTGATAAACAACATTTTAACAACCTTGACTTAGCCATTTGTTGGTTTCAACTTCCATCAGCAACAAAAAGAAAAAGAAAGAAATGTTTGCATTGCATATGACAAATATCAATTGATTAAATAAAGCTACATTGTATACTACTAAAAGCAACAATTTTTCCAAAAAAAAAAAAAAAATGAGAAGGAAGGAGGAAAAAAAACCAGTTTTAAAAGTTTCAAATTCAAATCTTGTCCATAAATCAATCTAGAATAATGAAAGCAAGTAATGTAAAGGTAAGAACCTGTCCACTAAATATTTTAATGAGCATGTCCGTAGATAGACCTAACTTCATTTAAATGTCCCAATTCAATTTCCATAGCAATATAACCTTACAAGCTTCCAACATTGACTCGGCACAGACAAAAAGCAAGTTATACGGAAACAAAAAAATACAAAGATGAATCATAAATCAATCATATTGAACTATACAGGATAAGAAAGAGAAAAAGATGAATGGGGCAAAACCAGGCTCTCCCAAAGCCCCGAGTTGCAGCTGATCTTTTTCCAAATTTAGTCCGAATGAGCCTAAAAGCATACAAATGCAACAAAACATCTGCATTCTTCATCTGGTGAGATAAGTAATCAGACGCCCGCTGAAAGGAAGAAACTTCACAGTTAAGTATTCAAGTATATATATACATCAATCATATAGGGCCTGCAATTTCGATGGTACAAAAGAGACATCAGGCTAATTGTTTTATAAAACACAATATTGAAAAAGCCATTATACAACAACAATGTACCAGTTGAATATGACATGCCAATTTTATAATTCACATATCATAAAGATATCTTCGTCATGCAACTCCAATGCTGAATGAGAATTCTTAAGACAAAGACACTATTCCATGACAAAACAATTAACAAAGGTAACAACTAGCAATTAGCAAAAGCCATCTTGCAGTATCGAGAGTCATGCACTGAACTTCTACATAAAATGGTCAAAAAATGGTACTATAACAGAACACTAAATGAAGTAAATTAAAAGACTTTCTTAGAGTCTAAGGGTAGAAGCATTTGATACACATTCGTAAGAGATCTATGCCTAAAACCTGAAAGAGTAGACTAGCTACAAGGTCAACATTTTTTCATCTGAAATTCACCATGATAAAGCATCTACAAATGTCTTGAGAAGCTCCAGTTCTTGACATCGAGTAAAAACAATTTTAACAAGGAAAAATGAACAATACATATGCAAACCTGAAACGTTTCCCTTTCAATGAAAAATTCAGTGCATCCTCTTCTGCTCCAGGCAAAAGGATTCTTCGTCTCAAGCTATCCACTCAAGTGAGGAATAAGTTTAGGTGCTGAAACATAGAGGATTCAATTAACAAAGATCTTTAATGCATAAAACGTAGATGAAAATATAACAAGTTACAAAGAGTAGTAGTCAAGCCTGCAAATTAGAGAAAAGATATCTTTACCTCCTCAATGGTCGAAAAAGTGCATAGAAGGGACTTCTCAAAGATTTGAAAGATTAAAAATCTTTTTAAACAAGAGTAAACCTCTATATTTGTAAAAAGGAGGAAATTCCAACAATAAAGTTTGTGAAACTTCATTGCTCTTAGCTACTTATAACCATCTCTCATAATCTCAACAGAAGAAGGGTAACAACTAAAACTTACAGGTAGATATCTCTTTTCAGGTGCACGGCAATGTTCCAAAGCAAGCAAAAATCGAACCCAAAGATCACCAACCCAAGGACAATTTTTCCTAGCCTTGGAATGAACATCCCGCACAATATTTCCACCTGAAGGAAAAATGAGATGATTAATTACTAAAGTTACAATACTTGGAACATAAAGAATTGAAAAGAGAAAATATGAGTGAAACCCTCAAGGTTTTATCCAAATAGCGAGTATAACCAAGCAGAGATCACTTGATACAAGAAACTGGTAATAACATCCATAGAAAAGTTGAACACGGTTGGATCTCAAAGACTATTCAAACTTCAAGTAGATCTGCAAAAATTTCAAATTAAAATAATAGTATTAGCACTTAACGAAGGGAAGGAAAAAAAAAAAAAAAAAAAAAAAAAAAAAAAAAAAGGTAACTATGCCACATTGCAAGTTTTATACAACCCCCACCCTCAAGAAAAGAAGAAGAAGAAGAAGATCTAAAGTTTACATGAACTGATACTATATTTAGAAGCAGAAATACCAAAGAAATGAAATTATAATGAAATTTCAACAACACTTTGTTGATAAACAACTTGACCTAAAAGCTAAGCTTGAAAAGGTAAGGGCACAACAATGATATTCAGCTTTGTAACAGGCAACTCACATGTTACATTAATAAGAGCTTGAAAGCATATATTTTTTTAGTGATTAATTGGATTATTTGTGGAAAAATGTGTTTAATTTGTGGAATTTGAATTAACTATTTCATAAATACCTTTTATGGGATCACAGGTGTATTTTGAGTATTTTCAGGTCCAAACTGATATTTGAAGGAAAAATAATGATGTCGATGGAATTCGTGACAAGTAGGAACAACAGTGAAGAATCGGAGTTGAAACGAGAAAGTGTGATGCGTCGAAGATACAACGTAAAATCTGGAAATCTTTCAAGATAAACATGCTTCGAGTTTCTGTCATAACTTGAGCTGTAGAAATCAGAGTTCGACGATTCTTATGGCGGGAAAGATTATTCAGATAGATACAAGTTTGTTTTGTGACTATACCAAATTCTGACGTTACAGACTCCCTGAACCGAGAGAACGATCACTGCAACGACTGTTCTTATCACAGCAGCGATGGGTCACGGGCCTGTTTGGGCTATTGCATTCTCCTAGTCCAACTATGAATGGGTTAAGCATTTAAATTATTTCCAGTAACCTCCAAACCCTAGCACTACAAATTAGGTTCTTTAAGTAGTTTTTGGGAGATTAGAGAAGAGAGAGAAAGGACTTCTTGCAGTTCCGTTCGCCAATTAGAGAAGTTTTTCTATTTTTCTTCTTGAACATGTTATGAGATACAATGGTTGTTTTTATTACTGCAATTATGAACTAAATCCTTTTCTAGGGCTAAGATGTAGCCCAATTTATGAATATGCATGAGTTATTGTTGTGTTGATTTTATATTGAGCAGTAATTCTAAGTTTTATTATTGTGGTAATGCTTTCAATTCTCAAGGGCCCGAGAGTTGAATGATTTTAGGGTTGGGTTGAGATCACGAGATAAAACTGATTAGTCTAAGGTAATAAATCCATAGATTGAGCGAACGCTAGAGATAGGTTACCGCGATCTGTGAGGCTCTGGTAAATTCCATAGAACTTAGTGGTCTCTTAGCTTCTAAATCCAACATAGAGATATTTTGGGTTGTTGCTTAAGGGTTAATTTGCTAATTGTTCGAGAGAAAGTTAGTAGAATATTAGGGAGTTTGGCCTTTAGAATAAGCTTAATTAGGTTAGTAATAATTGTCAATGCATAGGATTAAATTGGTGTGAAATCTGTGCCCTAGGTTTAGTCATATTGATTTGTTTACCATAGTATTAATAAAATTCCTCCTTTGTTTAATTTTTAGTTTGTTTTCTTTTTCATTAAATTCATTCTTAAAATTATGTTTCATCAAATAGTAACAAAATTGACTAGTTTGGTACTTGGTAGGTAGTTCTCTTGGGATTCGACACTCGTTTACTCGAGCTTTATTACTTGTGCGATTTCTACACTTGCGAATAGCCTGTCATACATAAACCAAGCCCAAATTCAGATAGAAAGACCAACCCAAATATAGCAGGATGTAATAGATGGGAGACTCAAATCATGACCTCTACACTTTAATATCATATCAAGTTACCATTTACCCTAAATTCTTAAGGTATCACGTAAGAACCCAGCATTATCATTTAGCTGTCTAAAACAATATCTGATAGTCAATGCCATATACCGTGAATTGTTGAAATTTTTTGGAGTCAGATATATCCTGCCTTGCAATCTGTTCTTCAAAATTAGCTCAAGCTTTATACATCTCCAATGCCTTTTGGTACGCTGAGGCAATAGTAGAAGGAATCCCATCTAAATCATCTGATTCAACGTCTAGAGTAGTCCGCAGTTCCATCCCAAGACTTGTACGAAAGAAGGATTGACCTTAAGTTAGCAAGGGGAATAGACAATTGATGGTGAAATATACTTCGGATGCGCTGAACCTGTTTTTCTTTTTCCTACAAAAGAGCAGTAATTTTCAAATGTAGATTTTGAAAACAAATACTTTTTCTTGGTACATAGCACTTCATAGGGAAATGAAAGAACAAAATTTATGAACTATACATAGATGACAAAAAGAGAAAAAAAGGTTTCTAAAATAAACAGGGCATGCAACTTGAGCCATGGTTCTAGGAAATATAAAGGAAGACCCACAAAAGCATTATTAACCATAATACCAAACCAGTAGGATGGAATAAGACTTTAAATAATCAAGTAAATTGATTAATAGAATGCACCCCCTTCAGGAACACTTTCTAAAAAGTTTCTAATATATATATTATAAATTCTCACCTTAATGCTGATCTCATCTATGGTATGGAGAATGGCTTGCTCAAATTCCTTGTATGCTTCCCATATTTTATTGTCTTCAGCAACATGCAAACTAGCAGCAGTTATAGCATGCTCGAAGAGATTTCTTGCCTTCGCAATACCATCAGGTGAAAATTCACGTACAGATGGATCATATTCTTGCATAAATCTCAAGCAGTCACACCAAAGTGAGACAGACTGCATCAGAACAAGTTCTAGTCATTCAATTTTACAGAATTACTTAGATAAAGGAACTCCAAAGAACGAAATTAATGTTTTTATCCCCTGATTCCACATATATGCAAAATCTGACTGAAAGTACCAAGAACTTAATTTTCCACAAAAAGTAGGGAAAAAGATGACAACATGCAATTAAAACTTCCAAAATGTATTGCCACTTAAAAAAAAATAGATTTATGTTAGAAACCCAGAACTTCAATCACTCAATACAGATAAACACTTCAATGAACAATGGATTTCTGAATAATACTGATATCTTCTATATTAATTTGACTTTGAAAATGGAAATACAAACTTCTCATGGAAAAGTGTAAAGAGATGACGAAAAAGAAATATATGATAGCCTAGTAAATCGAGGAGCTAGAGACCTCCCAACAATTCCCGCTAAAACATATTCTGCCCTCTTTCCTTTCATCTGCCCAAGTTTATACTAACTAATCACAATATTCTCACCACTATCTCCATGTGCTTAAGCTAACAAACTCTCATAGCCTAACCACTAATTACCCCTTTTATCCCTTCTCCTGTATGGAATTGGTGGTGCTCTATCAATTTCCACTCCCTAGAAGTTTGAAAAAGTTTTATCCTATTGCCCAATTTGGTAGAAAAATTTGATGATGCATCAAAGAGGAACCATGTGTCTTTAAACACCATCACAAATGTAAGAATATTGATATCCATTCTGAATTGCAAGGCCTACAATCATCTCTACCATACAAATGAAACTAATGAGCCATTATGTTATTAATAATTACTTATTGGAAAAATTCATCCATTCAAAATTCATAGATCCGGCAAGCTGAATTTTTTTTATTTGAAAATTATTTTTAGGAAAATAACTAAAAATACCACAAGTGAGAATTCTTAAGATCACTATGTTTTAATCCATAAATCAATGCATAAAGTAATTCAAAATCCATAATGGTAACAAAAACCTACCAGATAATTAGAAACCCCTCTTTCATAAATCTTCTCAATCCCCAGAAATGCCCCAGGTCTGCAAAGTTGAAGAAGAGAATCAGCAAGAAACTACCTTCAGCTAGACAGAACGATAAAATCTTAAAGTATACCCAAAGCTTTAGTATCAGTCATGTAGAACAAGAAAAGATCAAAATCTTAAAAATTTAGCTTACCACCTTTTTATTTTTTTGCTTTGGGGGTAACTGTCATCAGGAGGTACACTTATTGATTTTCAACATTGAGCTTCATGTTTTGGAGAAACTAATATACTTATACTAAGAGAAATGAGTTTTGCAAGAGGGCAAGTAGGCTGTCCATAAAAGCAATGACACGAGGGAACTCAAAATCCATAAACAAACAAAATATCAGACAGCCACAAATTATCAAAAACTAACCTCTCAACTCAACCATCACTACTTCCTAGTTGCAACATACGAACAAAAAAATAGAAAGGAAGAAAGCTCAAAACTTCATTTCTTTTACTTAATTAAGCCAACATTTGAGCTAAGGCTCAGTAGATAGAAGTCACATAAACTTGAATTCAACATCGTTTTCACCATTTAAATCCCAAAAGATAATCAATTCCTCCTTTCAAACGAATCCATTTAATTTTTCTCTTTATACTTTCTCTCGTTAACCATAAACCCTAAGCGATCAAAATTTGAACATGAAACCAATAACAAGAACACAAAATGTAAAAACTAAAACATACCCAGGTGAAATAGAAGCTTCATCTCGAGCCCACTCTTGCCACATAATAGGAGTCAAGGGAAAAAATCTCATTCATAGCTTCTCTTGCTTGTCTCAACTTCTCAATCTCGCCCATCTTCCTCAAAATCCTTATGTACCAAAACCACCAACAAAAACAATAAACAAGCAAAACAATGTTATTACTAAAAACAAAAATCCAAGAATTGGGTATTGAAGTTCATATTCAAATTGATATAAAAACGTACTTTAACATGGACTTCATAGTTAGAGGGCTCATTGGCGAGCTGGGACTCGATAATTTTTACTGTGCTTCATCTTCTAAGTCTGAGTCCGAGTTCGAGTCACTTGACTCTCTCGAGTCTGGAGAGTTGAGCTTTATTGCTTCTACGTTTTTGTTAGTATCCGCCATAGTAGTGTCTATGTCTTCTTCTTCTTGGGTTTTTGGTGCTATCACTTCATAATAATGCTTCTTCTTAGCTAGTGCAATAAAGAAAAGTAGTGAATGATGAAATTGGAGAAAGGGATTTCGAATTAATCATGTAATAAAAAAAGTACAATGCTTTATTCAGAGTAATGCTACCTAATGGACGATGGGTTTTGAGAGATTGAAGACGAACGAAATAGGGATCTGAATCTCAAAGCTAAAGACCTATTCCACAAGGTCATAATGCTATTAAGAAACTGGCGATGGAAACAAGTTGTCTCACTTATCTTAATCCTATTCCACAAGGTCATAATGCTAAAGACCTTGAGGTAAAATGTGAAGAAGGGAAAGTCTGGAGCTTTCGCTTAATCATCTGCAACGGACGCTACAAAAAACCTGTTCTTTTGGCTGGTTGGGCCAAATTTGCCAGGGAGAAGCAACTCGGAAGAGGGTTCAAGGTGCAATTTTTCAAGGAAAAAGATGGACCCAACGGAGAGTTCAAGTATAAGATCAAACTGAAGAAGCCTGTTATCTTGTTCAATAAAGTTCTTGCTTATGTACCCTACCATGNCAAAATGCAAAAACTAAAACATACCCAGTTGAAATAGAAGCTTCATCTCGAGCCCACTCTTGCCACATAATAGGAGTCAATGGAAAAAATCTCATTCATAGCTTCTCTTGTTTGTCTCAGCTTCTCAATCTCACCCATCTTCCTCAAAACCCTTATGTACTAAAACCACCAACAAAAACAATAAACAAGCAAAACAATGTTATTTCTTAAAAAAAAAAAAAAAAAATCCAAGAACTGGGTATTGAAGTTCATATTCAAATTGATATAAAAACGTACTTTAACATGGACTCTATAGTTAGAGGGCTCATTGGCGAGCTGGGACTCGATAATTTTTGCTGTGCTTCATCTTCATCTTCTAAGTCTGAGTCTAAGTCCGAGTCATTTGACTCTCTCGAGTCTGGAGAGTTGGGCTCTGTTGCTTCTGCGTTTTTGTTAGTATCTGCCATAGCCGTGTCTATGTCTTCTTTTTCTCGGGTTTTTGGCACTATCACTTCATAATGATGCTTCTTCTTAGCTAGTGCAATAAACAAAGTAGTGAATGATGAAATTGGGGAAAGGGGTTTCGAATTAATCATGTAATAAAAAAAGTACAATGCTTCATTCAAAGTAAAGCTACCTGATGGACAATTTTCTTCGAGGAATTTAGCAAGTAAGGATCATTCAAGGGGTTTTTTGAAAGAATACAAAACTTCATTTTTGGAGCTTGAAGATATGAGGTTGTGTAAGTGAGCTAACAAAAATAAAACATTAACTTTCGAAGATGGGTTTTGAGAGATTGAAGACGAACAAAATGGGGATCTGAATCTCAAAGCTAAAGACCTATTCCACAAGGTCATAATGTTATTAAGAAACTGGCGATGGAAACAAGTTGTCTCGCTTATCTTGATCCTATTCCACAAGGTCATAATGCTAAAGACCTTGAGGTAGAATGTGAAGAAGGGAAAGTCTGGAGCTTTCACTTAATCATCCGCAACGGACACTACAAAAGAATCTGTTCTTTTGGCTGGTTGGGCCAAATTTTCCGGGGAGAAACAACTCAGAAGAGGGTTTAATATGCAATTTTTCAAGGAAAAAGATGGACCCAATGGAGAGTTCAAGTATAAGATCAAACTGAAGAAGCCTGTTATCTTGTTCAATAAAGTTCTTGCTTATGTACCCGACCATGTAGCCTCCCTAAAGAGCTTGAGGTTCAAATTTCTTTGCATTGCCCTAAAGAGCTCTAGGCTCAAATTTGGTTGCAGGTTCCAATTTTCTAAAATATAATAATAAAGGTTTTCATATCTTAATGTAATTGTTGTCAATGAGTTTATATATATATAATCAGTTGTATTTCTCTCTATTGGAATCCAAACATCTTCTTTTCTCACAATTCATGCTTTTCTTAGAGGGTTTTCTGAATGGACTCATATGAATTCATTATATTCTTTATTTTATGTGATCAGGCTTTGGTTTTCTCATTATTGTATTTGACGGTAAAGGTAGCATACTTGTGTTTTTTTGTTAGTAAAATTAAGGTTATTGTGATTGGTTTGTTCATTTAGGGTTTGGATCTCTCTCTCTCATGAAATGAGGGACTATGGTCGTTTTCATTTTAGACTCTATAGGGTTTCACAAAGGATAATTTGGTGTACTTTTGGCAGATCATAAGATTTTTTTTTTCTCAAGCATTTTTTTTAACTTGTTGCAAGTTCTAGAGGGGTTATAGTAATTGATTATTTTTTATTTACTTTTTAAGGTTCTTTGAGTTTGAAGAGCGATAAGGGTTAGGGTTATACTGACTGGCCTAAAAGTGATTTTATGGAGTGTTTTATTAATGTTTCTGAGTGATTAAGTTAAATTGTTGAGCTACTGCAATAGGATATATTGTATGAGCCAGTACTGCTTCTTCTCCTTTGGGATCTCTTGAATGTGAATTAGCAAGTTCATTGAGTTGTCTTTGATAAGGCAAAAGTGAGATCACAAGGCATTCTGTGATTGGGGTTCATCATTTACGTTCTTATGATCACACATGAATGATTTTTTTAACGAAATTCTTATACTTCTATACTTGAAATGATTAAGCTATATATAATAACATCATTTGATCGATTTTTTTTAATAAAATTATAAGATTTAAATTAATCATGCTATTGAACTTTGTATTTAATTTACAATGATATATAAATTTATTTGTTCTTCAAACTTTTAAATATACCAAAATCGATATTTCACATAATCGAATGTGATATATTAAAAATTCAAGGGATATTGTTCTTTACTTTTTAGAAGAGAGAAAATTTTTGTAGCTATAAGACTTTTCTATTCTAATTTTTCAATGCATCATATTCTGCGAGAGAATTAATGAAATATTAGACGGAATCTTGAATTTTTCTCTCAATGTTTTGACATGCTAATTCTTTCAATTAATTTCTCTTATTCAATGGTAGTGGATGGATCATTATGTCTTTATTTAACATTCGTTTGTTTTTAATTGATTAAATTTTCCATTTCTCCTCTTTGTTTTTATGTTAATCCTATGAACCACAAATTTTATGAGATAATTTTAATCAGGGAGAATGACATTTTCCCACCCAAGGTTTGGTGAAATGACACTTTCCCACCCGTTAAGTTTCAAAATGACACTTTCCCACCCACCGTTATGCTCTGCTAGAAAAATCTATTAATATTTGACTGTAAAGACGAAAGTACCCTTTATTATTTGACTTCTTATTATTATTTTTTTTATGTCATGTCAACATAGTCAATTACTAATATACCCTCTTTAAATATGAAATTATTGATATGCCTACCAATTTATCCCTCTAATTTTTTATTAAATATAATGTCTTAAATCACCGTTTGATTTTTAAAATTATCAATTTGTCCTAGATAATTTGTCAATTTAACCCCAAATAAAACTAAGTATTAGCATTACCAATTTACTTAAATAAGAATCCAGAGTGTAAAATTACAGTGCATATATATATAAGAAATTTTGTCAATTCAAACCCAATAAAAATATGGAATTCAATACAAACAAAACAACGTTTCCAGTTTCTCATTCATTTCTTAAAATCCAGAAAATTTTGCTTTCATTCTCCCACTTTCTAGCTCCTTGAAGCTTTCTTTTCCCTTGCTTTTTGGATCTTCAAAATCTTCTTCACAATCTTTTGCTCTTCCACCAAGAACGCTTGAATTTGATGTATTATTTGCAACCGAAATTACCATCTTCAGTACCTTTGCGAGACTGTAATCGCAGTGAGGATAGGCAATGCTAGAGTCGTCAGGGTAATAGTCGACGATGGCAGTGCAACTAACATTATCTTTTTGGGAGCCTTCCGTGAAATGATGTTCATCGAGCAAGATTTGAAACCGTGTCTGTCACCACTATAGGGATTCACCAGAGACAACTTGGTCCCCAAAGGAATAATGGAGGTGCCAGTAACCCTTGGGGAAAAGCCTCAAATAATGATGGTAATGGTAGAATTCTTAGTGGTTGATTACCCAACCACCTATAATGTCATCCCAGGAAGCCCGCTACTAGACGACCTGAATGCAATCACCTTAGTGCGGTGCTAGGTAGTGAAATTCCCAACTCCAAATGGAATCAGAGTAGTTAGGAGCTGTCGAAAAGACTCTAGGGAATGCTACAATCGAGCGATAAATGCAGCGTAAAAATGGGCACTGCCAAAGATTATGATAATAGCTAAGTCTAAGCCAAAGCTCGGATCATTGGAAGACATAATTGATCCTTTCATTGACAAACAGGAGCCCACAGTGGGGCCAACAGAAGAGCTGCAAGAGGTTCCTATCAGAGAGGAGGACCCGACTCGTATTCTGAAAACCAGGAGCAATATGAGCAGCGAGTTATGGGGTTTCTGAAGAAGAACCTTGATGTGTTCGCTTGGGTTCACACGAACATGGTGGGGATTAGCCTTGAGATAATGTGCCAGACTTAATGTCGACCCAGAAGCTCGCTCGATACGATAAAAGAGAAGATCTATGGATTCTGAGCAATCTCAAACGCTCAAAGATGAAGTTGATAAGCTCCTAAACATCAACTTTATAAGAGAAGTAAAGTATCTGGATTGGCTCACACTACAAGAAAAACTACATTTTGCAACCAATTTTTTAGCAACTAACTAGAATTAGTTGCAAAAAGGCTACATTTACCAACTAAATTGCCATTAGTCGGGCAAAGAGTGATTCAATTTTAGGGTCCATATATTTCAACTTTTGGCGTCTAAAGTTAATGTTTTGCGACTATTTTGTTAGTTGCAGAACAAGTTGTTTTAGTGACTAATAAATTTAGTTGCAATTTCTGGTGGGATATTTTTCTCTCCATAATTTGACAATTTGCATCTAAAATATTTTATTTTGCATCTACATTATTAGTTACAAAAAACATTTTTTTGCAACTACCCGTTAATAGCTAAATTAGTTGCCATTAATTAAGAATATATTAGTAACTATTATGATTAGTTACAGAAAAATTAAATTACCAAAATATCCCATATTTGGACAATAATTACAAGGGCCCCAAGGCATTTTTAGCAACAAATATTTGTGTTCATATTAACAATAGTTGCAAAAAATTATATACAGCAACTAAGTTCGGTTTAGTTGCCAATTTAAATTGAAAAATTCATCTTCCCTCCAAATTATTTGTTCCCACTAGTCTTGCAACTATAATTAATTCTTTCCTAACTAAAAATTTAGTTGCAAGTTGATGTGTTTACAAAATATAATTATATTTAAAAATTAAATAACTAATTACAAGTCTTATTTTTAAAGTTATTTACAGAAAACCCTAACCTATATAAGGCAAGCCTTTCCCCAAATTCTCAATCTTCTCCACGCAAATCCTTACCTATTTCCCCAAATTCCCAATCTCATAACCTTACCTACCTCTTCTCTTCTCCACGCAAATCCCTCCCTGTTTCTCCAAATTCCCAATTTCTTCTCCACGCAAATCCTTGGCGATTACCCCAATAGAAGAAGTTTCAGTTGGTGCTCATTTGATGGATTGATGAACCACGTCAGACTTGGTATGTATTGTGTTAGGAAACTGGTAACGTACAATATTTACAGGTGATTTTGAGAAAGATCATGTTTCTCCTCATACCGTTTTCTTGTTTACAGTAATTTGTGTTCTTGATTAGTAAATTACGTTTTTATATTTGATGGAATATATTTGATTTCTGATGGAGAACCCACCCTGTTTTGACAGAATATTTGAACGAAAAATCAAAGGTTTCTTCAGAGATGGAAACGGAGAAAGTGGTATCAGAGATGGAAGAGCTACCCAAGACTATCATGCGCCGAGTGGTTAAGGATAAGCTCAACGAGTGTTCACCCGATACCGACATCACCGTCAACAAAGACTCCCTTCTCGCTTTCTCCGAAAGCGCCCCTATCTTTATCCACTACCTCTCCGCCACGTAAGCAATAACCAACCATCTTATTGTTTCAACTCACCTATTTAGAGTTTTTATATTTACTTCTTAGGTGAATCTTGTATATTTTGAAATTTTATCGCAAAAGTTCAATTTTTTTCTTCGAAAGTTTGATGATTGGAAGGTTTGTCAAGTGGGTATTGGTTAAATTAAGTTAACTGCTTGGGATTTGATGACTATATGGAAGCTCTTATGTGGTTTTTGCAGCATGACGTTGGTGTTTTTAGTACAAAGTTTTTGTTAAGAGAATTTGGGTATGAATTTTTGTTGTGAGCTAGTGTTTATGGGGTGAAAATTACTTGCAGGGCTAATGATATATGCAAGGAGTCAAAGAGGCAAACTATTAATGCTGATGATGTATTAAAAGCAATTGAAGAAATTGACTTTCCTGAGTTCGTTGGCCCTCTTAAAGCTTCCCTTGATGGTTAGTCAATATTTGAGTTTTAATTTTCATCCATGCCTTTCCATGCTAGTCATTTTGTATGTCTGAAAAGAGAAGGAAATATTAGGATTTCTGGCCTATTTCAGTCCATGTTTATTTTGTGGTCGGATTTACTCATATATGATTTACTCTAGTTTATCAGGTTTAATAAGAATGGTCAATGAGAAAATGTAGGAAATGAAACAATGTTCAATCAAAAGAATTGATTCTAGAGAATTCTCTGGAAGAAACTTGTGCTCAGACTTTTGTTGAAGTTATAAGTGTTAGACTATTTATTCTTCATTAGCGGCATTTATAGATAACAAAATTTGAAGAAAAGCCTTCATAGTATTTGAAGAAAGGTTCTCCTATTGGCAATCATATTGATTCTTACATGTTGATGTCTATTCTTTATTCTTCTCAATATGTAAATGTTTGAATTAAAAAGAATGTTATACACATAACAATTACTTGACATGTACATAGAACTATAGCTCTCACAATTCCCCCTTATTAACCCTTGTCTTAGGCAGGAAATTATCAACAGGTAATACAATACACATGACAAATTGATGCCTATCTTTACTATACCTTCTCAATATGGTTTGCGAAGGTTTCCTTTTCTTCAGTTGGAAAGCATCCTGAGTTGGAAAAGAGGAAATGTTTAGTTAAGAATAAACTTCAATTGCCTTTTTCCTATTTACTACTTTAGGTGGTCTTTTCTTCAAACACTTGTTCTACATCTTTATCTTTTGATTTTCTTCTATTCTTTGTCCTGCATTCTTGTTATAGATTAAGATTAGTAGATATATTATGATTTAGAAAGGTATCAAGTGCCTTCTCCAGTGGCTATTATGCAAATTATCTAAGAGAATCAAGCTCAAGTGTTATCATCAGAAGGAAGAGATTCACAAGGGCTTTCATTTGGAAAATGGTTAACCTTTTTCCTTGATGCAGCGCTCTTAGCCGCCAGATTTTTTACATCATCTTGTTATTCATAGTTTTCTCTATGGATCACCCATTTCCTAGCAATCTCATTACCTTTAATGGCTATAGGATTATTTCTCCTCTTCCTTTTGGAAAGATCAATCCTTTAACGAAGCCAAAGTGTTATATCTTTTCAAAGGAGGGGTAAGATTGAATCACTCCATCTTGTATCCTATTTTCCTAGAGTTTAGATTCATACAAATATCTGTACTTATCCATGTTGATCAGAAGTAACATTGCTACCAAAACCTTACAGTATTGGGATTCACTTGCATTGGGGCCGTGTTTGTATTTATGGGGAAATAATGAATAATAAGATGAAGAAGAAAATCAAGCACCTTAAGTGAACAGTGGAGAAAATAAGTTCACTATCTTCTAAATCAGAACCCGTATGAAATACACTATCTGAAGAATGATTTTCACAACCTCATTAGAAGAAGCCATATGTACCTTCTCCTAGCCAAATAGATTTTTCAGTATGTAACTACATAGGGAAAGAATTGAAGTAAATTGAGAGATCAAGAAGAAGAAAATGTGTTTGAAGAAAAGATTTTATTAATCAATAAAGAGGAACATGCATTTGAAGGTTATTTTGAACAAGACTTTTTATTTTCTGGCTATTAGGATTATGATCTTTTGAGATAAGAAATCAGATGACTGCATATATGCCTTATAAATGAATAGTCTTCTCCATATATTTATGAAACAGATATTGTAGGCAACAAAGCTATTTGTGAATATCGGCGTAAAATTTGCTACAAAAGGGAAATATAATCAGCACTAGTTATACAAAGAAGGCATTGCAAAAGAACAATAAGGGGGGACAAGTTATGTTGGAGTTAAATTTTGTGTATATAACAAATAGTTGGTATCTGTATGTAGTTCTTTTTCTAATGAAATGATGAGTAGTAAGCGGAATAAATTGTCCATGTCAACAAGTCACTAAAACGTATAACATGTAAAAGTCAATATGTTAGCTATAAGAGGGCTTCCATCCAAATTGGTATCTATAAATATTCCTAAGCTGGGAAAATAAAGCATATGACCGTTTCCAATTTTTTTGCAAATGTTAGCTATAAGAGGGCTTCCATCCAAATTGGTATCTATAAAATATTCCTAAGCTGGAAAAATAAAGCATATGACCGTTTCCAAATTTTTTGCAAATTTAAATATTGGTTTCTTCCACAGATTTTTGTAAAACTAATATTTTTTTTTTGGCTGAATTTTCTTAAGCTTTCCTTCATTTTTCTCTCTAGGCCATACTTATTAAATCTAATAAAATAAAAAAGATCTTTCATATAGAATATTTGGCCATTGGAGTGCTTTTGAGTTTATCTTAGAGCCCTACAAATTTTTAATCTCTCAAAAGATATCATTGAAGAAAGTAATTGATCTTCGATTTCACTCCGCCATGGTCCATACTTATTATGTGGTTTAAGCACTTAAGGTGTGAAAATCAATTATTATGATTTATTTTACGAAATTGAAGAAGTAACTAACCTTTTTTCTGTCTTTTATAGTAATTGAATATTGTAGGCTACCTGTTATCCTTCTTGTTTACGTGCTTGCACCACTTGCCACAATGGTTGTGAATTAGATATGATAAGATATCTACCATTTGATCACATTATTTCGGGAAATCAAGTAGTTTCCAAAGCATACCTTTGGTCTCTGATCTATGTCATAATCATTAATGGAGTTGTCAATAAGAAGTTTATATTGAAAACAATTCTGTTTGCACTAGCCTTTGGTCATTTTTAAAAGGATAGGAACTTGCTTTCTATGTTTTTATATTTGAAAAACTTATTCTGAGAACCGGTCGAAGATGAGGTGTAACCACCGCTATGGTTCCAAGAACTTTATCTAGTACAAAAAGGAAAAGGTATTTAATATGATTCACCTATACAAATATACAACTTTGTTTTCCTGTTTACTAATTTTATTTCAATTTATGGTCCACGACGATATGAACTGTTAAGGCGCACCAACTTGGGGAATCTATCGGTCCTATACAATTATTTCATGACACTCGTTGGAGCGCCGAGAAAGGGTGGATTAATGAACAAGCAAGAGAGCTATATGTAAGTTGATCATCTTTCAATTATCAATATATGAAATGTCTTACCATTCAATTGGGTATAAATGTATTGTTTTTTCGTAACTGTTCCATACTGCTATGCTTTTATTGTTTTAATTTGAGTCTCATTGCATTTCTCTTTCATCTTTTGATCACCTGTAATTATGTTGTTGCTTGTGCATTTGTTTGATATTGGCATTTAGTTTTTCTTACCAAACTTTTATAACTTTGCTGTGGTTTGCTATTGATATGTTACAAACATTGCAGGATAAGGCTGAAATTTAACTTGTCTTATATTGTTTCTCTTGATTGAACTTAACAGTTTGTATTTTTTAAAGCTGAAAGTTGGAGTTTCTTCTAGTAGGAAAAACCTGTTTCATGGTTTATAATATGTTTGGATTGAGCTTAACAGTTTGGATTAATGATGTAGATATTATATTGTCTGAATATATATTTGAATGTCTATCGCTGGACTTGGACGGATAATTGATTTTTGTTTTTTCCTAATTTTTGTGTGTGTGTGTGTGTGTGAAGTCTTCCTCCATGGAATTGAGATTCAGCTTGATTGAAACCACCTAAATCAAAATGATTTAAAATTGTGCACATCATCTTGTGAAATGATTTTGTTATTTTCAAAATATTCAGCTCATGATTGTTGAAGATCATGTATGGGAAATGGGAAATGCATATGTAAGATTTATAATATGTACAGATTTATACACTTGATGAGTAGTACAGATTTAAAACACTTTGAAAATGGGAAATGCATATGTACAGATTTATACATATGGCTTGTTTTGCCTCTTGCAGAATTAAAACACAAATTTATAAATATGCCTCTGGCAGAATTATGATATTTAGAAAATGTATCAGCCCTTATCTTTCCAATTACTTAGCATGTTTATGCATGATTGTGAATGTAAATCTGTTGCTTATATGTGTAAGAAAAACTTTATGTTAGAAATTTTTTTAGTATTAGATTGATATGTTTGAGATACTTGCTTCTCTACTTCATCAGACTTATTTTTGTTTGGTGCTGTAGTATTCTTTTATGTTGCTATTTAGTTTGTTGGTTGACATGATTATGCATTCATTGATGGTAGGAAAAAATGTAGAGCTGCAAGAGGACACAAGCAGAGGAAAGTGAAAAAACAGAAGCTGAGATATGTGAGGAAGTTCTAGGTAAAGCTTCCGGTTTAACAAGAATTTTGCATTTTCACAGATTGAATCAATCCACTGCAGTAGAAGCAGAGTTAAGGTGTAGTGTACAACAACAAGAAATAAGATTAAACAGTTGAAGGACCAGCTAATCTTATTTGATCAACAAAAGAGAAAATAAAAAGCCTTGAACACCAACAATTGGTCTTGTTAGAGATGATGAAGCAGCTAACTATAGCCCTTGAACTAGAGAAATCTGATAAAGCTCCAACTCGACACACTTGCCTTCTCGAACTGATGAGACTTGTCCTCATCAGCTACAGCTATTTCAAATACCGGAACTGGTGACACTCGCATGCTAACGTATTGATGTTATTTTTGTGTTGTATGGACAATGATATTTTGACAGGGGTAGAACCATTTTTTTAGGATTGTTTCATATATGTGTTAGATGGTGTCTGGGTGGGCATTTTTTTGTTAGTTATGCACAGATAGATAGGTAGAAAAAGAAAATGTGGGTGCATGCTATTCTTTTGGGTTATGCACATGTGATAGTGCATTGGATTTTTATTGCTCATCATGCATAAAAATCCATGTATGGACTATATATATATGTATGAAAATATGATTTTGATTTATGATCAGATTTTTATATTGTGTCCATTATTTTGTTCATGTTGATGTATAATGTAGGTCAAACGAAATGCTTAAAAAAAAACACATCTGCACACTATTTTTAGTACAAAAAGTCATTTACAATTGCATTCCGCTGGAGGTCAATATGAAATGCTCTAAAAAACACATTCTCCAACTAATGTTTTAGTAGCAAAAAGTAATTTAGTAATTGCTTCCATATTCAGCGTCTAAAAAATAGTCGTGATAACATTTTAGATTTCACATTCAGCATCTGAAAGATTACAATTAACCACTAAATTTTTGTCACTAAAAGTAAATTTGCCACTAATAAATGTCATAAAAACCTATTGGTTACACTCAGCGTCTAAAATGACTATAATTAACTACTAAATTTTGGTCACCAAAAGATCCATTCGGCCATTAAAATAGTCACGAAAACCTATTAGATTCCACATTCAGCATCTAAAATTACTATAATTAACTACTAAATTTTGGTCACCAAAATATACATTCGGCCACTATAAAATAGTTGCGAAAACCGTTTGGATTCTACATTCAGCGTCTAAAAGTTACAATTCCACTAATTTTGGTCACAAAAAGATACCTTCATCGACTAATAAAATAGTTGTGAAAGCCTTTTACGAAATTACCCTTACACCTTTGGCGTCTAATTTGTGTGGGATTCGCGACAAATTATTAGACACTAAAACTGACATTTTGCAACTAATTGATTAGTCGCTATACAATTTTACCAAATTACCCTTGAACTTTTAGCGTCTAAGTTGGGGGACTATTTTGACCAGCATTTACCGACAATTTTGCTAGTCACAAAAAAAAAAACTTTTTGCATCTAAACCACAATATAGACGCGCTATGAATCTGCGACCAGCCTACTGCAACTAAAGGGGCGACAACCAAATTTAGACGCTAAAAATGGCTTAGCTTCTAAATGTGACTTTCTGCGTCTAATTTTGCTAGACGCAGAATGCCAGTTTTCTTGTAGTGTCACCAACTTGGTCTTAGTGAAGAAATCGAATGGCAAGTGGTGAACTTGCGTCGATTTCATAAACCTTAACAAAGCATGTCCCAAGGGTAGTTTTCCGCTATCTTGGATTGATCAGTCAGTAGATGCGACAGCAGGGAACGTATTACTAAGCTTCATGGATACATATTCGGGATACAACCAAACCCTGATGTATCAGCCTGATGAGGAGCATACATCTTTTATCACTGATTGGGGAATTTATTGTTACAGGGTCATGCCATTGGGACCGAAGAACACTAGGGCGACCTACCAGCATTTGGTAAACCAAATGTTTACCGAGCAAATCAGCAAAACCATGAAGGTGTATATTGATGAAATGCTCATCAAATCACATGTTTTAGAAAGCCAGATTGATCATGTTAGGAAACGACCAAGTCATGGCAGCAGAAACAAAAATCATAAACAACACGGATTGTTCCTTAGAACCAAGATCAGGGCACAAATTTAACAATCTATGAATTAAATACAAATCTGTAGGAAATCAATTTAAAGTTAAGAAACCATACCCACGTTTGGAGGCTCCTCTAACTTTAACTCTGAATGGGTTTCACTACCGATCCAAGGGTAGGATCGAACCACCGTTACTCCAAACGAAGATAACCCTAAGGAACTAAAAAGGGATTTGCTAGATCCTCTTTAGCCTTAAGAACCAAGAACAAAATCAAGCAAATTTTGTTTCAAGCAAAAATAAAATCTGGCGTGGGAGAGAAAAGGAGGCTGGGGTTTCTATCAAAATGATTGAAATGAATTAATTTTTAATTTCACAAAGTGTTGCACTTATATAGTGCACACTTTGCCCTATTCCATCATGGAATAGGCTTGGGCACCAACCCAAACAACCCCTATGTCCAAACAACCCCTATGTCCAAACAACCCCATTTAGATATTTTAATTATTATTATTATTATTATTTCAATTGAATTCAGTTAATATATGTATCTTATATACATTAACACTTAGCAATAACAATAATTCATTTAAATATATGCGAACACATATTTAAATATAATTTCACTTATTTAATTTCATTAACAAATTAAATAAAGTATATGACCTCAACAAATTTAATTGCACTGTAAAATTACCAAAATACCCTTTCGCCTAAAAAAGACAAAAACGCCCTTCTAATAAACTAGCTCTTAAATTATCTTCTATGTGTGTGACCCATAGGCTCCTCATCATATCGGTAGTGTGCAGTATCGCGATTAACACTAATTAATTGTCTCACTACACACAAACCAAGATTGGCCCCTAATAAGGCATCATGGCCACCCGATAGATTCGGATTTAGTGAAGCAGCTAGCCGTCAACGATATGGTTACCGTACAATCCAATCCTTTCATCATCCATTATCTCAACGAGACTGAGGCATAGAAATAGTGTCAACCTCGATTACTCTCGATATTATGTATTTAGTCACTGGACCAATAACCAGAATTATAAACTGGATGGAGCAACAACTCAATCTCACTGTGACCACAGTTTTAGTGTCATTGCCATTTACTGAATTGCGCCGTGAGATAACTTGCCCCGTACCCGGGAGTGATGAATTCTCTATCGATCCACCATAGTCTTGATACACTCCTTGATGTAGCCAATCACTACCGTATTGATAGCTCTGAATAGAACTGCGTTGGGCTAGTGTCAAACTACACCAATCGGTGCACAAGGCGCTCTGGTGATCTCAAGTCTAAGGATCATATGCACCATTATTCGTTAGAGGATTTGTTCCATAGACACTGGGGTTACCATCCATATGGAATCCTCTAGTGGGTCAGTCTAGTGAACTTGCCTACAGCAAAGACCCATGTGTTGCACCAGGTTGTCACCAAACAACCTTGACAAGTGAGATCAGTCACTACCTTTTGACAGGGTCGTTTATCACTATGATAGCCTTACCGTATTATCTGTGCCCTTACTTTAGAATAATACTGGGGCTACGGACGTTTCTAGAATGGCCACCATATGTGCTCATAGGGTTCTCACTATCAAGATTTGAAACACTTGATGCCCTCGTCACGGTTCTACCATTCCAAGGACATATATCAATACACATAATTATTATTTGCATGATATATAAGAATATGCCTCTTATTGATATATAAACATTATTACAAAGAGTCAATTCTACAATAATTGATTGGCTTTGGGGCACCTACTCTAACAATCTCCTACTTGCACTACAGCCAATCATTCATGTATTTAATACCAAATGATCTCATTCATGTATTTAATACCAAATGATCTCAAGTGCCTTTCATGCTTCTGCTGCGATAGAGGCTTTGTTAGTGGATCTGCGAGATTGTCGTCAATATGCACTTTACTGATCTGCACATCTTTCCTCTCAACTATTTCTCTAATGAGATGGAATCGTCTAAGTATGTGTTTGGACTTTTGATGAGACCGTGGTTCCCTGGCTTGAGCAATTGCGCCATTGTTTTCACAATAGATGTCCATTGGATCAACAATCGTGGGAACCACACTAAGTTCAATGAAGAACTTCTGAATCCGGACTGCCTCCTCTATCACATCTGATAATGCAATATACTCAGCCTCTATGTAGAGTCCGTTATAGTACTTTGCTTAGAGCTCTTCCAGCCCACTGCACCCCTATTGAGACAAAATACAAACCCTGATTGTGATCGATAATCATCTTTGTCTGTTTGGAAACTAGCATCACTGTATCCTCTTACAATGAGCTTATCTTTCCCTCCATAAACCAAGAACATATCCTTAGTCCTTTTCAGGTACTTAAGAATGTTCTTGACAGCGATCTAGTGATGCTCACCTTGATCCGATTGATAATCTACTACAAGTGCTCAAAGCACATGAGACATCAATCTGAGTATCTAGCATGGCATACATAATGGATCCAATTGCTGATGCATATGGGATCTTGTTCATCCTATCTCTCTCATCTTATGTTCTAGGACACATTTCCTTAGAGAGATAAACACTATGTGACATCGGAAGAAATCCCTTCTTGGGTTCTTCCATACTGAATCTTTTCAGTACTTTGTCAATATATGCACTTTGACTTAGGCCAAGCAACCTACGCGATCTATCACGATAGATCTTTATTCCAAGGATATAGGCTACTTCCCCAAAGTCCTTCATGGAGAAGCACTTGGATAACCAAGTCTTTACTGACTGCAAGTTTGGTATATCATTCCCGATCAGAAGTATGTCATCTACATACAACATTAGGAATGCCACTGCGCTCCCACTCATTTTCTTGTAAACACTGGGCTCATCTTCGTTCTTGATAAAACCGAATTCTTTTATGGCTTCATTGAAATGAATGTTCCAGCTCCTTGAAGCTTGCTTGAGTCCATAAATGGATCTCTGCAACTTGCATAACCTATCAGCTTTCCCATCAAGAACGAAACCATCTGGTTGTGTCATGTACACATCCTCTTCAAGGTTTCCGTTCAGGAAAGCTGTTTTGAGATCCATTTGCCAAATCTCATAGTCATGATATGCAGCAATCTTAAGCATAATCCAAATGGATTTAATCATGGCAACCAGCAAAAAGGTTTCTTCATAGTCAATTCCATGAATTTGTTTGAAACCTTTGGCAACCAGTCATGCCTTATAAGTATGCACCTTGCCATCCATGTCAGTCTTCTTCTTGAAGACCCATTTACACCTTATGGGTTTTACCCCTTCAGGTAGTTCCACTAGAGAGCACACTTGATTCTGGTACATGGAGTCCATCTCAGATTTCATGGCTTTAAGCCATTTATCAGAATCTGGATCTGATTAGCGTCTTGAGTCATGAGATAACCGTATCTCTTGGGCTCATGGCGTACTCTCCCAAATCTACACAGCTCTTGTGCTACCTGAGGTGGTTCACTTTCATCCACAAGTTGTAGAGTAACCTCCTTATAATGTTCAACCACTTCCTGTGGCACATCATCCCGCCCTTTGTCTAGTATAATTTGTGGTTCTAGAACTACATCGAGTTCTACTTTTCTCCCACTAGTACTTCTTAGAAAAAATTCATTTCCTAGGAAGACACTAGAACGAGCAACAAAAATTTTACACTCTTCTGGGTGGTAGAAATAATGTCCTTTGGTCTCATTTAGATACCCCACAAATATACATTTATAGGATTTTGGGCCCAACTTGTTTGAAGTCAATTTCTTAACATAAGCTTCGCAACCCCAAACCTTAGATAAGACACGTTGGGCTTTCGCCCACTCCATAGCTCATATGGAGACTTATCTACAGACTTTGATGGCACATGGTTCAAAACGTGAGTCGTAGTCTATAGGGCATAACCCTAGAATGATGCAGGTAGATCACTAAAACTCATCATAGACCTAACCATGTCAAGTAAGGTCCTATTCCTCCTTTCAGACACTCCATTGTGTTAGGGTGTATAAGGAGGGGTGAGTTGCGATACTATCCCACATTCCTTTAGGTATTTTGAAAACCCTAAGCTTAAGTATTCACCTCCTTAATCCGACAGAAGAGTTTTAATACTTTTACCCAACATATTCTGTACTTCATTCCTGAATTCTTTGAATTTATCAAAGGCCTCAGATTTATGTCTCATAAGGTAGACATAACCATATCTATTGAAATCATCAGTAAATGTGATGAAGTATGAATATCCACCTCTGGCTTCAATTGTTAATGGACCATATACATCACTATGGATGATGCCTAATAACTCAGTAGCCCTTCACCTTGTCCTGTGAAATGAGACTTGGTCATCTTGCCTAACAGGCATGACTCGCATACCTCAAATGACTGAAGTCAAAAGAGGCCAAAACTCCATCCCTTTGAAGTTTTGCAATGCGGGTTTTATTAACATGACCCAATCTATAGTGCTAGAGATATGTCTGGTTTTGATCGCTATGCTTAGCTTTCTTGGTTTCAACATTGAGAATATCTTTATTGTTTAAATCAAGAACATATAATCCGTTATATAACCTTGCAATTCCAAATAGAATACCATTCAAACTAAAGGACAACAATCCATTAGATATCTCAAAATGATACCCTATATTATCCAAAACAAATACTAAAATAATATTTCTAGAAATAGAAGGTACGTATTAACAATTATGTGGTTCCAACAACAAGCCTGTAGGCAAAGATAAACAGTAAGTCCCTACAGTCAATGCAGCCATATGTGCTCCATTTCCAACTCGTAGGTCCACCTCTCCCTTGGCGAGCACTCTACTCTGCCTTAGTCCCTACACATTAGTACAAATATGAGTACCATATCCTGTGTTAATGACCCAAGATGTTGAAGGAGAGAAGTTAATCTCAGTCATAAACATACTTGAAGTTGTAGCATCTGACTTCTTCTTGCTTACGAGGAAAGCCTTGTAGCGTTTCCTCCAGTGGCCAGGCTTGCTACAAAAGAAGCAGACTACTTTGCCCTTCCCTATGCCACTCAGGCCCAAGAGCAACCTGTCCTTTGGGCTTGGGTTTGGGTTTGGCCTTGGCCATACCCTTGCCGTTACCTTTTCCTTTACTAACAGCAACCAGTAAAATAGGCTTGGACTTCTTCAAGTCCTACTCTGCAGTCTTCAGCATGTTCAAAAGCTCCGACAGGGTTTTCACCATTGTGTTTATATTGAAGTTCATTATGAACGGTGCATAAGAGTCAGGCAAGGATTGCAGAATCAAATCCATTTGTAATTCTGCATCCAACTCAAATCCCAAAGTCTCAAGCCTCTCTATGTGCTCAATCATCTTGAGCACATGAGGACCAAACAGTGCTTTCGACACCTTGTACCTCTCATGTCGAGCATTTCCTTCGAAAAGCTCCTTGAGGTGTAGAATAATGACAGCAGCGTCCATATTCTCATGCTGCTTTTGCAGTACTGGTGTCATCGATGCTAACATTAAGCATTGAACGCCATCAACATCATTAAGGAACTTTTGATAAGTTTCCTTTACTTCCTGAATGGCATCAGGATCATGCTCAGGCATGTATGGCTTTTCAAGGATATATAATTTCTTTTCTGACTTGAGTATAATCCGAAGATTATGATACCAGTCTGATAAATTGGATCCATCCAACCTGTTTTCTTTCTTGATTATCGGTTGCAGGTTCATAATGCTCATTTTGGTGAATCTACAATTGCAGATAAGATAAAGTCATTATAAAGTTCATTATTGTTTAATATGGTCTTTTATTAAACGACGCTCCCACTATTTTCCTCAAGTCAATAGCGCTCACAATTAACTTGGGAAAGCTCGTTGACTTTCCTAGTGGATTGAGATCCTATCTGGCCCATTTCAAACCTTCACTTTGGCGAACAAGCCAAAATAGGTTGATTAGGTGGGCCAACAAACTTAATCCACACCAGTTGATAACTCCTACTATTAACCTCAAATGTGAAGAAGCCAACAAGCCAATCACACAATCCAATGGCGCGAACCATCATCTCAAGTGTGATTCTCAATATCAGTGGAGTAGACACTACATGTCACCACGTACACACAATATGTTTACTTCTCTATTATGCCTATGATGCGTTTATGAACCTTTTCTTTGGCAAACAAGCAAAACCATCATTTTAAGTCGACCCATCACCAGTAAGGAAAACTCCAATGAATTTTAACCTCCCACTGGTAAAAGTGTACCCTTCGTTTTGGCAAAAAAGGTTCCAACGAACAGTGGTTTGATTAAAACCATGGTGATGGAAGACATACGTGACTTATTATACTTTAATTGAGGGATTTAATGTCTCACCAGATCATTATCTTTGTTAGAATGACATTACTTGGCATGTTCTTGAACATTCAACCTTAGCATGCTTTCTAAACAAAATATTAAAATGTGCCGGTACATGGCCCAACTAAAACCGATTCCTCAAGCCTAAAGGAATCGGTAGGTCACATAGGGGTCCTGTAATAAATATCTTGAGTCTTCAAGTACAATTGCCTCGTCCTTTGCTCCGTCTCAAGTACATTACAAAAACATCATACTAAATTTATAATAAAATTAATCTTAAGGTAATTTCATATCAATAAATGTAGAAACCTCGATTTACATTCGAGGGGAATGAGATGAGAAGAGAATGTACATCGAGAAGGGGAAGGAAGGTAGGACACGCAGGCCCTATTTTAAAACTTACAACCATACATACCCAAAATAATTTAGAAAATTCACTATAGGTCATAAGGCTCATGTCTCGGGCACCATGCAATATACAAACAAGTACATGGCATACATTTCAAAAACAATTAATTTTTTTTGAATTGGGTGGGTTAATTATTAGTTACCCTCTTATATGTGCAAAATGGTTATTGGCTTTATAGGTTATTAAAAACTACAGTTTGGTCCCTTCACAAAAAACACAGAATTGGGATAGCAACTTTGTTGCCGCGGCGAAACAGGCAACCCTGAAAATTCCAGCAAGAACATTGTCGCGGCGAAGTTGTTATTTCGCCGCGGCGAAGTCTGCAAATCCTAGAATCGTACAGTTCGCATTTTTGTAGTTTTTCGTGTAATAACACGTATCCAAATCAAATCGAATGCACAAGCATTTGACCAAGACACTAACCAACCAATATAACATCCATCAACACATTATTAAACCAATTGCTCAATTCAATCACTCATTCAAAAGCAGATTTTGCAGATTTAACAAAAATAACATGTTATCAATCAAATACATGTTATAAATCATACAATAAACTATAAAATTTGGTACCCATGGCCTTGATACCACTGTTAGGAAACGACCAAGTCATGGCAGTGGAAACAAAAATCATAAACAACACGGATCATTCCTTAGAACCAAGATCAGGGCACAAATTTAACAATCTATGAATTAAACACAAACCTGCAGGAAATCAATTTAAAGTTAAGAAACCATACCCACATTTGGAGGCCCCTCCAACTTTAACTCTGAATGGGTTTCGCTACCGATCCAAGGGTAGGATCGAACCACCGTTAGTCCACATGAAGATAACCCCAACGAACTAAAGAGGGATTTGCTAGATCCTCTTTAGCCTTAAGAACCAAGAACAAAATCAAGCAAATTTTTTTTCAAGCAAAAAGGAAATCTGGCGTGGGAGAGAAAAGGGGGCTGGGGTTTCTATCAAAATGATTGAAATGAATTAATTTTTAATTTCACAAAGTGTTACACTTATATAGTGCGCACTTTGCCCTATTCCATCATGGAATAGGTTGGGCACCAACCCAAACAACCCCTATGTCCAAACAACCCCATTTAGATATTTTAATTATTATTATTATTATTATTTCAATTAAATTCAATTAATATATATATCTTATATATATTAACATTTAACAATAACAATAATTCATTTAAATATATGTGAACACATATTTAAATATAATTTCACTTATTTAATTTCATTAACAAATTAAATAAAGTATATGACCTCAGCAAATTTAATTGCACTGTGAAATTACCAAAATACCCTTTTGCCTAAAAAAGACGAAAACGCCCTTCTTATAAACTGGCTCTTAAATTATCTTCTATGTGTGTGACCCGTAGGCTCCTCATCATATCGGTAGTGTGTAGTATTGTGATTAACACCAATTAATCGTCTCACTACACACAGACCAAGATTGGCCCCTAACAAGGAATCATGGCCACCCGATAGATTCGGATTTAGCGAAGCAGCTACCCATCAACGATATGGTTACCGTAAAATCCATTCCTTTCATCATCCGTTATCTCAACGAGACTAAGGCATAGAAATAGTTTCAACCTTGGTTACTCTCGATATTATGTATTCATTTACTAGACCAATGACCTGAATTATAAACTGGATGGATTAACAACTCAATCTCACTGTGGCCACAGTTTTAGTGTCATTGGCATTTACTGAATTGCATCGTGAGATAACTTGCCCCATACCCGGGAGTGATGAATCCTCTGTCGATCCACCATAGTCTTGATACACTCCTTGATGCAGCCAATCACTACCGTATTGACAGCTCTGAATAGAACTGCGTTGGGCTAGTGTCAAACTACACCAATCGGTGCATAAGGCACTCCAGTGATCTCAAGTCTAAGGATCATATGCACCACCATTCGTTAGAGGATTTGTTCCATAGACACTGGGGTTACCATCCATATGGAATCCTCTGGTGGGTCAGTCTAGTGAACTTGCCTACAGCAAGCACCCATGTGTTGCATCAGGTTGTCACCAAACGACCTTGACAAGTGAGATCAGTCACTACCTTTTGACAGGGTCGTTCAACACTATGATAGCCTTACCGTATTATCTGTGCCCTTACTTCAGAATAATACTGGGGCTACGGACGTTTCTAGAATGGCCACCATATGTGCTCATAGGGTTCTCACTATCAAGATTTGAAACACTTGATACCCTTGTCACGGTTCTACCATTCTAAGGACATATATCAATACACACAATGATGATTTATGCGATATAGAATAAAATGCCTTTTATTGATCAATGAACATTATTACAAAGAGTCAATTCTACAATAATTGATTGGCTCTAGGGCACCTACTTTAACAAATCACTTGGGATAGATGTTCGGTATCCTTAGAAAATACCAAATGCGATTGAATCCTTTGAAGTGCGCTTTCAAAACGAGCTCAGGGAAGTATTTGGGATTCAAGCTCTACTAAACATGCAAAGCCCAACTAATATAAAGTAGGTTCAGAGTTTAACAGGCTAAGTGGTCGTGCTCAGCAGGTTCATTACCCAAGCAACGGACAAGTGCTTGCCATCCTTTGAAACCTTGAAGGGCAATAAGGGTTCCAAGTTGATAGAGGAATGTGAGAGAGCATTCCAGGAGTTGAAGAAGCATTTAGGATAGCCTCCTTTATTATCAAAGCTCGTCCAAGGTGAGCCCCTTCTATTGTACTTATCGGTATCTCAGTCCGCAATCAACATGGCTTTGGTACACGAGGAAAGGGGAATTTAGTGGCTGGTTTATTATATGAGCAAGCAACTACTTGATGCTGAAACCAGGCACCCAAAGATGGAGAAGCTCGCTTATGCACTCATCATCACAACAAGGAAATTGTTACCCTACTTCCAGGCGCATACTATACATGTGCTTACTAACTTTCCACTCAAACGGGTGATGCAAAAGCCTAAAGCATCTAGATGATTGATTCAGCGGACAATGGAACTGAGTCAATACGACATCATGTAATTCCCGAGAATAGCAATTAAAGGCCAAGCATTGGCAGATTTTATATCAGAGTTCTCTTATCAGCCTAAAGGGGAGTCAAGCTTGCCCGAAGTGAGCACTTCATATGAAAATGGGCCAGTTGAGAGCAAGCTCGACAATTTATGGCAATGGACCTTGTATGTGGATGGGTCCTTGAATGAAAAAAAGGCAGGAACGGGCCTCTTACTTGAAGGTCGTGAGAGTGATCCGATTCGGGTTGCGGTTAGGTTCGATTTTGCCATCTCAAATAATGAGGCTGAATATGTGGCCATGTTCGCAAGAATCTGTTTGGCCAAGGAAATGGGGGCAGAATCTATCAGAATATATAGTGACTCATAGCTTGTCGTTCATTAAGTCTCCGAAGAATACCAAGCCAAAGAAGAAAGAATGGCATCCTATCTCCGGAAGGTGAAATCTAAGCTTGAACATTTCAAAAGTGTCATAGTGCAGCAGATTCTTAGGGAGCGAAACTCAGTGGTTAGTACTTCAGCTCATGTGGCCTCGACAATGAGTAAAGATACTACAAACTCCATTCCAGTAAAATTTCTACCAAGTCCCAGTATCCTCACATAAGAAGAAGTAGTTTTGGCAATAGGACAAAGGTATAGCTAGATGGACCTAATAATGGCATCCTTGAGAGATGGGAAAGTTCTCAAAGGAAGAAGTGAAGCTAGAACCATTCGGGCAAAATCAACTCGCTATACACTTATCGACGAAAAGTTGTATAAGTGAGGATATAACACCATGCTTTTGTGGTGTGTCAATCATGAGGATGTGGACTATGTCCTGAGGGAAATCCATGAGGGGATTTGTGGGAACCACGATAGGGGGCAATCTTTGGCTTATATGGTACTTTGCCAAGGATATTATTGGCAGACAATTTTTGATGATACGGCCGACTTTGTGAGGAAATGTGACAGATGCTAGAGGTTCGCAGATATTCCACGAGCTCCACCTCAAGAATTGACAACTCTGACAAGCCCGTGGCCATTTGCAATCTAGGGAATTATTCTAATAGGCCTGCTACCTCAAGGAAAGGGAAGTGTAAAGTCTGTAGTGGTCGAGGTTGACTATTTCACTAAATGGGCAGAAGTCAAGCCTTTAACGACCATAACATTGAACAAGTTGAAGGATTTTGTCTACAAGAATATTATTTGTAGATTTTGAATCCAACACACCATTATCACCGACAATGGAAAGTAGTTCGACTATGAAGATTTCCAGTCCTTCTGCCAAAGGCTCGGCATCAAGAAGAGTTTCTCTGTTGTTTATCGGTCTTAAGCTAATGGGCATGTCAAAGCAATAAATAAAGTAATCAAGCAAACCTTGAAGAAAAACCTTGATTCCCTCAATGGGAGATGCGCAGATGATTTACCCGAGGCATTGTGGTCATACAGAACCACGGCCAAGAGCTTGACAGGAGAAACCCCATTCTTGCTTGCTTATGGATGCGAGGCGATGGCCTCGATCGAAGTGGGGATTATCTCATTTCAACGTGAAGTTTTTGACAAGGAAATGAATGACGATCTTCTTCGCTTGAAGCTAGACTTGATCGAAGAGCATCGAGTCAAGTCTTAATTGAGAGTGGCCTTATACCAGCAACAAGCAAAGAGACACTTCAACTCAAAAGTCAAGAATCGAGATTTCAAGGTGGGTGACCTAGTCCTAAGGAAAGCCATACCAGGAATGCAAAATGCGAATTTGGGAACACTTCGGCCCAAATGGGAAGGTCTTTTTCGGATCTCAGGAAAGCTAGCACCAGGGACATTTCACTTGGAATGCCTTAACGATGAAGCTATTTTGTGAGCATGGAATGCCGAGCATCTACAGAGGTACTATCAATGAATAGCTTGGGTCTAGAGTTTTTCTTTTAAACTATGTCAATGATGTAAGGCTGCTTATGGCCAAATTTTTGCTTTCAATAAAGAGGTATTATCTAGAAATTACTTTGCCTTTCAAGTTTATTAAAATAGTAGCTTAAGCGATCATTGCAAACAACTCAAAGTCAAAAGCATGAAAAGGCAGCTTAACCTTACAAGCTATGTCACAATTCAAGCTTGAGAAGGGTGAATTCCCTGACCTGACGATTTGGAACTTCGAAAGTAACTTAGCGAAGCACATCAAGTGAGAGTCTATAGTAACTCAGTAATCAAAACTAGATACGGGCGACCAATCCTAACTCGATGTTATCACGAGAAAAGACTCTTGAGGTAATTCAAAAAGCTCTTAAGAAAGAAAGCAACACATAACTTGGGCAAAATTCAAATTAGTTGGTAAATTTCAATTGAAGAAGTTATAATGATTTTGCAGAATTAATACATGTAATAAATAGAAAAAAAAAAGGAATCATGCATATAAACATCGCACTTGAAAAATTGGAATTATATTGATTTTATTGTACTATTACAAAAGAGAGAGAGAGGAGAGAGAGAGAGAGAGAGATTCAGTTATCTTCACTGCATTCTCCTGGATTTCAATAATGTTTCGCAGCTAGTCGAAGCTTTCCCGATAATGAAGTTGGAAAAGCATGCAAGCCTTAAAAGATACCAAGGGTTAGAATGCTCACAGAGAAAGAGAAGGTCGAAAGGAAAAGGACGAGATCAAGCCAAAACTACCCTTGCAAGCGCGACACATGCGCGAGAAATTTTTTGGTGTGGGGACAGAGCTTGGTATTGTTGAGCCATTCATCTGATATTGTGCTTCGTAGGAAAGATGCCCCCACATGAAAAGGCTCAAAAAGCTCGTTCAACTTGTTCACGAGGCTCTCTGGCTACTTATTTGCCTGGCGGCCTTGACCCCGAGGAATTTTTTTGCTTAGCGAAGTCCCTAGCCATAATTCAGGACTCTACAACTGTTTTCTTATTCTTCGAGCCCTTAAGCTCAACGATCTTCTTTGAGCTACCCTTGGGCTCATCGATTTTCTTCAAGCCTTCCCTAAGCTTAACAAGAATATTTTTTGAGCTCTTCTGGAGCTCAAGGGTAGCTTTCTTTACAGCATCCTTAGGGACAACTGCAAGCTTCTTCAAGCTTGGAGCCCCTTCAAGCTCACCCCCGGATCTCTTAATTGGGGGTTCGGAGACAAATTTTGGAAAAGCCTCAATTGGTTGCTTAGAGGCCACAACCTACTTCTTCCCAGATGATAAGTGCTTGAAAATAAACTTCCACTTAGTGGTTTATAGGTATCATTTGTGGGAAATTAGGATTAATTTGCATGAATTAACTTAATTGTTTCATAAATGCACTTTTCGGGATCACGGGTATTTTTGTTGTGATTTCAGGAAATAAGGCTCAAAAATAATATTCGGATGAGAGATGATGTTGGTGAGAGAGTTTTTGACGACTGGAAACAAACGGATCGAGAATCGGAGTTGAATTGAAGAAGTTATGGAAGTTGAAGTAAAGAGAAGATTCTAGATTACGTTCCAGCTTGAGCAAGCCTTGGTATTTTGAGAATTTCTTGAGCTGTAGAACTTGAAATAGGACGATTCTTGGACTGTTGGAAATTTGATTCAAAGGGCTACATTTCATATGGCTACCACTATTCCAAATTTCATTTTTATCAAGTTCAAAAATCACCATCTCTGAAGAACGGTGGAATGATGCGGGAAGAAGACCAGTAGCTAATATGCCGCGGCACACTTTTTCTAGTACCTACTGTGTCACAGCACAGTCACGATAGCTGGGAACTTTTCCTCCATTTTTTACTAGGAAAATAGGGTTTTAAGAGTCCTAAACTAACTAGAATTAAGCAAAACAAAACCCTAACCCTTGTGGGATATAAATAGAAGTCTTTTAGCATTATTTTAGGGGAATTCTTTTAGAGATAAAAAAAAAGAGAACAAAGATATTCAAGAACTGAAGAAAAAGGGAGATTAACGAAGGCTTGGAGAAGAAGAATTGGAGGAGATCATCATCAACTTCAATAATCCAACCAAGTTTCACTAAGTTTTTCTTCTTCTTTGTTATTATTATTTGTTATGAATAATACAATGATGTTCTCATATTTATTCATGAAGAACTAATTCTTTTGTGATTGAGGGTGATTTCAAAACCCTAGACATGTGTTGTGATTAATAAAATCTGCATCTATTTATCTTTTGATCTCTCTTAGTTATGTGATTATTTCTCTGTGAATAGGGTTTAGATAGATTGTCTTAATTGTTTAAGTGTGCAATTAAATAGTTAGGATTAATTTATTAATGCCAATTTAGGTTGCTTAGTACGGAATCGCTTTATTAACCTAAATAACTAGTGGTAAAGTGTATGCTTGCATACATAGGGGGTAATCACTCAAGATAACTAAACCGACCATATGACTTTAGCCTTGATTCAGTAGGTCTCTCGTAACTTAATACTTTTATTACTTTGAATCTAGAGATCATATCCTAGGTTATCTAATAAATAGGGAATTGGGTTATGACCGTGTCTAATCCAACGACTCAGTAAGGAGAGATAGAACTTATCAACGTTTGGTATTTTCTAAGCTGATGTGATTAGGAGGGTAGAAAGTTAAAGAGTGCTTTTATTATATGTAATTCATGTCTAGTGGTAGCGAATAAACCTTCAATCTAGTTTCTCTTATTTATCTCTTTTGTGATTGTTTCCTTGTTTTACTTTGTTTAATTTTAGCTTGATAGTTTTTGTTGAGTTTTTTATAATTCGTGACAAACCCTGTTTGAAGTAGATAATTAATTGAGTTCACAAATCCTCTGTAGGAAAGACCCTTACTTGCTTTTTGCTACTACACGACATTGCATTAGAATTTAGTGAGGTAAAATTAGGTGTTGCATTTGCATGCATCAAATTTTTGGCGCCGTTGCCGGGGATTTTCATTAACTTAATTATTTGTTTACTTTTTGTTTATTTTTCAATTTTTATTTATTCTTTGTTTTTTAGTTGTAGGTGTTTTTGGTGAATGAGCTCGCGATACGATTTGAGATCGAATCCTTATTCTGATTTGATTCCACCTATTGCTCATTCAAAACAATCTTTGCATATATCAACTCTCAATCAAGCAATTCATACCGATCTTCCACTCACAAGTGATTCTTCTGATTTTTCTGATTAAGAGGAGATGGCTAATCTAACTCTCAAAGAGATGGCTGCACCAACCGTTAACCAACAACCTTTATGCATTCGATACAATGATACGGTAGGGGAAGCTTTTGAGCTTAAATCTGGGATGATTCATCTTCTACCAATTTTCAGAGGTTTAGCAGGGGAGGATCCAAACAAGCACCTTAAGGGGTTCCATGTGGTGTGCTCGAGTATGAAACCAAATGGAACAACGGAGGAACAAGTGAAGTTAAGGGCGTTCCCATTTTCTTTAGCAGATAGCGCTAAGGAATGGCTTTATTACCTACCATCCGGACCATAACTACTTGGAATGAGTTGGAATGAGATGAAGAGGTTGTTCCTGGAGAAGTATTTTCCAGCACCTCAAGCCACACTCATTAGGAAAGAAATTTGTAGGATTCGGCAATACAATGGGGAAAACTTATATGAATATTGGGAAAGGTTTAAGAAATTGTGTGCTAGCTGTCCGCATCATCAAATAAGTGAGCAATTACTTCTCCAATATATTTATGAGGGATTGATGCCAATGGAAAGGAGCATGAGAGATGCAGCAATTGGAGGAGCATTAGTTGATAAAACTCCTACAGAAGCAAGGAACTTAATTGCAAACATGGCAGCAAACTCTCAACAATTTGGTACTAGATCCAATCCACCACCAAGGAAGGTAATGAAGTGGGGATATCCAATAATCTTGAGCAACAATTGAATAATTTGACTGCACTTGTGCAACAAATTGCAATTGGACAAGTGAAGACATGTGGAATTTGCTCTAATGTGGGACATCCTACCGATATGTGTCCTACCCTTCAAGAGACAAATGCAGAACAAGCGAATTCCATGGGAGGATACCAAGGACAACAAAGGCAAAGGTGTGATCCATTTTCCAATACTTATAATCCAAGATGGAGGAATCACCCTAATCTTAGCTATGGAGGAAATCAACAAGCTGTTGTCACTAATAATCCACCTGGTTTCCCTTACCCATGAGCTCCACAACCATACCAAGCAAGACCCCAAAATGTTTCCCAACCTCATGGTAAGCCTTTGGAGGACTTGGTAAACTCATTAGCAACTAGCTCTATTCAATTTCAGCAAGAGAATCTCAAGTTCCAACAAGAAACAAAAATGTCAATCAAGAATTTGGAAAGCCAAGTTAGTCAATTGGCTACTACTCTTAGAAGATTAGAGGCGTATGGGTTCGGAAAGCTTCCTTCCCAACCTTTGGTTAACCTTAGGGAGAATGCTAGTGCCATTACTTTGAGAAGTGGTAGACAACTTGAGAAGACTCACAAGAAGCCAAATGATGAGAAAAAGGTTGGAGATGAGTTGATTCAAGGTGGAACAAAGCAGCCCAAAAGTGCAGAAAATTCGCCAACCTATTCTTCCAATGCAAAACATCCACCTAAGGTACAATCTAAAGTTCCTATTAATACTTACGAACCTCCTTTGCCTTTTCCTAGCAGGTTTGCCACATCAAAGAAGGAGGAACATGAACAAGAAATTTTGGACACTTTTAGAAAAGTACATGTCAACGTTCCTTTGTTGGATGCAATAAAGCAAGTGCCACATTATGCGAAATTTCTTAAAGAATTATGCACCAACAAGAGAAAACTTAAGGGAAACGAGGTGGTGAGCATGGGAAAAAATGTCTCAGCGGTTTTGCAAAGGAAGCTTCCAACAAAGTGCAAAGATCCGGGTAGTTTCACCATACCATGCATCATAGGCAACACAAGGTTTGAGAAAGCAATGTTAGACTTAGGTGCTTCTAATAATGTCATGCCTTACTCAATTTATCTTGATTTAAATCTTGGTACTCTTAAAGAGACCGGCGTAGTTATTCAACTCGCTGATCGATCTAATGCCTATCCAAAGGGAGTTATGGAAGATGTTTTGGCACAGGTAAACGAGCTTGTTTTTCCAGTGGATTTCTACATGCTTCGCACGAAAGATGAAACAACTATGAAAACCACGCCATTGCTTTTGGGGAGACCATTCATGAAAACAGCCCGTACGAAAATAGATGTGCATAATGGGACGTTGACAATGGAGTTTGATGGGGAAGTCATTCAATTTAACATCTTTGATGCAATGAGGTATCCTAATGATGACAATGATTGCTTTTCCATTGATGTACTTGACTTTTTAACGCAACAAATGTTCAAGCTTAAAGGTAAAGATCTATTGGAAGTGGCAATATGGAATGGGTTGTCAACCGAGGAAGCTCAAAGTTTTAATGAAGATGTAGAGTTGGGAGAAGAGCTAAATGAAACTATAGCAATGTTGGATGAGCTTCCAAAGAAAAATCCATGGTATGAAATCTCCTATATTTCTCTTCCCATATCTAACGAGAAACTTTTACCTTCCATTGTGCAGGCCCCTACCTTGGAGCTTAAGCCTTTACCAAGTCATCTAAAGTATTTATACTTGGGAGAAGGAGACACATTGCCCATGATTGTAGCGGCCAACCTTTCGAAGGTGCAAGAAGAGAAACTTGTTCGTGTGTTAAGAGAGTACAAAACGGCAATTGGTTGGACGATTACTGACATTAAAGGAATAAGTCCTTCCATGTGCATGCACCGCATATTATTAGAGGAAGGATCGAAGCCTACAAGAGAAGTGCAAAGACAGTTGAATCCACCAATGATGGAAGTAATGAAGAAGGAAATAATCAAGTTGTTAAATGTTGGTGTGATCTACCCAATTTCGGACAGTAAATGGGTTAGTCCAGTCCAAGTAGTTCCTAAGAAATCCGGAATAACTGTGGTAAAGAATGAAGATAATGACTTAGTTCCCACTCGCATTCAAACGGGATGGCGAGTGTGCATAGACTACCGCAAGCTCAATGCCATAATGCGCAAAGATCGTTTTCCTCTTCCATTTATCGATCAAATGCTTGAACGTTTAGCAAGCCATTCTCACTATTGTTTTCTTGATGGATTTTCAGGTATAATCAAATTGTGATTGCACCAAAAGATCAAGAGAAGATGATGTTTACATGGCCCTTTGGCATTTTTGCTTATTGACGCATGCCATTTGGCCTTTGTAATGCACCCGTCACCTTTCAAAGGTGCATGGTAAGTCTTTTCTCCGATTACATAGAGAACATTATAGAGGTATTTATGGATGATTTTAGTGTCTATGGGAACTCATTTGATATTTGTTTTTGTAATTTGATATTAGTTCTTAAAAGATGCATAGAAACTAATCTCATTTTAAATTGGGAAAAATGCCATTTTATGGTAAATCAAGGGATAGTTTTAGGGCATATTATCTCATCTAGGGGAATTGAAGTTGATAAAGCTAAAATAGATCTTGTACGTCCCTTACCACCTCCTACTTGTGTGAGAGAGATACGTTCTTTTCTTGGACATACAGGATTTTATAGGAGATTTATCAAGGATTTCTCCAAGATCGCAAGGCCTTTATGCTGTTTGTTACAAAAAGAGGTAGTGTTTGAGTTCAATGAAGAGTGTATAAAGGCGTTTGAGAAACTAAAGGAACTCCTAACCACAGCCCCAATTATTCAACCACCCGATTGGAGTCTTCCATTCGAGTTGATGTGCACGTAAGCGATTATGCCATTGGAGCCGTGTTAGGACAACGAATTGGAAAATTACCAAATGCCATTTATTATGCTTCAAGAACATTGAATGACGCTCAACTTAACTACTCCACAACTGAGAAAGAACTTTTGGCAGTTATTTTTGCATTAGAAAAGTTTCGTTCCTATCTAATTGGCATTAAAGTTACTGTTTTTTCTGACCATGCAGCTCTTAGGTATTTGCTTACGAAGAAGAAGGCTAAACCAAGGCTTATAAGGTGGATTCTATTGCTACAAGAGTTCAACCTAACAATCAAAGACAAAAGAGGGAGAGAGAATGTTGTAGCAGACCATTTAAGTAGGTTGATAAACCAAGAAGATGCTCTTCCATTGAAAGATGATTTTCTGGATGAACAATTACTTGCAATGACATCCTCGGGACCATGGTATACAGATATAGTAAATTACATAGTAACCAAGAGAACCCCACCCAATATGTCATGTGCTAGCAAGGGAAAACTAAAGAAGATCGCCAAGCAATATGTGTGGGATGATCCATATCTTTGGAAATATTCCCCCGACCAAATCATAAGAAGGTGCATTTCCGAAAGTAAATTTAATTCAATTTTAACTCTTTGCCATTCCTATGCATGTGGAGGACACTTCGGAGCAAAGAAGACAGCTCTCAAGGTCCTTGAGAGTGGATTCTATTGGCCTACACTCTTTAAAGACGCATATTATTTTAGCAAAACATGTGATAGATGTCAACGCTCAGGTAATTTAGGCCTAAGAAATCAAATGCCCCAAAATCCGATTTTATTTGTTGAGATTTTTGTTGTATGGGGTATTGATTTCATGGGACCCTTTCCGTCTTCTTATGGTTACTTTTATATCTTACTTGCTGTTGATTACGTGTCTAAATGGGTAGAAGCAAAGGCCACCCGAACTAATGATTCTAAAGTTGTTGTAGATTTTGTAAAATCTAACATTTTTTCAAGGTTTGGAACACCTAGAGCCATAATTAGTGATGGGGGCACTCATTTTTGCAACCGTACATTTTGGGCTACCTTGAAGAAATACAACGTCACCCACAAGATCTCTACGCCATACCACCCACAAACAAGGGGACAAGCTGAAGTCTCTAATCGGGAAATCAAGTCCATCTTAGAGAAAACCGCGAATCCAAATAGGAAAGATTGGAGCTTGCGACTTGACAACGCATTGTGGGCGTATAAGACAGCATATAAGACACCAATTGGAATGTCCCCATTTCGAATGGTCTGTGGTAAACCATGTCACCTTCACGTTGAATTAGAGCATAGAGCCTATTGGGCAATTAAGCAATGCAATGTGAAACTAGAGGCAGTGGGAGAACAACGGAAATTGCAATTGAACGAACTTGAGGAGATACAGAATGAAGCTTATGAAAGTTCACACATTTACAAGGACAAAACAAAGGCCTTCCATGATAGAATGATCCAGCAATAGCATTTTGAAGCTGGACAAAAAGTTCTTCTATTCCATTCATGTCTTAAACGTTTTCCCGTTGGGTTGGTCCTTTTGTGATTACTAATGTTTTTTCCAATGGTGCAGTGGAAATTAAGAGCATGAAGACCGGGAAAGACTTCAAGGTCAATGGCCATCGTCTAAAGACATACTACGAGCTATTCATGGAACAATTGGATGAAGTACCTCTCCATGAACCAACGGACATGGACGGTTAAGCAAAGAACAATGTCAGGCTAACGACATTAAACAAAGTGCTACATGGGAGGCAACCCATTGAGTTGTGTTGGTTTTCGTTTTTCCTAATGATTTTTGTTTAATACCAATTAATAGAGCAATGAGGACATTGCCTAATTTAGGTTGGGGGTGGGACATAGAAATATTAATTTTTTGGTATGTCTAAGTATGTGTTTACATTTGTGTGTTTGTATTTGTTGTTGCTGCAGTTTTTTTTTGTGTTTGCATGTTTTTAGGATTAATTTTTTTTAGTTTTTCAAATTAATTTATGTGTCAATGATATGATTATAATTGAGATAACATGTGATGTTTAGAAGATGTGTAACGCCCCACTTGAGGTACGTATTTGTTGTTTCTTCTACCGCTCTTATTTGAGTTGGTTTTTGGTAATATTGTGTGATTGAGTGTTGTGTTGAATACTTGCCCTTAAATTGGTAGAAAATATAAGAAGTTTAGTGTTTCAGTCTTCGCCGCGGCGAAGAGGTGTTGAAGCCACGGGGAAGCTGCTGGACAGTTTCGCCGCAGCGACAGAAGTTGTTTCGCCGCGGCGACAGGCCGTTTAAAATGTTTGTTGAGTTTTAGATATTTTCTTCCCTAAGGGCCAATTTGACCTTTCTATCCCTAATTTTCCGGCTTAACAGGCAGAAAGAGTTAATAGAAGAAATTGTCTAAGGAGCAGATTGAGGTGGTTCCGGGAAGAATTGCAGCCTAGAGGTACAGTCTTCTTTACTAGAGGAAATTAGAGAAAAGCAAACGGCTGATGAGTGGTGTCAGAAAACAGTTCAGCAAGTGCTTGAGGCCAAGACAGCAGAGTTCTTTGTGAGAGATGGTGTCCTCTATTTCAGAAATCGGTTGTGATTCCTCCAAATGAGGAGTTGAAACAGAAAATTCTTATGGAGGCTCATGACACACCGTACACCGCTCATCCGGGAGCAACCAAGATGTATCAGGATGTAAAGAAAGGCTATTGGTGGTCAGGTATGAAGAAAGACATCGCAGAGTTTGTGGCTAAATGTCTAACTTGTCAGCAGGCGAAAGCAGAACATCAACGCCGTCAGGGTTGCTTCAACCACTGAGTATTCTAGAGTGGAAATGGGAGAGCATTTCAATGGATTTTATCACGGGTCTTCCAGAGTGCAGAAAGGATGTAATGCTATATGGGTGATTGTGGATAGGTTAACCAAGTCAGCCCATTCCTTCCAGTAAAGGAAAGTACCACTACAGATCAATTGGCTCAGTTGTACCTCAAGGAGATAGTTAGATTGCATGGTGTGCCCAGACTATATAGACAGATAGAGATTCCAGATTTGTTTAAGCCTTCTGGACAAGCTTACAAAGGAGTTGGGTAACCGTTTAGCATTCAGTACTGCCTATCATCCTCAGACAGATGGCCAAACCGAGAGAACGAATCAGGTGCTCGAAGATATGTTGAGGGCTTGTTGCATGGATTACAGAGTATCTTGGCATGAGATGTTACCATTAGTGGAATTTGCCTACAACAACAGTTATCAGTCTACAATTAGAATGGCGCCTTACGAGGCTTTGTATGGTAGACGGTGTAAGTCTCCGCTACATTGGGATGAAGTAGGCGAAAAAGATGAGTTGAGTACCGCTCTTGGGCCAGAGATGACTCAGAAACTAGTAGAAGATGTGAAGTTGATCAAAAATAGAATGAAACAAGCCCAAGATAGACAGAAGAGTTATGCCGACTTGAAAAGGAAAGAGGTAGAATTCCAAGTGGGCGAAAAGTGTTTCTGAAAGTTTCCCCTTACAAGCGGTAATGTGCTTCGGAAGCAAAGGCAAGTTAGCACCGAGGTATGTAGGTCCTTTGAGGTCTTGTAACGAGTAGGAAAGGTGGCCTACAGATTGGCACTACCACCTAGCATGGACAGGGTGCATGATGTTTTCCATGTCTCGATGCTACGAATATGTAAGTGATCCCCTCCACATCCTGAGTGTAGAGGACGTTGAAGTAACAGAGAATCTAGTATATGAAGAACGTCCAGTTCAGATCTTAGATCGAAGGGTCAAAGAACTTCGGAACAAGAGTGTTCCACTAGTGAAGGTCCTTTGGAGGAATCACAAAGTGGAAGAGGCCACTTGGGAGGTAGAACGAGACATTCAGAATCGTTTCCCAGAGTTATTTGTATGATTTCGGGGACGAAATTCTTTTAGGGGGGAAGAATTGTAACGCCCCACTTGAGGTACGTATTTGTTGTTTCTTCTTCCGCTCTTATTTGAGTTGGTTTTTGGTAATATTGTGTGATTGAGTGTTGTGTTGAATACTTGCCCTAAAATTGGTAGAAAATATAAGAAGTTTAGTGTTTCAGTCTTCGCCGCGGCGAAGAGGTGTTGAACCACGGGAAGCTGCTGGACAGTTTCGCCGCAGCGACAGAAGTTGTTTCGCCGCGGCGACAGGCCGTTTAAAATGTTTGTTGAGTTTAGATATTTCTTCCCTAGGGCAATTTGACCTTTCTACCCCTAATTAGCAGGAAAAGTGGGGAGTTATTTGTAAGGATTTTTCATGGAGAATATGTTGATATGGGGGTGAGTTTGTAATGAATCAAAGGATATAGATGGAATTCCCAAAGAGAGTAAGGGCAAAATGGGAATGCTTTGGTAAAATTTCATTAAAAGGAATTAAGAGTAAGCAAACCCCTCATTCTCTTCTCAAAAACGCAGCTCTCTATCTTACTCCTCTCAACTTTTCTTTCTTTTGATCAAGGAGTTCCAAGGGGTTTTTGAAGTGATTTGGGGTAGAAAATCAACCTAAGGCTTCCTAAGGTAAGGGTTCCTACTTAAGTTGTGTGATTTGTGAGTTTTAGTTTATATTGAAGTTTGAGGTTTTTGTTCTTTTGGTTAAGAGTAGAGAAAAAGTCAGCAAAACAAGTGAAAGGAAGAGTTGGTGAAGTCTCTCCATAACAAGGTAAGTAAACCCCAACCCAAGTTGAGATTTAAGAATTCTCTTGATTAGGGTTTTGATAAAAATGATGTATGTGATATACATGTGATATGCCATGTATGGAGGTTTAAATAGAGATTTCTATGCTTTGTGAATGTTTAGACCTTGCAAATATGAGAAATGAGTTGTTGGGTTGGAAAGGTAGTTTGAGATGGAATTGAAGGGGTATTGTGGATCCCTTTTTGGAAGTGCTTTCTTTGACGGTTTTATGGTTATGTGAAGGGGTTTTTCCCCATTTTGGATGAAAGGAAAAGTTTTAGAATCATTGCTATAGTGAGTTTTATAGTGCACTTGAGTTGTTTGATGAAATGCCTAATAGAGGTTTGAGTATGATTAGTGAACCTTAATTCTTGCAACATTGCATGTTGGCATTTCATAAGTGCATTGGTGGAGATGAACCATCCATATGCATTATTATATGCATTGAAAAGTGACCTAGAAAGAGTAGAAACTTTGTGTATACAATCACCCCATGAGTAGAGAGCTTGGTGGGTACAACTACTCTAGGGTAGAGAGAATTGAAGAATGTTAGAATAGAGTGAATTAGAGAGTAGTATAGTGGGTTGATGCTTTGTGATCATCACCAACGGTTGTGGGAACCGGTTGATGCTTTGTGATCATCACCCGAATAGCCATTAGAGATGGGGTTGATGCTTTGTGATCGTCACCCGATAAGTAATAGAAACGGATGGATGCTTTGTGACACCACCCGGTTAGTTATTAGATAATAGGTTGATGCTTTGTGATCATCATCCGACATTAGTGGAAGTGGGTCGATGCTTTGTGACCATCACCGATAGTGACTAGAGACGGGTTAATGCTTGGTGATCGTTACCCAAATTCATGAGGAACGGGTAGGTGCTAGGTGATCTCCCGATAGTTAGGAAAAACCGAGTTGGTGCTTTGTGATCCTCACTCGGTAGTCACCAAGAACGGGTTGGTACTATGTGAATCACCCGATAGCCATGGAGAGTGAGATGGTGCTGTGTGAACGCCATCCGCCGTACCTCCGGTAAGATGAGGCCATGATGTTATTAGAAACAGAAATAGAATCAGAAATAGTATAAGGAAAGAATTAAGAGTTGTACATACGGGATAGACAATAGAGGGTTTTACTTACGCGATTATTTTGTGCTCACCCCGTTATTTTCCTTTGTGGATGCAGGATCTAGGTGATGATGCAGTCGGAGGGGCGTCGGCAAGCGAAGAGAATAGCTACACTGTTTCCCCTGTTTTGTCTTTAAAAACGAATTTTTGTAAACAGTCCTCTTTGTGTATAAAAGACATATGAATTATAATGAAAGAAAATTTGGGGCCCAATTTTATATTGTTATTATGCATGCATTGTACTAGTTTTCAGCAGTTGTTACATTTTTGGTATCAGAGCAAAGATTTTGGGACTGAACAGTGTACTATTCTCATCGCCATGACGCCTATAACCGACTATGTGAGTAATTCTTTCCTTATAGTAATTGTTTCTTGAGTTCATTAGTGTGATTATTTTGTAGATGAGGCGTAGTTATCGAAATCGCGGTAAGGGTGTGGTGAATGAAGGAGAACCTTCTAACCCACCAGAGTCTACGCCCCCTCCCTTGGATAAAGCTAGAATCCGGGAATTATACAGCAAGTTATGCAGAAAACACAGGGGAGGTTGTACCCCCCGTACAGGTACCGCCAGTTACACATGTCAAAAGAGGACAATCGGTACCTCCCCCAGTACAAAACAGAGTGAAACCGATTTACGGTCTTTCTAGTCAGCATCAACCCTCAGAGTTTAAGGGTACTACAGACCCAGTAATAGTAGAAGAGGGCTTGGGTAGTAGAGCGAGCCACAGGTTTATTTCCCATGTCAGACCGGAGAAGATCTGGTATGCGAGTTTCTTGTTTCGGGGTGATGCCTGAATTTGGTGGGAATTAATGGAAGAAACTCATGATGTGACAGTAATGACGTGGGAAGAGTTCAGGCAGAGTTTGAGGCCGAGTACAGAACAGAGGACCAAGTTCATGAGAAGGTCCAGAATTTATCAGTTTACAGCAAGGGACTAGCGTCGTGAAAGAGTACTCGGTGAAATTCAACGCTCTTGCAAGGTTTGCACCGGAATAGTTAGCACTCCGGCCTTGAGAAGGGATAAGTTTGTGCATGGATTGAAGCCGGAGATAGCCCAGGATATAATGACAAGCTCCAACCCTCCTCGAAATTATAGTGAGGCTTTGAGGCGGGCGATGAAGGCAGAGATTTTTGAGAATAAATCTTCCCCGTATGATCCTCGACAGGAGGACTAAAGGAGCTATCCTCCGCTCCTAGAGAGAGAAGCTTGAGGGTGTAAGAGGTAAAGAAATGAAGAATCAGAAGAAGAAGTTTCAGTATAGACAGAATAGAAAAGAGTGGAAGAATAAGCGACCTCGGAGGAAGGGTTTCCTCCTTGCCCTAAATGCGGGAAGAATCACCCCGGAGAATGTCTGAGGGATCAGAGAGTGTGTTATAGGTGCCGACAGCTAGGGCACATGATGAGAGATTGTAAAGCTCCTCTTCCACCAACGACTCAGGGTTCAGGAGGTACTGCTAATGCCAGAGTTTTTACTGTGGCACAGGGGGAAGCAGAGGCCAGTCCATCAGCCGTTACTGGTCAGTTATTATTTCATTCAGTCCCTTTATATGCTTTAATTGATTCAGGCGCTACTCATTCGTTCATATCTTATGGGATGCTTGAGAGATTAGGTTTGAAACCTACTAGAGCGACTCAACCCATTAAGATAGAACTACCCGATGGGGTTAGTGTTGTGACTCAAGAGATTTTGTTACGAGAGTCCTTAGTGATCCAGGGTAGGAAGTTAACCGTTGACTTATAGTTTTTGATATGCCCGACTTTGATGTGATTCTGGGCATGGACTTCCTAGGAAGATATGGAGTGAGATTGACTGTCGGAAAAAGAAGGCGAGGTTTAACCTCGATAGTGGAGATAAGTTTAGTTTTGGAGAAGGCCATCAGTTGAGCATGCTGATTAGTAATGTGAAAGCCAGGAAGATGTTGAGAAAGAGGTGTTCGGGTATATTGCCCATGTAGTGCAGAGTGGTGATGTTCCACAGTTAGAGATTCAGAGGGTGCCTGTAGTTCGAGACTTTCTAAATGTGTTTCCGGAAGAGTTACCGGGTTGCCTCAAGAGAGGGAGGTAGAATTTAGTATCGAACTAGCACCAGGCAGCACCAATATCTAAAGCCCCTTATCGAATGGCCCCAGCTGAGCTCCAAGAATTAAAGAAGCAACTCCAAGAACTTCTAGATAAAGGCTTCATCCGACCGAGTCATTCTCCTTGGGGAGCTCAATCCTGTTTGTGAAAAAGAAGGATGGATCACTAAGGATGTGTATTGATTATAGGGAGTTGAATAAAGTTATAGTGAAGAATAAGTACCCGCTACCCCGGATAGATGACCTTTTTGATCAGTTGAAAGGAGCGGCAGTGTTCTCAAAATTGATTTGAGGTCCGGGTATCATCAAGTAAGAGTGGTTGAGCAAGATGTGGCTAAGACTGCCTTGTACAAGATATGGATTATGAATTTGTAGTAATGCCTTTTGGTTTGACTAATGCCCCGCGGTTTTTATGGACCTGATGAACAGGTATTCCATGAGTATTTGGATCAGTTCATTGTTGTCTTCATCGACGACATTCTGATTTACTCAAAGTCAAGAGAGAAACATGAGAGCACTTGAGATTAGTATTGCAGCGGCTGAGAGAAAAGAAGTTGTGTGCTAAATTCTCTAAGTGTGAGTTTTGGCTTAACCAAGTGATATTCCGGGTCACACCGTGTCGAAGGAAGGGATTTGGTAGATCCGAGTAAAGTGCAGGCAATCCTGGAATGGCAGAAGCCGAGAAAAGTGAAAGAAATCAGGAGTTTCTTAGGCTTAGCAGGTTACTACCGGCGATTTGTAGCGGGATTCGCCTAGTTGGCTAAACCGTTGACAGCTCTTACCAAACAGAAAACTCCTTTTGTCTGGTCAGCAGCTTTGAAGAAAGCTTTCAAGAGTTGAAAAGAGGTAACATAACTCCTGTACTAGTGTTACCGTAGGAGGGTGTAGATTATGACATTTATACAGACGCCTCTTTGCAGGGACTTGGCGCCGTGCTGATGCAGTTAGGTAGGGTTATGCTTATGCTTCTCGCCAATTGAAAGAGTACGAGACCAGATACCCTACCCATGACTTAGAATTAGCAGCCGTAGTCTTTGCTTTAAAGATATGGAGGCACTACCTTTATGGTGTGAAGAGTAATATCTACACCGATCATAAGAGTTTAAAGTACTTCTTCACTCAAAAGGAGTTGAACATGAGGGAGGAGGTGGTTAGAACTGGTTAGGATTATGATTGTGAGATCAAGTACCAACCAGGGAAAGCCAATGTAGTAGCCGATGCCTTGAGTAGAAAAGCCCATGTTTTCCGGCTTAACAGGCAGAAAGAGTTAATAGAAGAATTGTCTAAGGAGCAGATTGAGGTGTTCCGGGAAGAATTGCCAGCCTAGAGGTACAGTCTTCTTTACTAGAGGAAATTAGAGAAAAGCAAACGGGGCTAGGTGTGTCAGAAAACAGTTCAGCAAGTGCTTGAGGCCAAGACAGCGAGTTCTTTGTGAGAGATGGTGTCCTCTATTTCAGAAATCGGTTGTGCATTCCCAAATGAGGAGTTGAAACAGAAAATTCTTATGGAGGCTCATGACACACCGTACACCGCTCATCGGGAGCAACCAGATGTATCAGGATGTAAAGAAAGGCTATTGGTGGTCAGGTATGAAGAAAGAATCGCAGAGTTTGTGGCTAAATGTCTAACTTGTCAGCAGGTGAAAGCAGAACATCAACGGCCGTCAGGGTTGCTTCAACCACTGAGTATTCTAGAGTGGAAATGGGAGAGCATTTCAATGGATTTTATCACGGGTCTTCCCAGAGTGCAGAAAGGATGTAATGCTATATGGGTGATTGTGGATAGGTTAACCAAGTCAGCCCATTTCCTTCCAGTAAAGGAAAGTACCACTACAGATCAATTGGCTCAGTTGTACCTCAAGGAGATAGTTAGATTGCATGGTGTGCCCAGACTATAGTATCAAATAGAGATTCCAGATGTTTAAGCCTTCTGGACAACGTTACAGAGGGTTTGGGTAACCGTTTAGCATTAGTACTGCCTATCATCCTCAGACAGATGGCCAAACCGAGAGAACGAATCGGTGCTCGAAGATATGTTGAGGGCTTGTTGCTGGATTACAGAGTATCTTGGCATGAGATGTTTACCATTAGTGGAATTTGCCTACAACACAGTTATCAGTCTCAATTAGAATGGCGCCTTACGAGGCTTTGTATGGTAGACGGTGTAAGTCTCCGCTACATTGGGATGAAGTAGGCGAAAAAGATGAGTTGAGTACCGCTCTTGGGCCAGAGATGACTCAGAAACTAGTAGAAGATGTGAAGTTGATCAAAAATGAATGAAACAAGCCCAAGATAGACAGAAGAGTTATGCCGACTTGAAAAGGAAAGAGGTAGAATTCCAAGTGGGCGATAAAGTGTTTCTGAAAGTTTCCCCTTACAAGCGAGTAATGTGCTTCGGAAGCAAAGGCAAGTTAGCACCAGGTATGTAGGTCCTTTGAGGTCTTGCAACGAGTAGAAAGGTGGCCTACAGATTGGCACTACCACCTAGCATGGACAGGGTGCATGATGTTTTCCATGTCTCGATGCTACGGAAATATGTAAGTGACCCCTCCACATCCTGAGTGTAGAGGACGTTGAAGTAACAGAGAATCTAGTATATGAAGAACGTCCAGTTCATATCTTAGATCGAAGGGTCAAAGAATTCGGAACAAGAGTGTTCCACTAGTGAAGGTCCTTTGGAGGAATCACAAAGTGGAAGAGGCCACTTGGGAGGTAGAACGAGACATTCAGAATCGTTTCCCAGAGTTATTTGTATGAATTTCGGGGACGAATTCTTTTAAGGGGGGAAGAATTGTAACGCCCACTTGAGGTACGTATTGTTGTTTCTTCTTCCGCTCTTATTGAGTTGGTTTTTGGTAAATTGTGTGATGAGTGTTGTGTTGAATACTTGCCCTGAAATTGGTAGAAAATAGAAGAAGTTTAGTGTTTCAGTCTTCGCCGCGGCGAAGAGGTGTTGAAGCCACGGGGAAGCTGCTGGACAGTTTCGCCGCAGCGACAGAAGTTGTTTCGCCGCGGCGACAGGCCGTTTAAAATGTTTGTTGAGTTTTAGATATTTTCTTCCCTAAGGGCAATTTGACCTTTCTACCCCTAATTAGCAGGAAAGTGGGGAGTCATTTGTAAGGATTTTTCATGGAGAATATGTTGATATGGGGGTGAGTTTGTAATGAATCAAAGGTATGATGGAATTCCCAAGAAGAGTAAGGGCAAAATGGGAATGCTTTGGTATAAATTTCATTAAAAGGAATTAAGAGTAAGCAAACCCCTCATTCTTCTTCTAAAAACGCAGCTCTCTATCCTTACTCCTCTCAACTTTTCTTCTTTTGATCAAGGAGTTCCAAGGGGTTTTTGAAGTGATTTGGGGTAGAAAATCAACCTAAGGCTTCCTAAGGTAAGGGTTCCATTAAGTTGTGTGATTTGTGAGTTTTGTTATATTGAAGTTGAGGGTTTTTGTTCTTTGGTTAAGAGTAGAGAAAAGTCAAGCAAAACAGTGAAAGGAAGAGTTGGTGAAGTCTCTCCATAACAAGGTAAGTAAACCCCAACCCAAGTTGAGATTTAAGAATTCTCTTGATTAGGGTTTTGATAAAAATGATGTATGTATGTGATATACATGTGTATGATGTATGGAGGTTTAAATAGAGATTTCTATGCTTTGTGAATGTTTAGACCTTGCAAATATGAGAAATGAGTTGTTGGGTTGGAAAGGTAGTTTGAGATGGAATTGAAGGGTATTGTGGATCCCTTTTTGGAAGTGCTTTCTTTGACAGGTTTTATGGTTATGTGAAGGGGTTTTTCCCCATTTTGGATGATAAGGAAAAGTTTTAGAATCATTGCTATAGTAGAGTTTTATAGTGCACTTGAGTTGTTTGATGAAATGCCTAATAGAGGTTTGAGTATGATTAGGGAACCTTAATTCTTGCAACATTGCATGTTGGCATTTATAAGTGCATTGGTGGAGATGAACCATCCATATGCATTATTATATGCATTGAAAGTGACCTAAGAAAGAGAGGAAACTTGTGTATACAATCACCCCATGAGTAGAGAGCTTGGTGGGTACAACTACTCAAGGGTAGAGAGAATTGAAGAATGTTAGAATAGAGTGAATTAGAAGAGTAGTATAGTTGGGTTGATGCTTTGGATCATCACCCAACGGTTGTGGGAACGGGTTGATGCTTTGTGATCATCACCCGAATAGCCATTAGAGATGGGGTTGGCTTGTGATCGTCACCCGATAAGTAATAGAAACGGATGGATGCTTTGTGACCACCACCGGTTAGTTATTAGATAAATAGGTTGATGCTTTGTGATCATCATCCGACATTTAGTGGAAGTGGGTCGATGCTTTGTGACCATCCCGATAGTGACTAGAGACGGGTTAATGCTTGGTGATCGTTACCCAAAATTCATGAGGAAGGGTAGGTGCTAGGTGATCTCCACCCGATAGTTAGGAAAAACGAGTTGGTGCTTTGTGATCCTCACGGTAGTCACCAAGAACGGGTTAGTACTGTGTGAATTCCACCCGATAGCCATGGAGAGTGAGATGGTGCTGGTGTGAACGCCATCCGGCCGTACCTCCGGTAAGATGAGGCCATGATGTTATTAGAAACAGAAATAGAATCAGAAATAGTATAAGGAAAGAATTAAGAGTTGTACATACGGGGACAGACTAATAGAGGGTTTTACTTACTGAGCATTATTTTGTGCTCACCCGTTATTTTCCTTTGTGGATGCAGGATCTAGGTGATGATGTAGTCGGAGGGGCGTCGGCAAGCGAAGAGAATAGCTACACTGTTTCCCCTGTTACAAGATGTTAAATGTTGCTTAGGTTTAGGGGTAATTTGAATAATTAGTTTCATCTAGTTTGAGACTCTCATGAGATGGGTATGATTTGGTTGGTTAGTCTTAAGGCTTAGTGATGTTTGTTATGTATGAATTTTCATAGACATTTTTGCGATCTCAACAAATTCTAGAACTCACTTGATAACTACTTGAGGCAAAATCCTAGAATGCACATTACTTAGGATATGATTTAGGCTATCTTTGGATCGTTTGAGCCTTTCAAGCCAACCCTTTATTTAAATTATCGCTAGTTACCCCTTTGAGCCATTATTAAACACATTTTTCCTTGATTTCTTCATGTAACCTACATTAACCCACCATTATTTGAGCCAAAAACACATTCCTACCCTTTATTTTAAGAGACTTAATCTAAGTACAAGATTGGTGAGAGCAATTAAAGAAGTGAGGGTGAAGGTTTGTGAAAATTGTCAATTTATTCCAAATGCGCTCAAAAAATAGGTTGGGGGTTGTGGAGTGCTTTTTAATAAAGAGTTGAGGTAGCATTTTTAGCTTTTTCTTTCTTCTGAAAAAAAAAAAAATTGAAAGAAAAAAAAAAAAAAAGAAAAGAAAAATAGAGAAGAAAGAAAGAAAGAAAAAAGGAAATTTATTGAGAAACATTGCAAAGTATAAATGATGCAATTAAATTATTTTTGATAAAGGGTGGAAAAAGTGGGGTGTAAAGAAGAATGGTGGTGCTTGAATGAAGTTTTGAAAGAAATAGGATTGAGTCTCTTATTTTTTGTATCCTTTCGTTATTTCATAACCTCATAACCTAACCTAACGTAACAAGCTTAATAAAGACCTATTGATCCGAGGTAGTATGATCAATCTACATTAGTGGAGAGTAGTTTGAAAAGTGAGCCTATGGAATTTGATTCTATACATTATATTATATTTTTAAAATTTTGAGATCAATTCTTTGTTTGTGAAGTTTGTGCATGTGATCATCTGGGTTTTGAGATTAACGGGTTTGTGGATGATTGATGTGTGAGAGTTGATAATAAAAATGAAATTGATTTTTGAGTTACCTTTGGGCTTGGGTGGTGTTTAACTATTCTTTATGTTATGTGTTGTATGCAATTTTTTAGACGAATGTATATCCGGAGACTAATGTTTTGTTTGTTTGTTTTTAATTTTCAAGTCTAGGTTAGGTTTAGTATGGATGTTTATGGGTACCATCGCTAGAAACCCTCACGAGACTACAACTCGTTCAACTAGGGCCACCTAGGGGTTTAAAGGCTTGTTGCATACGCTAAATGCAAACGTGACAATCTACGGAAGTGATTTGGGGTAGATTAGATTTATGTTTATTTTATTTTAATTTTCAAGCTAGAAGACATATTTTTATTGCTTAGCTTGCTAGGGACTAGCAAGACGCTGGTTGGGGGTTGTGATAAGTGCCTGAAAATATACTTATACTTAGTGGTTTATAGGTATCATTTGTGGGAAATTAGGATTAATTTGCATGAATTAACTTAATTGTTTCATAAACGCACTTTTGGGATCATGGGTATTTTTGTTGTCTTTTCAGGAAATAAGGCTCAAAAATGATATTCGGATGAGAGATGATGTTGGTGAGAGAATTTGTGACGACTGGAAACAAACGGATTGAGAATCATAGTTGAATTGAAGAAGTTATGGAAGTTGAAGTAAAGAGAAGATTCTAGATTACATTCTAGCTTGAGCATGCCTTGGTATTTTGAGAATATCTTGATCTGTAGAACTCGCATTAAGGCTATTCTTAGACTGTTGGAAAGCTGATTCAAAGGGCTACATTTCATATGATTACCACTGTTCCAAATTTCATCGTTATCAAGTTCAAAAATCACCATCTCTGAAGAATAGTGGAATGATGCGGGAAGAAGACCAATAGCTACTGTGCTGTGGCACACTTTTTCCAGTAGCTACTGTGCCGCAACACAGTCATGATAGCTGGGAACTTTTCCTCTGTTTTTGACTAGGAAAATAGGGTTTTAAGAGTCCTAAACTAACTAGAATTAAGGAAAACAAAACTCTAACCCTTGTGGGATATAAATAGAAGTCTTTTAGCATTATTTTAGGGGAATTCGTTTAGAGATAAAAAAAAGAGAGAACAAAGATATTCAAGAACTGAAGAAAAAGGAAGATTAAAGAAGGCTTGGAGAAGAAGAATTGGAGGAGATCATCATCAACTTCAATAATCCAACCAAGTTTCACTAAGTTTTTCTTCTTCTTTGTTATTATTATTTGTTATGAATAATACAATGATGTTCTCATATTTATTCATGAAGAACTAATTCTTTTGTGATTAAGGGTGATTTCAAAACCCTAGACATGTCTTGTGATTAAATAGATTGTCTTAATTGTTTAAGTGCGCAATTAAATAGTTAGGATTAATTTATTAATGCCAATTTAGGTTGTTTAGTACGGAATCACTTTATTAACCTAAATAACTAGTGGTAAAGTGTATGCTTGCATACATAGCGGGTAATCACTCAAGATAACTAAACTGACCATATGAGTTTAGCCTTGATTTAGTAGGTCTCTCGCAACTTAATACTTTTATTACTTTGAATCTAGAGATCGTATCCTAGGTTATCTAATAAATAGGGAATTGGGTTATGACCGTGTCTAATCCAACAACTCAGTAAGGAGAGATAGAACTTATCAACGTTTGATATTTTCTGAGCTGATGTGATTAAGAGGGTAGAAAGTTAAAGAGTGCTTTTATTATATGTAATTCATGTCTAGTGGTAACGAATAAACCTTCAATCTAGTTTCTCTTATTTATCTCTTTTGTGATTGTTTCCTTGTTTTACTTTGTTTAATTTTAGCTTGATAGTTTTTGTTAAGTTTTTATAATTCGTGACAAACCCTGTTTGAAGTAGATAATTAATTGAGTTCACAAATCCTCTGCGGGAAAGACCCTTACTTGCTCTTTGCTACTACACGACATTGCATTAGAATTTAGTGAGGTAAAATTAGGTGTTGCATTTGAACGCATCACAAGCCGCCTTTTTCCAAAGTTCAGGTGTGAGCTTCTAGGCGAACTTCATATCTGTCAAGCCAGAGACTATTAATTCGAAGTTAGGGAAAACAAGGAGATGTATGAAAATTGAAGTATATAGACTTACCTTTCTCAAAAATTGACTTGGATTTTACGAACTTTGAGCAGAAGTTAAAATGGATTAAGCGATGAAGGGTAATGAGCCTAGTCATGTGTGATCACTATTAGGAAGGTTGCTAAAAAGCTTCAATCGCTCCCAGTTAGCTTTGCTGACAAAGTCTTGGTCAACATTTTCTGCAAGATCAAAAGCAGTGCTCTAAGTTACCGACCAAGGAGACACTTAGTCTCAGCAAAAGGAAAGAGAAAAAGACTTACTGACTTCCCTTGAAAAAGAGTTGCCAGTCCCAACAAAATAAAAGAAGTAATTGGAGTCCCAATTTCTGAGCTTTTTGGGAACTCTGATCAGACCATTGAAACATGTTTTCTTATCTTTGGATAGGTAGTAGGTTTGGTCTTGACTTTTTTTTAACCTATACAGGTGGATGAGTTCGTCCATTGTAAACTCGCCAATTTTAGCCAACCTATATGCTATATATAGACCTACAATTATTATATATGAATTCCTCATCAATTGAAGGAGAGCAATGTTGAAACGAGTCATAACATCGGTGATAAATGAGTAAGGCGAGATAGACATGCCACACCATAAGAGAGTCTCAAAGACCGCAACCCAATTTTTGGGAGGGTCTTTATGTGAGAACTCTTTTAGAGCATGAAGGGGGAGTTGATGAACAATTTTACTTCCTTAAAAGTGCACGAATCGGTGTCACAATATAATGTGCAAAAGTAAGGGGCGATCCTATAGAGATTTGTAAGCTATCAAGTAATCCTAATAAATATGCCTTAATTAAACAAATAAATTCAAGCAAATTAAAGAACTAGTGATTAAAACTAAATGTAAAAAGGACATAAAAATTAACTACTGCTGACTGAGCCTAAATAACACCAATAAAAACTAATTTAAGAACCAATGAACTAAAACCTAGGTATCCAATTTCATCATAATAATCCAGTTTTATGTCAACTATCAAACTATTGCTATCACAATCCAATTTCTAGGGTTCGCACTCACATAATTAAGGTATTACCGTAAGGCGTTCGGGATTAACCTAGTATCTTTAACACAAGACTAGCTAGGGTGTATAGTCTAGCCTAATGATTAAAAGCCCATTAAACACAAGAGTGCTCAAAATAATGAGTAAGGCACATCTATCAAGGTGTATGCCCAAATACTAATCATTCAAGAAATCATGAACCAATTCATATTCTGTCAGGGCGTATGCAAAAAATACCAATCATTCATTCACGCAAGCTATTCAAGATTAGCTAGGGTGTGTAGTCTAACCTTGTCTCACACAATCACTTAATTAACATTAAAGGTTATCAAACAATAACATCAATTAAAGATTGAATAAAGACAATGAATGAAACTAGAATTGCAATGGATTGATGAAACAAATGGAATTAATAAAGATATAGAACTTTCATATTAAGCTACATTGGATCCCTAGAAAAGTATTTTGCTACACATGATCATAATGGAATCAAACCTCAAAATCTTGAAAACCATGAAGTACAAGAAGAAAAAGATGAAACCCTGGGTAAGATCTTTTCTCCTTCCTAAAGAGTAACTCTAAATTTAGGATAAAAGGAATCCCTAAAATAAATTACAATGTCCTATTCATACATTTCTTTGCTAGGGGTGTTTTTGGGAAAGTCTAAGTTCAAGTTGCAGTAGGAAAATGTGAGATTTTTCTTTTCTTCATGATCCACATCACGATGCTGAATTCTCCTGTGCTCCGCAAATTGCTAAAAACCCTGTCATGCCACGATGCCAAATTCTTCACGCCACGGTGTGACCTTTATGCCCAGATCACATTTTGCATTGGGGCGCTGAAAAACCCTGCCACAGTGCCATCTAGTTATTTTTCCTTCTTCTTCTACTTGATGATCTAGTTTCTCTCTCTTAGCATGTCCAAGGCCTAAAACCATTGTGCAAGCATAAAATCATTACTTTTCCACCTAAAAACCTAAAACCCATACACATACCCGTGATTTTGGAAAATAGAAATATATAAAGAAGTTTGCATAAAAATAATCCATTAAAGTCATGAATTTCATACATCTACCCATAAAATCATGGAATATATATATTATTTAACCACTCATCAGAAGCTGGATCCCATAGTCCCCCTTTATGCCCGTGAAATCATCAAAAACTATTGATGAAGTTGGCTGTTTCCTAATCCCAATTGCTCGCGAGGGGCATGCCTCAGTAGCTTCCTCGCTCATGGTAATGATAAGAGTGTAATTTATATATATTTTTATTCCTTCCATATTATGTTTTTTGTTATGTTTTATGCCCAGTTGAGTTTATTAGAGTTTATTTTGTAAGTTTGGCATATTTGGATAGACTTTATGAAATAATTGAGAAAAGATTAGGAAATTCCAGATTTTTTGTTATTCTGACCAGTGCTGCGTTTTTCAGGTTTTTCATGGAGTCATATTTCTCGATTGCAAAAGTGTTCTTTAGAAAAAGTAAAGTAGACGAATCAAGCCTTCCAGGAAGGTATTATGGGTGAGAATCCGAGTTTGCTCAGGCCTTCATTAGTTGTTACAAAACCGGACCTGGAATCCTATTTGCGGAAGGATTTCCTGGCTGAGTATTGAGTCTTCGAATGAGCCTAACGGGAGCTTCAGATATCGAAAGTAGGCGATTCAAAGCCCAAATTCATCTACACATCCAGAACTACAACTTTTATAAGGTGACCAAGCCCAGAAAAGTTCTTTTACATTGTGAGAATCCTAGTGCAAATTGGATTACAAATTCTGTTTTCCATATCTGATAAGGAATTGAAAGTTTTGGAAGTCTATCGTTTAGGAAAGGTCTAGGAAAGTAATTTCTGTTTTTCCTGCGGTAGATTTGAGGAAAAACACATTATTTATTTATGAGTTGTTAGGTTAAACCAGGGGGGGTGGGGCACGGGGATTAGGGGAAAAAGAAACGGCAATGGATGCTTGTTTTTGCTTTTTTTTTTTTTTACTTTCTACGTCAATATGGGTGGCTGATCTTTCTTCTTCAGTTCAAGGGGATTTTGAAGCCTGAATTCATGTCATTGGTGTAACTTAACTTCAGTAACATTGTTCTTAATCTTGTTCTTATTGGAATTGTTTATGCTATTCTGTTTTAATTGTTTATGATTTTTGTTTGGGTGATTTAGTAATGGCCTACTAAATTGTTTAATCGGAATTTTATCTGTTAGAATTAGGAATTGTGATACATAATTGTCCTCTTTCTATTCAATGAGTAACACATGATGATAGATGATGATAGACAAGTTCTCAATCTGTCACCTTGAATAACATAACCTAAGTTTAATAATCTGATCTTGCGTGATTGTTGCTTGGATTGATCTATTTTCCTAATTTTTAAGGCTGCCATTGAATTAAACTTAGAGAGCTTATTCTAGGTTGTTCAAGGGTTAGGATCTAATTGAAGAGCTTATTTCAGTAGTGACAATTAAGGGAAAATTTGGGTAACATAGCTTGTTGTTTCCTAGGGTCAATAATTCCATAATAACGAGATAGAATAATGTTACGGTTAGTTCATGTCCAATGCATATTTAGGTGGATCTTGAACCGAGAACTTGTTGTTTTTAATCTGATATTTTCTACCATTGGAGATTTACTCGTTTCACTTTAGATTGCATTGACTACAACCCCTTTCATTATTCTGTTGTCATGTTTACTGTTTAGGATTTTATTTTATTTTATTTTTCTGTTGTTTTTGTTGTGGTTATTGGTTAGAATATAGGATTTAATCGAATCATTCCTTATGGGATCAACCCTTGCTCACCTTATATGTAATTTAGTAGTTAGGTTAGTAAGGTTATTAATTTGGAGCATTCGGTACGCTACCAAATTTTGGCGCCATTGTCGGGGAATGTTCTTTGTCGATTTTTTTTATGTTCTATGTTCTTTTGTTATTTCATTTAATTAGTGTTTAGTTGTGTTTTTCATTTTGTTCAATTGTTCAATTGTTCAATTATGATTTTTAGGTTCTTGAAAAAAAAAAAATGAACAGTATTACGATTCCTGGGAGAAATTTTGGTTGCATTAGGAGTGTTGCAAGTACTTGTTTCGAAGGAAACAAAATTCTGAGCAAGGCTAGAAATAATTTTCTATCCCCACCCCCTCATCGTCAAATTCGATCCTTTAATAGTGTTTTTGGCCAATTTTAGTTTCTGTCAAAAAAAAAATTATAATTTTTTTTATTATTGGTTTTTATTTAGTTAGGCTTAATTTGTTGATTTTCATTGGTTTATTACTCGATCCAATCCTACAGGAGAGTTGGAATCTGATCTAGAAATCGAACGCAGTTTATAGAAGTTGCGAAAAGAGTCACGTCAAGCAAGTTCTTCATCTCCTGGTCTCAATATAGCCTTTGGTTTAGCATCCCACAATTCATCTAGTGATCCAGATTCAGAAATAGAAGAAAAGATGGCCGCTGGCAGAACATTAAAGGAGTTGCCTGCCCCTGATTTTAATCAGTAGCCTTTGTGTATTCAGTACCCTACTTTAGATGTTGCTTTTGAACTTAAGTCTGGTCTAATTCACTTGTTGCCTACATTTCGTGGTTGTGCAGGTGAAGATCCAAATAAACATCTAAAAGAGTTCCACGTAGCCTGTTCAAGCATGAAACCGACAAGGGTGACAGAGGAGCAGATTAAGTTGCGAGCTTTCCCTTTTTCATTGGGGGATGATGCAAAGGATTGGCTCTATTATCTACCATTGGGGACAGTCACAACATGGAACGAGATGAAAAGGCTACTTTTAGAAAGATATTTCCCAGCCTCTAGAGCTGCCACCATCAGGAAAGAGATATGTGGTAGAAGGCAATATAATGGAGAGACATTTTATGAATATTGGGAGCGATTCAAGAAGCTATGTGCAAGCTGTCCTCACCACCAGATAAGTGATCAATTGTTAATTCAGTATCTCTATGAAGGATTGCTACCTATGGAAAGAAACATGATAGATGCAGCAAGTGGAGGTGCTTTGGTGGATAAAACTCCTTAATTTGCCAAACATTTAATCTCAAACATGGCTGCCAATTCCCAACAGTTTGGTACAAGACATGATGCACCACCCAAAAGGGTGAATGAGGTAAGTACATCTTCCATTGAATAGCAACTATCTGATCTTACCTCTCTTGTTAGATAATTGGCTGTAGGGAATGCACAATGGGTAAAAGCTTGTGGGATATGTTCGACAATGGGACACCAAACGGACATGTGCCCAACACTTCAAGAGGAAGGGGCTAAGCAGGTTAATGCAGCAGGAAACTTTCTTAGACCACCGAGGTAGTATGATCCTTACTCCAACACGTACAATCTAGGTTGGAGGGGTCATCTGAATTTCAGTTATGAAGGAAATAGACAAGTTGGAGTTGGACATAATTTCTTCCAAAATAGACGACAACAACAACAAGGTTTTCAACCGAAGCAACCTGCCTCATAGAGTTCAAACTTATCCCTGGAAGATATAGTTAAGTCCCTTGCTTTGAATGCCAAACAGTTTCAATAAGATACAAGATCTAGTATTTAAAGTCTAGAGAATCAGATGGGTCAAATGGCAACTGCTATAAGTCGTTTAAAGGCTCAAGTTGGAGGAAAGTTGCCTTCTCAAACAGTGGTGAATCCAAAGGAAAATGTGAATGCAATGACGCTAAGAAGTGGCAAGAAAGTGGAAGAACCAAAGCTAAACATTCCAAGTGTAGCAAAGGAAGCAGAAATTGAAGATGAAATTGAGAAAGAAGAGGCTACAACTGAATCAAATGTAATTCCTAACCCTTCAATTCAACTTCAGTCTAATACTTTACCTTTTCCTAGCAGATTCGTGAAGTCAAAGAAAGAAGAGAAGGATAAAGAAATTTTGGAGATGTTTCGCAAGGTGGAAGTGAATATACCTCTGTTGGATGCAATTAAGCAACTGCCAAGGTATACAAAATTTCTTAAGAAGCTATGCACCAATAAGCGAAAGTTGAATGGTGATGAGAAGATAATAATGGGAGAAAATGTGTCAGCAGTTTTCCAAAGAAAACTTCCTCCCAAGTGCAAGGATCCAGGTATGTTTACAATTCCTTGTAAGATAGGTAACACCAGAATTAAGAGAGCTATGTTAGATTTAGGAGCTTCGATTAATTTTATGCCATGATCCATTTATGCTTCATTAAATATAGGCCCTGTGAAAGATACTAGTGTTATTATCCAATTGGCTGATCACACTAATGCATACCCTAAACAAGTAGTTGAAGATGTTCTTGTGCAGGTCAATGAGTTAATGTTTCCTACTGATTTCTACATTCTGAATATGGATGATTCTTCTTCTCTTGACCCTACACCTATCTTACTGGGAAGACCATTCCTAAATACAGCTTGGACAAAAATAGATGTTCATGATGGTACCCTCACGATGGAATTTGATGGTGAAGTAATTCGTTTTAATATTTTTGATGCCAAGAAATACCTAACTGAGGTTCAGTTTATTTTTGCTATTGATGTTGTTGATTCTGTTGATTCCATAGCACAAGAGATCTTTGAGCTAAATAATGTAGATGAGTTAGAGGTTACCTTTACCAAACATGTGGAATCAAAGGAGAAAGGAGAGATAGAGCTCAATCAGGAATTGAAGGAGACAGTGGCAGCTTTACGTTCTTTAAAACCGATTCCAGAAAGGTATGGAATTTCTTTTATAAAGCTGTCTGATTCTCACCATAAATTATTGCCTTCTGTTTTGCAGGCCCCTACATTGGAGTTGAAGCCATTACTAGCCCATTTGAAGTATGTGTACTTGGGAGAAAATGAGACACTGTCGGTAATTATGTTGAAGAAGTTAACACCTAATCAAGAAGAGAAACTGGTTCTAATGTTGCGGGAACATAAGGAAGCGATTGGCTGGACCATAGTTGACATTAAGGGGATTAGTCCTTCCATATGCATGCATCGGATTTTCCTTGAAAAAGGTGCTAAACTGACATGGGAAGCACAACGCAGATTAAATACCCCAATGATGGATGTGGTGAAAAAAGAAATCCTAAAGCTTTTAGATGCTGGGGTAATTTATCCGATTTCAGACAGTAAGTGGGTAAGTCTAGTGCAAGTGATCCCCAAGAAATCTGGTGTTATAGTTTTGAAAAATCAAGACAATGAGTTGGTCCCTACACGTGTTCAGACAGGCTGGCGTGTGTGCATTGATTATAGGAAGTTGAACTCAACAACTCGAAAAGATCATTTTCCACTTCCCTTTATTGATCAAATGCTTGAGAGGTTAGCTGGTCATATTTATTACTGCTTTCTTGATGGATTTTCAGGGTATAACCAGATTGTCATAGCATCGGAGGATCAAGAGAAGACGACATTCACATGTCCATTTGGTACTTTCGCCTATCGCCGAATGCCATTTGGTCTTTGTAATGCTCCAGCCACATTTCAACGATGTATGGTAAGTATCTTTTCAGAATATGTTGAGTCAATTATAGAGGTTTTTATGGATGATTTTAGTGTCTATGGTGATTCATTTGATCAGTGCTTACATAACCTTACACTAATTCTAGACAGATGCATAGAAACTAACCTTGTACTTAACTGGGGAAAATGTCATTTTATGGTAGAGCAAGGTATAGTTTTGGGGCATATTGTTTCATCCAAGGGAATAGAGGTTGATAAGTCTAAGATAAATTTGGTTACAGCTTTACCTTACCCTACTAGTGTGCGAGAAGTTCGATCTTTTCTTGGCCATGCAGGTTTCTATTAGAGATTTATCAAGGACTTTTCAAAAATCGCATTGCCCCTATGCAGATTGTTGCAAAAAGATGTGGCTTTTCAGTTTGATGAGCAATGCAAGGAGGCATTTGACAAGTTGAAAACATTGTTGATGATAGCACCAGTGATACAACCACCTAATTGGGATCTACCTTTCGAAATTATGTGTGATGCAAGCAACTACACATTAGGTGTTGTCTTGGGTCAGAGAGTTGGCAGAGCTTGTCACGCCATTTATTATGCATCCAAGACCTTGAATGGCGCCCAGCTCAATTATTCTACAACTAAAAAAGAACTTTTATCAATTGTTTTTGCTTTCGAAAAATTTCGGTCATATTTGTTGGGTGCTAAAGTCATTGTTTTTTCTGATCATGTAGCTCTTAGGTACTTGCTCACAAAGAAGGAGGCAAAACCAAGGCTAATTAGATGGATTCTTCTACTCCAGGAATTTGATTTGGAGATTAAAGATAAAAAGGGAGCAGAGAATGTCGTAGCAGACTACCTAGCCGTTTGGTTCGTGACAAAGATGAGCTCCCTTTGAAAGAAACATTTCCGGATGAGCAATTGTTTTCCATTGAAATGGCATCACCATGGTATGCAGATATTTTAAATTTTTTAGTTACTAACGTGTTGCCAAAGGATTTGACTAGAGCTCAAAAGGACAAGATCAAGAGTAATGCTAAGTATTATGCCTGGGACGATCCATAACTGTGGAAGCATTGTGCTGACCAAGTGATAAGAATGTGCGTACCTGAAAATGAATTTATTCCTATTTTAACCTTCTATCATAGCTATGCATGTGGAGGACATTTTGGACCACAGAGGACAGCTCGTAAGGTATTGGAATGTGGTTTTTATTGGCCATCATTGTTCAAGGATGCCTACATGTTCTGTAATATGAGAATTATACTGTTTTTATTAGGCTTTTAGGCTGGATTTTAGATACTTTTTAGTTCATTTATGCTTGAATTACTACTTATTTCTTTACATTTTGTGTTTTAGGCTAAAATAGACATTTTACGCAAACAATGAGCGAATTGGAGTTTCTAGACTCAAAAGTAAGCGGATCTCAGAATTTGGGAGAGTTCTGAAGCAGAATGAAGCACTATGAAGCTTGTTCCCATGGGAGAACACCAAAGATCGAAGATTCAAGCAAAGAAGCAAGCAGAGGGCAATTCTGTAATTTTAGAATTCTTCATGGAGGTTCGCCGCGGCCAAGTTTGTTCTTCGCCGCGGCGAAATGAGTCATGCACGAGAATCCATTTCACTACATCGCCGTGGCGAAGTCTACAGTTTTCAGTTTCTTTAAAATGCACAGTTTCAATTTTAGGCAAAGTTTTAGGTTTTTGGGCGAGGTATAAAAGTAAAACTTTACCATTTTGAGAGGGGCTCACATTTTCCTTAGTCTAGAACAGGTTTTTCATCTTTTTAGTTGGAGATTTGATGAATTTGTGTTAAAAGGTGAGAAGATTTGGGATTAACTCTGGTGGATTCTTCAATTAGGGGAGATCTTTTGTCCTTTTCTCTCATTTTTATTATGTTGAACTTTGTGTTTATGGTTTTTCTTGCTATTGTATGGATTTAGCTATGTACTGACCCATTTTGGTTAGGGTTTTGATGTAGTTCGGATTCTCATGGATTAAGCAATTGATTTTATTATTTTCATATGATTGCAATGATTGTGGGGTTATTCTTTTTTTAATGCTATTAATTGATAAATACGATGAGATTGAGAAATGAGTCATTTTAAGCTTCTTAGGTAATCACCATGTAGTATTAATGCTAGAGATAGATTTGGAATCAATGAAATCAGTCTAGGATTCTGGGCTTATGGCTTAAACTATAAATCTTCAATTTGTTGGGCGCGGAAGTTTAATAGGGAAAAGTAGGAAAACTGTAACGCCCCGCTTGAGGTACATACTTAGATTTGTTGTATTACTTAAAGATTCATTGATCAGTTTCAATTGAGTTTGTATGTTGTATTGGTTAAGTGGTTGCTTTGAAATTGGTTGAGATTTGGTGTTTGGAAATCCAATCTTCGCCGGGGCGAAATAATCTTTGCCGCGACGATGAGGTGCTGCACCCACGGGTAGGTTCTGCCAGGTTTTGTCGGGGCGACGGAATGTTCTTCGCCGTGGCGAAGAGCCTAACAACAGTTTCTTAGTTTTCTAGAGAATTCTTCCTTTGGGGCATAATGACCATTCTACCCCTAATAGTAGGAATGTGGGGAGTAAATGTAAGGAAATTAAGTAGAGAATGTGTTGTTATAGGGTGTATTTGCAAAGAATCAAGGATATGGATGGAATTCCAAGGAAGACAAGGGCAAAATGGGAAATGATGGTTATAATATGAGTTAAAAAGAGTTAAAGTGTAAGAGAACCTTTTATTCATTCATTTCCACCGCCATCCATTCTCTAACTTCTCTCAGTTCTCCATCTAGTCTTCCAAGATTTCCAAGGACTTTTTGAGTAGTTTTGAGTAGATTTTAATCTAAAGCATCCTAAGGTAAGGTTCTTGCTTTAGATGAGAGTTTTAATATGTTTTGGTTAAAGTCTTATGTTGTTGTTGTTGTTGTTTAAAGTTGTAGAGAGAATCAAGCTACCAAAGGAAAGAAAAGTGTTAGAGAATCTATTCCCACAAAGTAAGTAAATCCAACCAAGTTGAGTTTTGAATAAGCTTTTGAGTAAGATTGTGTATGTATATGTATGTATTATGCTTGCTGAGAATTGAGATGTTATGAGTATTTATCTATGTTGATATGATTAATTGAGTTAGAAGTGTTGTGATTGCATAATGATGAGTTGAGTTTGAGTTGAAGTTGAGGAGTTGTGTATTGAATTTTTGGGAGTGTTTTCTTGGCAGGAATTATGATTGTATGAGTGAGTTTTCCTCCCATTTTGGATGATTAAAGAGAAGAGTGAGTTAGATAAGTAGAGCTTTGGTATGCACATGAGTTGTTTGAGGAAATGCCTAGGTGAAATCTGCCCTGTCACAGCCGTGACTTTCTAAGTGAATTTTGGGAATCTTACGGATTGAACTGGGCTGAGACCAAAACATCAAAGTTGTGCCCTATGTTTAAGCTTTAAACGAGATCCAAATTGTAGCAATCCGATATGTATAACGCAAGGTATGCCCTTTTTAGTGCAACCTGTGCAGAATGACCTGTTTTGATGCAATATTGCATTTGGCATTTCATAAGTGCATTAGTGAGCATGAGTTGTCCATACACATTTTTCTTATGCACTTAAGAAGTAGCTTGAGAATCGGTAGAGATGTAAGTATAAGCTACTTTAAGAGTAAGAGAGAAGAAAGAGAGAATGAGCACTAGGAAAGAAAGAGAAAAGAGAATAGAGTAGGTTAGCGATGGGCAACCCGTGAGTAATGGGTAGAGTTTCCCGCATGTACGCCGCATTGAGAGAGCGACTGAGCATGAGAGAGAGAAAAGTGTGTGCTCGTGAGAGTGCATGCGGATGAGGCTATACCAGAGTACCCAGAGAGAGATTATATACTCACATGGCCAAGGTTCCGAATCCATGCATAACCGAGTCCGATCGGCTAAAATGAGTAGAAGTCACGTAGAGTGGGAGCGAGTCCCGCCGTGCCTCCGGTAAGATGGGGTCGTGAACACTAAAGAGAGTTAGTAAAAAAAAAGAGTTATGAGAGAGAAAGTAGTGAGAAGTATAAAGAGAAAGTATGAGAACTGTAGGAAAGAATAGAGAGAGATAGTTACGGGGATAGATGCGTAGAGGATTTACTTACTGAGCATTAGTTGTGCTTACCCCTTGTTTTTCATGTTTTCAGGATCTATGTAGGACACGCGGATGGGCTCGGCAACGAAGGAAATGGCTACACTGTCCACCCTGTTTTGATGTTTTGTACATGATACAACTTTTTGTATTTAAAGAATGTATATATTTAATAAAGAAAATTTTGGGCCCAACCTTTTATGCTATTTTATATGTATTTTATTATGTACATGTTTTATGAGTATTTGAGTAGAAAGCGCTATTACAAAAACATAGCCTAGAAGGTATGTTTACAATTTAGAGAATTCGATTTACAATCAATGCATTGTAATATGAAAATAGCATAATCTGTAGGTTAATCCATAGAGTCCGAATGAAATCAAAACCCTACCCGTTGTTTAACTGATATTACCTTGTTTTTAATCTTGCTTTCATAATTTAGGTTTGAATATTTAGAATTTTGTTTTAGTTTTAAGTTTAATTTTCTCCCATTAGTCCAAACAAATCGATTGCTCCAACGTGAAAACAGTAGAAAACTTAGTGCTTAGCAACCAATCCTCATGGGAACATAATCACTCATCACTTTATTACTTTGTGCACTAGTGCACTTGCTTTTATGCATGTTGTAGTAACAATGTATCAAGTTTTTGCACTGTTGCTGGGGATTGAGTTTTGTGTTAACATTAAAATTTTCTTGTGTTAGCTAGATTGGAGTGTTATTTTTACTTAATTGTTATTTATTTAATTTTCGTTATTTTTTCTTTGTTTGGTGTGATTTCACTCTTTTTATTCTTCTGTGTAGTTTATGCGAAGAGCAAGACATCAGCCAGTTTGTTCCTATGATCCTGAGATTGAAAGAACCACTCGAGACTGAACAGAGAAAGAGAGAAAGAGAAGCTCTAGTTGACCAGAAGTAATAGTTGTAGAGATGGCAAAGATAAACACTGAGGGAATTCTCGGTTCCCCAATTGAAGGCATGGGGTGTCGAGTGTTTACGGACCACGGTACAACCAACAACTTTGATAAAGCTGGCAATCATCCAGATATCCAGCAGTCGGTTCAGTTCAGGGGTGATTTAAAGGAAATCCAAATCTACACATTACAAATTCTTAGAGATTCGTGATGCTTTCAAGTCAAATGGAGTGTCCGATGTGCAATCAGATTGAGACTATTCCCATTTTCATTGAAGGATAAACTAAGGGATGTTACTGGCACTACCAATAGGAACACTCACCACATGGAATGATTTAGCATAGAAGTTCCTGACCAATCTTTCCTCTAGCAAAGTCGGCAAAGTGGAGAAATACATCACGTCATCATTCAAGAGAGTTAGATCATTGTATGAGGCTTAGGAGAGATACAAAAATTACCGAGAAGGTGTCCACATCATGGGTTGCCAGTTTGGATGCAAGTCCAAACATTTTATAATGGATTAACGGTAATGTGCAAATTATGGTGGATGCAGCCAGGAGGAGCATTACAGAATAAGACTCCGGAAAAGCTCACGAGTTGCTTGAGGTTCGGGCAAGCAACAATTATCAAAGACCTAATGAAAGGGTGCAACCAAGAAATCTATGGGTCTTCATGAAGTTGATGCATATATAGCCATTTCAGCCCAACTGACAGCACTTCATAAATAGTTGGGAAGTATGTAGGTAAATTCCATTCAAGCTCCTCAACTAACTTGTGATTTTTGTGCAGGTAATCACGTGAGCAGTGAATGTCAAGTAAGGAACACGTTTGCCTCAGTATCATCATCATCGAAGCATGTTACTACTTGGCTGGAAATCAAGGCAACCGAACTGTCCGTACTCCAACACATATAATCCTGGTTGGAGAATCACCCAAACCTGTCTTGGGGCAATCAAAACCAATAGAATCAGCAAAACAATCAATGGTCACAAAGGCATTGCCAAACAACCAAACAGAGGTGAACAACCAATAAGGAGACCCAAGAGTTACAAAATTAAGGACAGGTTGGGAAGTTTGTGCAAGAGACCACAGGTTTTATGAATGAGACGAGAACTATTTCAAAAATCAAGGGGCGTCCATTCGGAACTTGGAGGTTACAGATTGGGTGCATTAGGGCTGGAAAAAACCTAAATGAGAGACCACAGGGGTCTTTACCAAGCAACATAGTGACTAACCCACGTGAGCAAGCAAATGCAATAATTTTGAGGAGTGGGACAGTTTTGGAAGAGGTGGAAAAATCAAGAGAAGAAGAAAAGCCACCAAGGGAAAAGGAAGAATCTGATGAGGAAATAGATGAAGAGATAGTTGCTAAAGAGAAACCATCTATTTCTAGGGAAGAAGAACAGAAACGGGAAGTGAGGCAAAGAAAAAGGAAAGAGAAATTGCCATTTCCTGAGATACCACCAAAATTGGCACATCACACTCCACCTGTGCCGTTTCCTCAAAGACTAAAGAAAAAGAATCAGGATAAGCAGTTTTCCAAATTCATTGAAATATTTAGAAAATTACATATTAACATTCCTTTTGCAGATGCATTGCAACAGATGCTGAGCTACGCGAAATTTCTTAAGGAAATGTTATCAAACAAAAGGAAGTTAGAGGATGAGGAAATAGTGATGTTGACAGAGGAGTGTTGTGCCATTCTCCAAAAGAAGCTACCTCCGAAACTCAAAGATCCAGGGAGTTTTACTATTCCTTGCATTATAGGAGATATTACTTTTGATCATGTTTTATGTGATTTAGGTGCTAGCATCAATTTAATGTCTTTTTCTATTTTCAGGAGATTGGGAATTGGTGAAGTGAAGCCAACAACCATGTCATTGCAACTTGCAGATAGGTCTATAAAACATCTACGGGGTATAGTTGAAGATGTGTTGGTGAAGGTGGACAAGATTATCTTTCCGGCAGATTTTGTCGTATTGGACATGGAGGAGGATAAAGAAATGCCTCTTATTTTGGGCCGACCATTTCTGGCCACAGGAAGAGCACTCACAGATGTGCAAGAAGGAAAGTCACTGTTGAGGGTTTAGGATGAAACAGTGACATTCAATGTGTTTGAGGATATGAAGTTTCCATCCGAGACGGATTCATGCTTTAGTGTTGATGTGGTGGATAAACTAGTAGCGGAGACCATTGAAGAGAATACTCCACAACTACCTCTAGAAGCATGTATTGCACAATCAAGAATAGTAGAGGTAGAGGAATCGGCAAAGAATGAATGTGCAAGATTGTTGGAAGCACTTCAGCCGATTGATGAAAACCAAGATCTTGAATTTAAGGAATTTGATTATGAGAAAGAGAAGGCAAAGGAAAGAAATGAGGAACCTCCAAAGCTTGAATTGAAACCCTTACCTTCCCACCTCAAATACATGTATCTTGGGGAATCAGAAACATTCCCAGTAATCATTAGTTCAAAGTTGAGCAACTTGGAAGAAGAGCGATTGATTCGAGTTTTGAGAGAACATCGATCAGCAATTGGATGGACTATTTCGGATATTAGAGGCATCTCTCCATCTGTTTGCATGCATAAGATACCCATGGAGGATGATATCAAGCCTAGAGTTCAACCACAACGAAGATTGAATCCTTCGATGAAGGAAGTGGTGAGAAAGGAGGTGGTGAAACTTCTAGATGCGGGAATAATTTATCTTATTTCTGACAGTCCATGGGTGAGTCCGGTACAAATGGTTTCGAAGAAGGGAGGTATCACAATGGTAAAGAATGAGAGCAATGAATTGATACCAACTAGGACGGTCACAGGCTGGAGAGTGTGCATTGACTACCGGAAATTAAATGAAGCTACAAGGAAGGATCATTTTCAACTTCCTTTCATCGATCAGATGTTGGAGAGGTTGGCAGGGCATGCTTACTACTGTTTCTTGGATGGTTATTCAAGGTATAATCATATTGGCATCGCTCCTGAGGATCAAGAGAAGACGACCTTCACTTGTCCATATGGCACCTTTGCTTACCGAAGGATGCCTTTTGGGTTATGCAATGCACCAGCCACATTTTAGAGATGCATGATGTCGATCTTTGGTGATATGGTGGAGAGGTTTATAGAAGTCTTCATGGATGACTTCTCTGTTTTTGGTTCGTCCTTTGATCATTGTTTATCTAATCTTTCGTTTGTTTTGCAGCGATGTTAGGAGACGAACTTGGTGCTCAATTGGGAGAAGTGCCACTTCATGGTTCAGGAAGGGATAATGCTTGGTCATAGAATCTCTAAAGATGAAATAGAAGTGGATCGAGCAAAGATGGACATGATTGAGAAGCTGCCACCACCCTCCAATGTTAAAGCAGTTCGAAGTTTCTTGGGGCATGCGGGTTTTATAGACAGTTCATCAAGGGTTTTTCTAAGATTTCTAAACCCCTTTGCAATTTATTGATTAAAGATGTTGCTTTTGATTTTAATGATGAATGCATGCATGCTTTTTAAACTCTAAAGAAATTACTTGTATCTGCACCTATTATTGCAGTCCCTGATTGGGTACTACCATTTTAATTGATGTGTGATGCTAGTGATTTTGCTTTAGGAGCAATGTTAGGATAGCGGAAAAACAAAGTGTTGCATGTAATTCAGTATGCTAGCAAAACACTTACTGATGCACAATTGAATTACACCACCACTGAAAAATAATTGTTGGCTATGGTTTTTGCTTTTGATAAATTTCGTTCATATTTGTTAGGTGCCAAGGTGATAGTCTACATGGACCATTCAGCACTCAAGCACCTGTTGGCAAAGCAAGAAGCAAAACCTCGGCTGATAAGATGGATCATATTGCTACAAGAGTTTGAGTTGGAGATACGAGATAAGAAAGGGTCGAAAATATGGTAGCAGACCATTTGTCAAGGATTGAACGGCCGATTCAGGGAAATGAAGAAGAAACCCAAATCAGAGAAACTTTCCTGGATGAAAAATTGATGAGAGTGGAGGAAGCACCGTGGTATGTAGATTTTACAAACTATTTGTTAGCAAGAGTGCTCCCCATTGGCATGACCTTCCAACAAAAGAGGAAGTTTTTCTCAGATTTGAAATACTATTTCTAGGAAGAACCATTCCTTTATAGACACTGCGCTGATCAGATGATACATAGGTATGTGCCGGAAGAGGAAATGAAAAGTATTCTTAGGCACTGTCATGAGAGGGAAGTAGGTGGCCATTTTGGAGGAGCTAGGATAGTAGCCAAGGTTATTCAATCTGGGTTTTATTGGCCAACCCTTATTAAGGATTCTTTTCGGATGGTTAGAGAATGCGACCAATGTCAACGAAGTGGTAATATTTCAAAGAGGGATGAGATGTCGTTGAACAACATCCTTGTAGTTGAGCTGTTTGATGTGTGGGGAGTTGATTTCATGGGGCCTTTCCCAAATTATTTTGGGAACACATACATTTTGGTAGCAGTGGATTACGTATCAAAGTGGGTGGAAGCAGTTGCATTGCCATCTAATGATGCCAGGGTAGTGATTAATTTTGTGAGAAAGAATATTTTCTCAAGATTTGGAGTACCAAGGGCAATCATTAGTGATGGAGGATCGCACTTTTGCAATAGGTAATTTGATGCCCTGTTAGGAAAGTATGGGGTAAAACATAGAGTTGCAACACCTTACCATCCACAGACCAGCGGGCAAGTGGAACTATCGAACAGAGAACTGAAGGGAATTTTAGAAAAGACAGTAAATGCATCTAGGAAAGATTGGTCACGGAAATTGGATGATACATTATGGGCATATCGAACTGCATTTAAGACTCTAATTGGAATGTTTCTATTCAGGATGGTTTATGGGAAGGCATGTCACTTACCGGTAGAACTTGAGGATAAGGCCTATTGGGTAGTAAAGCAGCTCAACATGGATTTACGAGCTGCTGGGGAAGAAAGGATGCAGACTTTGAATGAACTCGATGAGCTCCATCAAGAAGCTTATGAGAATGCTAGAATGTACAAGGAAAAGACCAAGAAGTGGCATGACAAGCATATCCGGAAGAAAAACCTTGAAGTGCATTAGAAAGTGTTGTTGTTTAACTCTAGACTTAGGCTTTTCCCAGGAAGTCTGAACCCTTCATAGTTACAAGTCAATTCCTCTCCAACTCGACATTCCAACATGAGAACTCAAAAGAGTCGAGCTTTTCGACTGTAAACAAACACTCCTTGGGAGGCAACCCAAGTGTTTTCATTTGTTGTTATTTAATTTTATTTGTTTAGTTTTCTTATAATTGTAGATGAAGTCTAATTTATGTGTTTTTGGGTGTTTCAGGTGAGTTATCAAATCAAGGCGGAAAACAGAATTGTCCAGTTTTTGCCGTGGCGAAGATTGTTCTTCGCCACGGCGAAACACATTTGTGAAAAATTGGAATTCGAAAAGTCCCAGAATTCGCCACGGAGAAGTATCTTTTTCGTCGAGGCGATGCATCTCTGTAATTGTTTGATGTGGCGAAGAATTTTGTTTCACCGCGGCGAAGAAAGTTAAGCAAAATTTACAAAGGAAAATTTCGCCAGGGCAAGTAGCTATTGTAATTTTTCGCCGCGGCATCGACTGGGTTTTTAAAAACCCTAAATTTGACCTGATGAACTTCGCTGCGGCGAAGACTGCTTTATATAAATACCCACTTTATTTTCTTCATTTTTCACACCACCCTTCAAACACATTTGAGAGAACAAAATTTCACTTTCAATCTTGATCCTTTCCAGTGAATTTCCATCACTTCTTCTAACTCTTAAACCATCCCAAACACAAACGCAACTCGATATAACCAAGATCTTTGCGAAAAATTGAAGGAAATTTTGGGTTCAAGAAATTGGGGGTTTTTGCAATCTAGGTGATTTTTGGCTAAATTGGTGGCGAATACTCCATTGTTTTGGTAAGATTTCAAGTTCCCTAAGCTTTTAATTGAAATTTTTCGTGTTTAGATTTGTGGATCTGAAAATTTTGATTGTGGTTGAGTTGTGAATTTTGGTGATTTTGTGCGTTGATTTTGTGTTGGAGGAAGTGTTGATTTTGCATTGTGTGATATTGAGGAGTGTGGATTTTGATTTTTGGAGTATTTAGTTGATTACGGAAAATTCGTAATTTGGGGGTCATTTTGCAGTTTTTGGAAGTTGTGGTGCTTGTGCAGGATTGAGTGTAATTGTTCGTAGGGTGTTTAGAATTGAATTTGTGAGTTAAATTTGTTGTGGGAAAAATGCCGGTCAAAGTGTTGTCCAAGGGGAAAGGAAAAGGAAAGAAAGTGGACAACCAATTTGTGAGTGATAAGGCTCGGAAGTGCTATGAAGGGGCAGCCCAAAGGAAAGATAAAGGATTTATCCCCGAGCATGGATTGACCACTGACCAAGCTGACAAATGGAGTCAAGGGAGACTTTGGGGGTTGTTTATGAGTCAACCCGAGCATGCGGCCGTAGAACCGATTGTGAGAGAGTTCTATGCCAACCTCCCTGAGTGTAATAAGGAGGTTGTCTATGTGAGGGGGATTGATGTACCTTTTGATGTTAAGGAGATCAATAAATTCTTTGAGTTACCTAAAATCTCCCATGATGAGCATACGGAGTGGAAGTTGAAACGATTTGATGATGATGCAATACTTTCGGTCTTAACAAAATCGGGTACCACTTGGGAGGTTTCGAAGAAAGGAAATAAGTCTATCAGGGGAACAAATCTGACTCCGATGGCTCGGTTGTGGCAATATTTTGTGAGTGCGAGGCTGATTCCAGAGACGCATTATAGCACAGTAACTTATGAAAAGACATTGCTTCTTTATTCCATTGCCACAGGGAAAAAAATTGATGTGGGGAACATCATCCTGAATAGTATCAAGAATGTAGCTCAACCAGGGCGAGGCAATTTCCCATTTCCACAGCTCATTAAACATTGTGCCTCAAAGCATGAGTCGACAAGACTGATGATGAACCACTGATCCATGCTACCGCAATCCTCGACTCAGACTATTATCACAAGCACCTTGAACATACAGACGATGAGCAACCTAGCGTCGGGACAAAATGACAGAGAACCACATAGGGAGCTGCCACATCATCCAGTTCCACAGCCACTATGAAGGAAATGGTGTAGCAGATGATGGATCAGATGAGACGTATGACAAAACGTCAAGAATGGCTGGCAGAGCAGACCCGGATAATGTTTGACATGTAGAAGAGTAGCTTCGACAAGCTCAATGTTGATACTACAGCATTCCAATGGGCTGATTGGGATATAGATGAGTGGATGGGCTCCGAGTCAGAAGAGGACGATGCCGAGGGAGACAAGGAGGCCGACGAATGAGCCGAAACACCTATTTTGTACTTTGTTTTTGTTTGTTTTGATTTTGGTTTATTGTTGGGTATTGTGGAACTTTGAACTGATTTTTTATTTGTTTGTGGTTTGTTTTTAGATTGTTTTTCGTTTAATTTAAAATTTTGCTGAACTTTTTAGTTGCAAAGACGAGATTAGGGTTGTAATATTTCCATAGTAGTTCGTGAATTTTTCTAACACAGTGGACACCATAGTTTTCAATTGTTTTTACAAATTTTGGTGATGAAAAAGTCAAGGACCGGGTGTGCACACTCTTGAGCGACACTTCAGTTTCACGGATTAATCAGGGAACTATCTCGTACTTTTACAGATTTTGTTTTTCTATTCCTAATTTGTGCATAATGTGACATTGGGGACAATGTCATCTTTAGTTTGGGGGTAGGAAAAATTTAAGTATTTTTGAACTTTTTTTTTTATTTATTTTTTTTTATTTCTATATTTTGTTGTGTATGCCAATGATGAATTGTATAAATCAATGATGAGATTAGGGATGTTGGGATTTTATTGTTGAAAAATGTTAAGCATTGCTTCAAGTTTTTGTTTATTGACTGGATTTTGATTGAGGTTTGTTGAGTGGTTCAGCCACCATTTTCATTTATTTTGGCATGCTTAGATTCATTTTATGTGGTTAGTAAAGTTGATAATGTTGGTGGACTCTAGAACCTAGTAGAGAGGTGCTTGCGAAATTCTAGGAATAGACTTTGTTGATGAAATGATTTAAGCATTTTGCAGAACGTTTGAGCCTTTCCAGCCAACCCACGAATGAATTTTTCCATAGTCACCCACTTGGAGCCTTATGAGATAATCATTGCGTTTTTTTTCTTGCAAACCGAAAATTTCCCATCCAACTACCTAAACACATAATCATACCCTTTAGGAGAATTTTGGACTAATGCAAACACAAGGACCTGAAGAGTTGTATGAATGAAGAAAGAATAGTTTGTCAAGTTGATTGATATGAGCAAAAAAAAAAAAAAAAAAAAAAAAAAAAAAAAAAAATAAATTTGAGAATTGCATTGCAGAAGCAAAAATAAGAATTGTGCATGGTTGAGGGTTGTTAATTGGTTGACATCTTGAGTGATGGTTGAGAAACGAAGTAAGAGTTTGATTAAGTCTTAGTGTTTGTTTTAAAGAAACCAAGTTCTCTTGTTTGTTTATCTTTTCATTTCCTTTGGAGCCCACTACTCGAGCCTAATGTTACAAGCTTGCAAAGACCTTTTGATTCTTAGCGATGTCTAATCCTCATTAGTGGAGAGTAGTTCGATATTTAGGCTTATGGAGTCTACCGCCATTTGATAAACTTTGCGTTTCTACATAAAACAATCCGGGAAGTCGAAAGGTGGACTGAAGTGGGGATTACCTACTCGGGGGACCAATAGAGAAAGATAGTCAATGTTACTTATAACTTCTTGAAGTGTTAAACATTTTTCTAGTAATAATTTTGCAACAACCTTTGAGATTTGTATAAATTCTAGGCAGTTTGTGTGTTGAGTTGAGTCTTATGTTTTTCTTTTTAATTTTTGTTAATTTTTGTTAATTTTGCTGATGTGCGTTCATTTAGGCGTTTTTTGTTTTTCTTTCATTTTGTTTTGTACTTGATGCTCATGGACGAGCATGTCTTTAGTTTGGGGGTATTTGATAATCCGAGAATTATACTGTTTTTATTAGGCTTTTAGGCTGGATTTTAGATACTTTTTAGTTCGTTTATGCCTGAATTGCTACTTATTTCTTTACATTTTGTGTTTCAGGCTAAAATAGACATTTTGAGCAAATAATGAGCGAATTGGAGTTTCTGGATCAGAATAAGTGGATCTAAGAATTTGGGAGAGTTCTGAAGCAGAGTGAAGCACTATGAAGCTTGTTCCCATGGGAGAACACCGAAGATCGAAGATTGAAGCAAAGAAGCAAGCGGAGGGCAATTATGTAATTTCAGAATTCTTCATGGAGGTTCACCGCGGTGCAATGAGTCACGCATGAGAATCCATTTCACAACGTCACCGCGGTGAGATTTCTTCTTCGCCGCGGCGAAGTCTGCAGTTTTCAGTTTCTCTAAAACGCACAGTTTCAATTTTAGGCAAAGTTTTAGGTTTTTGGACAAGGTATGAAAGCCAAACTTTACCATTTTGAGAGGGGTCGTGTTTTCCTTTGTCTAGAACAGGTTTTTCATCTTCTTAGTTGGAGATTTGACGAATTTGTGTTAAAAAGTGAGAAGATTTGGGATTAACTCTGGTGGATTCTTCAATTAGGGGAGATCTTTTGTCTTTTCTCTCATTTTTATTATGTTGAACTTTGTGTTTATGGTTTTTCTTGCTTATTGTATGGATTTAGCTATGTACTGACCCATTTTGGGTTAGGGTTTTGATGTAGTTCGGATTCTCATGGATTAAGCAATTGATTTTTATTATTTTCATATGCTATTGCAATGATTGTGGGGTTATTCTGTTTTTAATGCTATTAATTGATAAATACGATGAGATTGAGAAATGAGTCATGTTAAGCTTCTTAGGTAATCACCATTGTAGTATTAAATGCTAGAGATAGATTTAGGAATCAATGAAATCAGTCTAGGATTCTAGGGGCTTAATGAGCTTAAAACTATAAATCTTCAATTTGTTGGGCGCGGAAGTTTAATAGGGAAAAGTAGGAAAACTGTAACGCCCCGCTTGAGGTACATACTTAAGATTTGTTGTATTACTTAAAGATTCATTGATTCAGTTTCAATTGAGTTTGTATGTTGTATTGGTTAAGTGGTTGCTTTGAAATTGGTTGAGATTTGGTGAATTTTGGAAATCCAATCTTCGCCGGGGCGAAGGATAATCTTTGCCGCGACGATGAGGTGCTGCACCCACGGGTAGGTTCTGCCAGGTTTTGTCGGGGCGACGGAATGTTCTTCGCCGTGGCGAAGAGCCTAACAACAAGTTTCTTGAGTTTTCTAGAGAATTCTTCCTTTGGGGCATAATGACCATTCTACCCCTAATTAGTAGGAATAGTGGGGAGTAAAATGTAAGGAAATTAAGTAGAGAATGTGTTGGTAATAAGGGTGTATTTGCAAAGAATCAAAGGATATGGATGGAATTTCCAAGGAAGAGCAAGGGCAAAATGGGAAATGATGGTTATAATATGAGTTAAANAATGCTAGAGATAGATTTAAGAATCAATGAAATCAATCTAGGATTCTAGGTGCTTAATGAGCTTAGAACTATTAATCTTCAATTTGTTGGGTGCGGAAGTTTAATAGGGAAAAGTACGAAAACATAGCCTGAGAAGGTATGTTTACAATTTAGAGAATTTGATTTACAATCAATGCATGTGAATATGAAAATAGCATAATCTGTAGGTATAATCCATAGAGTCTGAATGAAATCAAAACCCTACCTGTTGTTTTAAACTGATATTACCTTGTTTTTAATCTTGCTTTCGTAATTTAGCTTTGAATATTTAGAAATTTTGTTTTAGTTTTAAGTTTAATTTTCTCCCATTAATCCAAACAAATCGATTGCTCCAACTTGAAAATAGTAGAAAACTTAGTGCTTAGCAACCAATCCTCGTGGGAACGATACTCACTCATCACTTTATTACTTTGTGCGACTAGTGGACTTGTTATTTATGCATGTTGTAGTAACAACGCATCACTTTGGCACGGTGATGTATGCTCTGTATTTTTTCGCCGGGGCGAAGATGCAGTTAATTTTCTTCCATAGGGGAGAAGTGACCATTCTACCCTTAATTAGCAGGAAAAGTGGGGAGTGAAATATAAGAAAATTTCATGGAGAATGCTTTGGAGTAGGGGTGATTTGTAAAGAATTAAAGGACAAGGATGGAATTTTCAAGAAAGTGTAAGGGCAAAATGGGAAAGAATGTTTAATTATATGAGTTATTAAGGGTTCAAGCACACAAACCTTCTCATTTGCTTTATCCCACATGCCACCTCTACCCCCAATTCTCTCATCTTTCCATCAATTTTCCAAGGTTGATTTAAGGGCTTTTGGTTGGATTTTTACAAGGATTTGAGCCTAAGCATCAAGAGGTAAGGATTCTTACTCTAGACATTTATGAAGTATGAAATTCTTATGAAGTTTATGCTTAAGGTTTAAGAGCAAGAACTAGTCCTACAAAGATAAAGAGTTTCTTGTGGAATTACTCAAGCCAAAGGTAAGTAAATCCAACTTAAGTTATGATTTAAGCAATCAACTAATTTGATATGCATGTATGTGCTTATAAGTTGACTTTGATTGGTGAGAACTCTTTCAGTTAGGTTTAATTCCCTTGCACGGTTTGCCCCCAGTATAGTAAGTACCCTAGAGTTAAGAAGAGACAAGTTTGTCCATGGGCTGAAGCCAAAGATAGCGCTGGATGTAATGGCAGGAGCCGAGCCCCCTCGATCATATATTGAAGCTTTAAGGCAAGCTTTAAGGCTAGAGATTTTTGTGAATAAGCTCACCCCAGCGGGACCAAGTGAACCATCTCCTGTTCCACTAAGAGAAAAGTTTGAGGTTGCAAGAAATAGGGAAGTGAAGAATAAGAAGAAGTTTCAGCCTAAGAAGAATAGAAGAGATTGGCAGGGTAAACGACCAAGAACAGTGGAGTTTCCCCCATGCCCTAAATGTGGGAAGACTCATCTAGGAAATTACCTAGAGAGTTAGGCCATAATATTTGTTATAGATGTCGGTAGCCAGGGCATCTGATGAAAGATTGTAAAGTTCCTCTTCCATCTGTAGCGTAGACAGCTAGAGGTACTAATGCCAAGGTGTTTACTGTGGCACAAGGCGAAGCAGAGGCCAGTCCATCAGCTGTTACTGGTCAATTATTATTTCATGTTGCTCCTTTGTATGCTTTAATTGATTATGGAGCCACTCACTCGTTTATATCTTATGGGATGATAGACAAATTAGGTTTGAAACCTATTAGAGTGAGTCAACCCATTAAGATAGAGTTATCTGATAGGGTTAGTGTTTTGACCCATGAGATGTTGTCAAGAGAGTTGATAGTGATCCATGGACAAGAATTGGTAGTTGACTTAATAGTGTTTGATATGCTCGACTTTGATGTGATTTTAGGCATGGACATCTTAAGGAGATATGGAGTAGAAATTGACTGTCGGAAGAAGAAAGCAAGATTTAATCTCGATAATGGAGATAAGTTCAGCTTTTGAGAGGGTCATCAGTTGAGTATGCTGATTAGTAGTGTAATAGCTAGAAAGATGTTAAGGAATGGGTGTTCTGGGTATATTGCCCATGTGGTGCAAAGTAGAGATGTCCCACAACCAGAGTTATAGAGTGTGCCAGTAGTCCGGGAATTTCTAGATGTATTTCCGAAAGAATTACCGGGTTTGCCTCGGGAAAGAGAAGTAGAGTTCAGTATTGAACTGGCACCAGGGATAGCACTGATTTCTAAAGCCCCTTCCCGAATGGCCCTAGCCTAGCTTTAGGAATTGAAGAAGCAACTTCAAGAGCTCCTAGATAAAGGTTTTATCTGACCAAGTCATTCTCCCTGGGGAGCTCCAATCCTGTTTGTAAAGAAGAAAGATAGATCATTACGGATGTGTATTGACTATAGAGAGTTGAATAAAGTGACAGTGAAGAATAAGTACCCGTTACCTCGGATAGATGATTTATTTGATCAATTGAAAGGAGCTATAGTATTTTCAAAAATTGATTTGAGGTCGGGTTATCATCAAGTATGAGTGGCAGAACAAGATATAGCTAAGACTGCTTTTTGCATAAGATATAGGCATTGTGAATTTGTGGTGATGCCTTTTGGGTTAACCAATGCATCAGCAGTCTTTATAGACTTAATGAACTGGGTGTTTCATGATTGTCTGGATCAGTTCATAGTAGTATTTATTGATGACATCCTGGTTTATTCTAAGTAAAGAGAAGAGCATGAGGAACATTTAAGATTTGTGCTACAGCAATTGAGAGAAAAGAAGTTGTATGCTAAGTTTTCTAAGTGTGAATTCTGGCTGGATCAAGTGATATTTTTGGGCCATACTGTTTCTAAAGTGGGGATATCAGTGGATCCTAGTAAAGTAAAGGCAATCCTTGATTAGCAAAGGCCGAAGATAGTAAAAGAAGTGAGGAGTTTCTTGGGACTAGCAGGCTACTACAGGCAGTTTGTAGCAGGATTTGCTTAGTTGGCTAAGCCGTTGACAACTCTTGCCAAACAAAGAACTCCATTTATATCGTCAAAAGCATGTGAAGAGAGTTTTCAAGAGTTGAAGAAAAGATTAACGACAGCTCCCATATTAGTTCTACCACAGGAGGGTGTAGATTATGATATTTATACTGATGCCTCATTGCAGGGACTTGGTGCTGTGTTGATGCAGTTAGGTAGGGTGATAGCTTATGCTTCTCAGCGATTGAAAGAGTATGAGACAAGATACCCTACGCATGATTTAGAATTGGCAGCGGTGGTCTTTGCATTAAAGATTTAGAGGCATTATCTTTGTGGTGCCAAGAGTAATATCTACACCAACCATAAGAGTTTGAAGTATTTCTTTACTCAGAGGGAGTTGAATATGAGACAGAGAAGATGGTTAGAGCTGGTTAAAGATTATGAATGTGAGATTAAGTATCAGCCAGGGAAAGCTAATATAGTAGCTGATGCGTTGAGCAGAAAAGCTTATTTGTCCCGACTTACAAGACAAAAAGAGTTAATAAAAGAGTTGTGTAGAGAGCAGATTGAGGTCATACCAGGTAGGATTACCAGGTTAGAGGTTCAGTTTACCTTACTGGAAGAAATTAAAGAAAAGCAAGTAGCTGATGAGTGGTGTCAGAAAATAGTTCAACAGGTGCATGAGGGCAAGACACTAGAGTTCTTTTTGTTAGATGGTGTCCTCCATTTCAGGAATCAGTTGTTTATTCCTCATGATGATGAGTTGAATAAGAGGATCCTTACAGAAGCTCATGACACACCATACATTACTCATCCTGGAGCAACCAAGATGTATCAAGACTTAAAGAAAGGCTATTGGTGGCCAGGTATGAAGAAAGATATTACAGAGTTTGTAGCTAAATGTCTGGTTTGTCAGCAAGTGAAAGCAGAACACCAAAGGCCGTTAGGGTTGCTTCAGCCATTAAGTATACCTGAATGGTAGTGGGAGAGTATCTCGATGGATTTTATTATAGGTCTCCATAGAGTTTAGAAAGGATATAATGCTATATGGGTGATTGTGGATAGATTGACTAAATTAGCCCATTTTCTTCCAGTAAAAGAGAGTACCACTTGTAATCAATTAGCCCAGTTATATATGAAAGAGATAGTGAGATTGCATGGAGTACCCAAGACAATCGTGTCAGACAGGGATTCCAGATTTATGTTAGCTTTCTAGACAAGTTTACAGAGGAACTTGGGTACCCGGTTGGCTTTCAGTATCGCCTATCATCCTTAAACAGATGGCCAGACAGAGAGAACAAATCAAATACTTGAGGATATGTTGAGAGCATGCTGTATGGATTATAAAGTATCCTGGCATGAGATGTTACCCTTGGTGGAGTTTGCTTATAATAATAGCTATCAGTCTATAATTAAGATGGCTCCTTAAGAGGCCTTATATGGTAGATGTTGTAGATCTCCACTGCATTGGGATGAGATAGGCAAGAAAGATAAGTTAGACACAACTCTTGGGCTAGAAATAACTCAGAAAATGATTGAAGATGTCAAGTTAATCAGAAGCAGAATGAAACACGCCCAAGATAGACAGAAAAGTTATACCGACTTGAAGAGAAATGATGTTGAGTTCGAAGTGGGTGATAAAGTGTTTCTAAGAGTTTCCCCATACAAATGGGTGATGCGTTTCAGTAATAAAGGAAAGTTAGCACTGAGATACATTGGTCCATTTGAAGTGTTACAACGAGTGGGAAAGGTAGCCTATAGGTTGGCACTACCACCTAGCATGGACAGAGTTCACAATGTATTTCATGTCTCAATGCTTTGGAAGTATGTAAGTGATCCCTCCCACATACTGAGTATAGAGGACGTAGACTTGGAAAAGAATCTTGTGTATGAGGAGCGTCCGGTTCAAATATTGGACAAAAAGATTAAAGAGCTCCGAAACAAGAGTATCCCTTTAGTGAAAGTCTTGTGGAGAAATCATAATGCTAAAGAAGCTACATGAGAGGGAGAGCAAGACATGCAGAACCGCTACTTAGAGTTGTTCGTCTGAATTTCAGGGATGAAATTCTTTTAAGGGGGGAGAATTTTAATGCCCACTTTGAGGTACATCTTTGATTTATGTTTATTTTGCCCTTAATGTGGTTATTTGGTGCTTGGTTAAGTTTGTATGTTGATATGGTTGTGTGGATGCCTTGATTTTGGTGAAGACTTGGTGAATTTTGGAAGTGCAGACTTCGCCGGGGCGAAAAAGAAGCTTCACCATGGCGATGTATGCTCTGTATTTTTTTCGCCGAGGCGAAGATGCGGCTGATTTTTCTTCCATAGGGGTGAAGTGACCATTCTACCCCTAATTAGCAGGAAAAGTGGGGAGTGAAATGTAAGAAAATTTCATGAAGAATGCTTTGGAGTGAGGGTGATTTGTAAATAATTAAAGGACAAGGATGAAATTTTCAAGAAAGTGTAAATAATTATATGTTTAGTAAAGAAAAATTTTGGGCCCAATTACTTTTTATTTAATAAGCATGTATGTTTTTCATACTGTGTTTTCTAAGTATAGTAGTAGAAAGAAGCTATTACACAGGTAGCTTCCTTGTTCATGCCACCAGAGGGTTCAACCCCACTATTTGTATTCCTCGCCAAGACTTTAGCAGCGAGCTCGTCCTAAGCTGTTTCCTTGTGAATAGCCGAAGCTGCTAGGGAGGCTTCATCGAACATTAGATTAATGCTTAAATCATTTGATGATGCCATGACTCAATATTCTCTTTTGGATAGCTGAAACATGAAGAAAACAAGTGTTATTGTCTCGTTGACCGGTGACCTACACACACTTGTGATATGAATTTCTTCAACCTTAATTCATATACTACCCTAAAACAACCACTTTTGACTCAACCTAGGCTAGGTTTTCTTTCAACTCCTTATGACCATTCGATTATCACCCTTCATGCACTTTCACAACCATCAAATGACTAAAAACAACCCCTTATAACAAGCTCCAGTCATTCACCAAATCATTTATGCTCAAATGCACAACAAATGGAATCATACACACCATGCAAAACAAAATCCGGAAAAATGAGTTTACTTGAAACTAAAGGAATACAACTTACATAAGAGATGACCAAGGACTCAATCAAGCCTAAAGGAAACTCCACCAGCTTGAAAGATACTCCACCACCAAGTTTGGCCGAACTTGGGTAAAGGAAACAAGAGAAAACTCTTTCTCAAGACAAGTCACTATTCNTCATTCACCAAATCATTTATGCTCAAATGCACAACAAATGGAATCATACACACCATGCAAAACAAAATCCGGAAAAATGAGTTTACTTGAAACTAAAGGAATACAACTTACATAAGAGATGACCAAGGACTCAATCAAGCCTAAAGGAAACTCCACCAGCTTGAAAGATACTCCACCACCAAGTTTGGCCGAACTCGGGTAAAGGAAACAAGAGAAAACTCTTTCTCAAGACAAGTCACTATTCATTCAATATTCAAAAGTCCTTTACAAAATGATCAAGTGGCCTTTATATAGGCTTTACAAAAATTAGGGATTTACCCTAGCAAATATTACATAATGAAAACATTAAAATATTACATTCAAATGAATAAACAAAAGTCCACCACACATGTTAAAAACAAGCCATAACCATTTAATGTTCAAGTGGACAACTTTTCTCTAATTTAAGGACCCTTGTCCTTAACAACAATTTTTAGGGTTTTTCCTCCAAAATTTGAATCAAATGACACCCAAAACTTGGGCTTGGGCCAATGAAACTTGCTCCTACTTCTTGTACACGTTTTTGGTCACAAAATTGGGCTTGAGCCGTGCTTTGGAACCTTATGACCTCTTGGACAATTTTGTGAACTTCCTTGAGTGCTTGGGATGCTTGGGCCGAATGTTGATCTTCATGTTGTCCTTGAGTCTTCAATGAAATCCCTAGCATTTGTGATTGGCATGATGGGTTAGGATTCTCATCAACTTGCCTCTAGTTCAGGAATCTGCAAAGCTCGCATTAAAGCGACCTAAAGTTAAACTCAATAGTTTAAGTAGCCTCAGGCAAACCTAGAGGCAAACCCAGCTAATTCTGGTAGGATTTTCTAGTAACTAAACTCCTAAAAACCCTTAAACACAACAAATGAGACCATGGTTTGAACCAGGTCACGGCAGAACAATGCTTACAACAACAAACCACAAGAACAACGTCAAAAAGAAAAAAAAAATGTTTGGGATGCTTACTTGTGAATGGGATGTAGAGAGGATCATCGGAACGTCGTCATGAATGGAGAGGATTATCGCTGAAAGAAAGCTAGGAAGAAATGAATGCAAATGGGAATGAAACAGTGTAAAAGTGTTCCTTTTATAGTGTGAGGAAGGAAGCCAAAATGGTGAGAAACAATCTAGATCGTTCATTCTGGAGACGAAACCCAACCTTCCATTCAATTGAGCAATCCAATTCATTGAATCGTGACATGTGGCAATGATCTACTGAGGGAGTTCAACCATCACTGTGAGTAATGATAACCATAGCCGCAAGTTGCTTCAATTTCGGACTCACGTCTCTTCCACATTGCGAGTATACTCGCATGCCAACTGTCATACACACATGCTGCCAAAAGCGTCTGACAGAAACAGCCGCATTAAATGTGTACCGTACTAGTCTAAAAATTACGTAAATGTTCTCTATTTTGAAATTCAAAATCGACATTTTACCATGCAAGCATGCGCGGTAAAAAGGCACGATTTCAGTTTTCAAAGCTCGACACGACCTCTGAACACTAGGGGCATATGTTTTGTGTGATTTTTCCCGTGAACTCGAAAGTCTCGGTAGCCCGAAAATCTGTAGATCGACCTGATCTCAATGTCGTGGAATCTTGAAGTCTGACTCAGCATAACCTCGTCGCGACCATCCGATAAAGCTATTCAATTGACGAAGGGATAAGCCTTATCCCGAACATCTCGGGAGAGATAAGATTGAATTGATATCTACACGATCCTAGCACGGAATCATTAAAATCACAGAATTGCTTACTGTTAGTGTAGATGCCCTAGAGCCAATCAATTATTGTAGAATTGACTCTTTGTAATAATGTTCATTGATCAATAAAAGGCATTTTATTCTATATCGCGTAAATCATTATTATTGCAATATGTATTGATATATGTCCTTAGAATGGTAGAGCCGTGACGAGGGTATCAAGTGTTTCAAATCTTGATAGTGAGAACCCTATGAGCACATATGGTGGCCATTCTAGAAACGTCCGTAGCCCCAGTATTATTCTGAACTAAGGGCACAGATAATACGGTAAGGCTATCATAGTGTTGAACGACCCTGTCGAAAGGCAGTGACTGATCTCACTTGTCAAGGTTGTTTGGTGACAACCTGGTGCAACACATGGGTGTTTGTTGTAGGCGATTACACCACAGCAAGTTCACTGGACTGACCCACCAGAGGATTCCATATGGATGGTAACCCCAGTGTCTATGGAACAAATCCTCTAACGAATGGTGGTGCATGTGATCCTTAGACTTGAGATCACCGGAGCGCCTTGTGCACCGATTGGTGTAGTTTGACACTAGCCTAACGCAGTTCTTTTCAGAGCTGTCAATACGGTGGTGATTGGCTGCATCAAGGAGTGTATCAAGACTATGGTGGATTGACAGAGGATTTATCACTCCCGGGTACGGGAGAAAGTTATCTCACGGCGCAATTCAGTATATGGCAATGACACTAAAACTGTGGCCACAGTGGGATTGAGTTGTTGCTCTATCCAGTTTATAATACGGGTCATTGGTCCAGAAACTGAATAAATAATATCGAGAGTAACCGAAGGTTGACACTATTTCTATGCCTTCGTCTCGTCGAGATAACGTATGATGAAAGGATCGAATTGCACGGTAACCATATCGTTGACAGGTAGCTACTTTGCTGAATCCGAATCTATCGGGTGGCCATGATGCCTTGCTAGGGGCCAATCTTGGTCTGTGTATTAGTGAGACGATTAATTGGTGTTAATCGCAATACTATACACTGCCGATATGATGAGGAGCCTAAGGGTCACACACATAGAAGACAATTTAAGATGCAAGAAGAAAGAAGGGCGTTTTCGTCTTTTAAGGCGAAAGGGTATTTTGGTAATTTCACAGTGCAATTAAATTTGCTGAGGTCGTAGCCTTTATTTAATTTGTTAGAAAAATTAAATAAGTGAAATTACGTTTAAATGTGTGTTCGCACATATTTAAATATATTATCATTATTGTTAAATGTTAATATATATTTAAATATATATATTAATTGATTTTAATTGAGATAATGATGGAAATTAAAATAAATCAAATTGGGAGTGTTTGGCAACATGGGGCGTTTGGGTTGGAGCCCAAGCCTATTCCGTATGGGATTAGGGCAAATTGTTTTTAAATATAAAAGGAAAAATGTGTGTGATTTTTAATGAGTGAGTTTTTCTTTGTAAAACCAATATACACACAGCAGCCCCAATCTTTGCCTCTCCCACGGCAGTAACACCATTGCCTAAAATCAATTCAATTGATTTTGTCTTCTTCTTAATCTTGAAGCCAAAGAGGATCTAGCAAATCCCTCTTTGGTTCTTTTAAGATTGTCTTCGTGTGGACTACGCAGGTTCGATCCTACACTTGGATCGGTAGCAAAACGTTCGTCGACAAATTTGGAGGAGCCTTCAACGTGCGTTTGTTTCTCTTAACTCATGTTGAATATTTATGCAGATTTTATTTAATATAAATTGTAAAATCATACCCTTGATCTTGGCTCATGTAAACGATCCTGTTATATTATTTTTTTGTTTCCGCTGCGTATACGGGACCGTTTACTAACACTTACCAAGTCTAATGGCAATCTTGGATTTCTCTCTACTTCTTTTGCTGTAAGCTTGTATGAATACCCTTCCAAAATGAGAAAAGGGTTAGCAAATTTCTTTAGGCAATTGCACTAATCTTATTGTACTTATATATAAGCAATAAGATAACAGTGGATGTAGGCTCAAGTTTCAACTTGCCAAATCACTTTAAAAATCCCTTTGTGTTCTTCATTTTATTAGTACTTTTGCATTCCATTGCTAATCACCGTTAATCACACACACATCTGTTTCGGTCCAACCAAGGTCTATCGCTTCTCTTAGGTTGGTGAGAATTTTCGTATTAACAATATCATATTAAGTTACCACTAAACCTAAATGCTTAAGGTATCATGTAAGAGCCCGATATTGTTATTTTGCTATCAAAAACAAAATCTGATAGTGAATGCCATATACCTTGCAATTGCTCTTCAAAATCAGCTCGAGCATTATACATCTCCAATGCCTTTTTAGTATGTTGAGGCACTGGTAGAAGGAATCCCATTTAAATCACCTAATTCAACATCTAGAGCAATCCCCAGTTCCACCTCCCAAGACTTGTAAGCAAGAAGGGTTGACCTTAAGTTAGCAAGGGGAACAAATAACTGAAGGTGAAATATACTTCGGATGCATTGAACATGTTTTTCTTTTTCTTGCAAAAGAGCAGTAATTTTCCGAATGTAAATTTTGAAAACATATACTTTTTCTTGATACCATAGCACTTTATAGGGAAATGAAAGACAAAATTTTTTAATTATAATAATGATGACAAAAAGAAGAAGAAAAAAGTTTCTAAAATAAACAAGGCATGCAATTTGAGCCATGGTTCTAGGAAATATAAAGGAAGACTCACTAAAGCATTATAACCACAAGGGAGAACAACATTTTCCCACCCAAGGTTTGGTTAAATGACACTTTCCCACCCACCAAGTTTCAAAATGACACTTTCCCACCCACCATTATGTTATGCTAGGAAAATCGGTTACTATTTGACTGTAAAGATGAAATTACCCTTTACTATTTGACTTAATAATTTTTTATTATTTTACATCATAGTAACAAAGTCAATTACCAATATACACATCCTTTAAATATGAAATTATTGATATGCCCTCAACTATATATGGGAATATAAAATACCAATTTGTCCCTCTAGTTTTTATTAAAAATAATGTTTTAAATGAATGAAGTTACCACTAGATTTTTAAAAATTTGAAGAGTAAACGACTTTTTCCCACCCGAATAATAGTGTAATGACACTTTCTCACCCACGGACTTTTAAAATACAACTTTACTACCGAAAGAACAATTCCGTCAGTAAATTTCGTTGTGAAGAAGAGCAGGATGATCAAAAGTCCATTATAAGTAAGGGCAGGATGGTCTTTTGGCTTCATCAATCACTCTTGAAAACGTCGGTCGCCTTCCCATTTGGGTTTTGCAAAGTTGTCGCAATTTCCCAGCCTTTTCCACTTACCCTCTCCACTAGAAATTGTCCCCCACCCCATTTGACTCATCATTGTGTCCTAATCAAAACCCCTAAGTTTCTTGACCTTGATTGCTTCCCTAACACCGCTGATTGAAGCCTCCTTCCCTAGGGGTTTTGCGAAGTTGTCACAATTTCCCAGCCTTTTTTTGACTACCCTCTCCATTGAAAATCATCCCCCACCCTGCATTCGATTCATCGTTATGCTCTCATCAAAACCCCCAAGTTTCCTGACCCTGATTGCTTCCCTAAGACCGTTGATGGAAGCCTCATTCCCTAGAGTTTGTTTTTAAGTTGAATGATGATTTGTTCATGATTTTGGGCTTGATTGAAGGTTATTGTTGGAATTAATCATTGTAGTAGTGTTGCTGTTGGTGTGATTGTGTTTTCCAGTCACCGGCCAATTCCCACTGCCCTCACAACTACCGATTTCTAGCTTGCACAAAAACTATTCGAGGAAAAGCCCAAGTGAAGTGGCGTTGGCGATTGATTGATTTCTAGCTTGAATATCCAGTGTCAGAATAAATAAAAAAACCAAAAAAAATCAACACAAACACTTTAAAAAAAAATCACAATCCATCTCCGTCAACAATCTCCTTTCAAAACAACACCAAACAAACTCCGATTCAAAAAAATCGCAAACCCTAAGGGAAGTGGAATTGGTGATTGAGGAGTGATTGTGGGTGGGGTGAGAGGGTTTTGGTGGGGGGATGTGACAGGCTATTCACAAGTGTACGAAATCGCACAAGTAATAAAGCTCGAGTAACGAGTGTCGAATCCCAAGAGAACTACTACTACCAAGTACCAAACTGATCTACCTTGTTACCATTTGATTAATCAGATTCCTTAAGAAAGAATTTAATGAAAAATAAAACAAACCAAAAACTAAACAAAAGAAAATTTTTATTAATACTATGGTAAAAGATCAAGATGACTAAACCTAGGGCACAAATTTCACTCCAATTTAATCCTATGCATTGACAATTATCGCTAACCTAATTAAGATTATTCTAAAGGCCAAATTCCCTAATATTTTGATAATTTTCTCCCGAACAATTACCAGATTAACCCTTAATCAACAGCCCAAAATATCTCTAAAGTGGATTTAGAAGCTGAGAGATCATTAAGTTTTATGGAATTTACCAGAGCCTCAAAGATCGGGGTAACCTATCTCTAGCGTTTGCTCAATCTATGGTTTTGTTACCTTGGACTAATTAGGTTTCATTTCTCGATCTCAACCTAACCCATAAAATCATTCAACTCTCGGGCCCTCAAGAATTGAAAGCATTAAGTGCAATAATAAAACTTAGAACAAAACTTAATAAAAATTAACAAAAAATTAATTCAATACATATTCATTAAATTGGGCTACATCGTAGCCCTAGACAATAAATTTAGTTCATACTTTCAGTAATAAAAACAACCATTGTATTAACAAACATGAGAACAAGAAAGAAAAATAGAAAAACTTCTCTAATTTGTGAACCAAAACTCTCAAAATTCTGATCTCCAAAGAGTGGCTACTCTTTTCTCTCTTCTAATCTCCCTAAAAACAAATTGAAAACCCTTATTTATAGTGCTAGGGTTTGGAGGCTAATCAGGAAAGAATTGAATGCCTCAAATAAGTCAAATTCGGACTAGGATTTAAAATAGCCCATCTAAGCCCGCACTCCATTGCTACAGCGATAGAAACGGCCGTTACGGTGATAGTTCTTTCTGTTCCACGAGTATGATATCTTTAGAATTTGGGAAAGTCATCAACATGAAATTTATAGCCCTCTGAATTCCAACGCCACAAGAATCATCCAATTATGATTTCTACATCTCAAGTTAAGATCAAAACATTGAAGCATGCTCATCTTGAAGAATTTCCAAGTTTCAAGTCCCATTTTCAACGCATCACACCTTTCTCGTTTCAACTCCGATTCTTGCACCATTTGTTCCTACTCGTCAAAAATTCCATCGATATCATCCTTCTTCATTCATATATCATTCATAACATGAAAATACTCAAAATACACCCGTGATCTCATAAAAGGTATTTATGAAGTAATGAACTCAAATTTCACAATTTAAACACATTTTCCCACAAATAATCCAATTGAATCACTAACAAAACATGTATTTTCAAGCTCTTATTAGGATTCTAGTGAGTTGAATAGTGGTGATGGGGTCGATTTTTGGTGCCGAAATTTGGCTGAGGCGTGTTGTAGTGGTCGACGATTGGGGGTTAATCTTTGGTGGGGGTATTTTCATCTTCACAATGATTATTACTATATTTAGCGGAAATTATCAACAGAATATAATCTTTAGGTAGTAAAGTGGTATTATAGAAGTCTGTGGGTGGGAAACTGTCATTAGGCCATTATTTAGGTGGGAAAATTTTGTTTACTCAAATTTGAAACCTTTAAAATGACCAGTTTATCCCTCTAGTTGCTGCCTAACTACTTATCCCACTTTCTAGCTCCTTGAAGCTTGCTTTTCAAAACCTTCTTCACAATAATTTGCTCTTCCACCAACAAACTATCTCCAGTTTGTTCTGTCATGGCGTATCTGTAATCCAAAATCAAATATTAAGACCGGGAGTATTTGTAGGTGCTTCAGGAAAGAAAAAAAATAAGAAGACATAATTTTCCAAACTAAGGTTTCAAGTGTGCACAGTAGTTCACTAAATAATCTTCTTGTTGATTATACCTATACAAATTCAGTGTTCTGAAAACCGAACCAGACTAACAGGTTGGATCGGGAACCGACAACCTCTCTGGTCTGATTCAGGTTCCAAGTGGGTTTCTGCTATATTTTAAACCTTTAGGGATTTATTAGTCATTTTCTAGGGTGTTTTTCAATATTCAAAACTTTAGGGACTAAATAATAATTTTTTGGGGTACTTTTCAATATCTTCAAATTTTAGGGACTAATTTAAATTTTAGAGGTGTTTTTAAAAATATTACAATATCATGGATTAGTTTGCAATTTTTAGAAACTATTTTAGTTGTTGACGTCATCAGTCCGACCGACCGGTCTGACCAATCAACCCGAGAACCGGGCCCTTGATTGGGTCAAGGCCCGATTCGATTTTCAGAACCTTGCGTACAATAAAATCAACTTTTATAATGTTATTAGTGAAGTTTAAATTTGTATTTTTTCCACTATTTTAAAACCTGAGCCGAGGGGAGACTCGATTAGTTGGCCGGGTCCCAGGTCAATCGATCCAACCAGTTCGATCGGTGACATCATCATGATGACATCAACAATACAACATAAATTATAAACTTGAAAATTTTTAAAAATTCAACACCACCTTCAATAACAATCGCAATATCATACTATTTTCATCTGATTACAAATTAAATAACTAAATTAAAAAAGGTAGTCACATAATAATTAATAACAAAATCATTAATTAATAACACAATCATTCGTTGCAGGTGTTTTTCTTGGTACAGTTTCCAATTCTTTTTGAATTTTAGACCTTCAAAGCTTTGTGAAATAGTTCTTTCTCCTGATTGAAAGTTTGGAACCACATAAAAACCATGCTCACATTACACATGAGGAAAAGAAACTTCAGAATGCATGCTCATGGACCAACTATACACTTATGAGCATAAATGCATAATTCAGATACATAAAATCAGTTCAGCATAAAAAAATTAATCACAGCAAGTAAAAACAAAGTCAAGAGCCTTGCTATATATATATAAAGAATCAAAACAATGTGCTTAACCAAAGATTCAGGTAACAAGATAAATAATTTCGTAATTATTAATCTAAAGCTACCATTTCACCCACATGGATCTATCTCTATATCCAATTCAGATCCAAAATTATAATTATTATTATTTTATTAAAAACCCATAAATCAAGGGGGGAAAAAACCTACCGCGAATTCAATTTCAATTAAGTGAAATGGAGAAGGGAATTGTACTAGTAAAATTGCAGAAATGATAAAAAAAAAAAAAAATACCGAAAATGAAAATGGAAGATTGCAATTTGGTCTTTGGAGATGAAGATGAAAGAAGGCTTGCTGGCTCGACTAGTATTGAAATGAGATGGAGAATGAAACGGTGCTACAAATCTGGATTAGCAATTAGGAATAGGATTTTTTGGGGATTAGATGAACCCCAAAATAGTGAACCGTTTTAAGCCCCAGGTTGGTTAGACTAGCGGTTTTGTACTGTTCAACCGATCCATTACCGGTCCAAAGCGGGTTTTATGTTAATTCCGATTTTTATATTAACCCAGACCAGAGTCAAGGCTGGCTTCCAATCAAATCGGTTGGAGTCAAGGCCGGCTCCTGGTCGAACCGATCGAATCAGCCGGTCCAATTTGCATTTTAAAACAATGATTTTTTCTAATTGCAAGCAAAACACTATGCATTCAACCCATCAATTAAATTGCTTGAGGTATCCCAATTATTTTAAACATTTTGGTGGACAAAATCCCTTTGATATAATACACAAGAGCCACTACGTGGATAATAATGAAAACATGCAGGTAAATGACACAAGGAAAATATCTTATATTCAGAAGATTCAAAAGATTCCTACTTTCATTTACGTCCTTGTTTTCCAAGTTTACAATACCAGTAACACCATTAAATACAACTTTTTAACAAGAATTCTCGTAAATAGGCATCACAACCATACAAACATAAAATTTATAAGGCAAACCATCAATAAGAAGAAAATAAAAAATTACTGATAAATCTCACGCACCAAAAATGATGCAAAATGTTTTGATGTCACGATTGACCCTATACATGTAGCCAATACTGACTGACCCTATACATGTATTTTTGTTGCATGCTTAATTGATGACAAGGACATGTAGAGGGCCATCAATGCAATAACTAACAAGCTCAACAACATTATCTTTTTTAAGTCTTGATACCATAGAAACCTGTAAAATCATGAAGGACAAAATATTTATTGCAACACAATAGAAGAACTGAAGATAATGCACAATAATAAGCCAACCCTGTGCTAGCAATTCCAAGTCTGGTTGTAGACTACCCACTTCTCAGAACATCTTCTAAGCACTTCAAAATTCTAAATAAACTCATATTAAGATAGATTACAGTTCTCAATTACCCTGTTTTAACATGCTGCCCTAGCTGATATTACTAAGTTTACCGTTTTCTTTTTTAAATTTAAAACCAGTAAAAAACAAAAAAAAAAAAATGGAGGGTCATTATACACTAAAATTATTGAAACAAGAATATATTATTACACATTGCTACAACTTAATACTCAAGACCTTAATTCAATTATCACACCAACATAAAGCATCTGTATAGCAGAAAACAGATTTCAATGGCAATTTGAAATCCCACATTGACCAAATCTTCATTAAAACTTGTTATACCAACTGCATATGTAACACCAGACCATATTTTTCTTGATTGTAATGTTGTCATTTCAACTGTTCCAACAGGTCCTATTGTGCATCCATATTCTTTAACATTTTATAGTGAAAAACCTTCTCTAATGCTCTTTTTGCTTTGTCTTCATCAACTATTGCTGAAAGAGCACATGCTCGTGCATAACTACATTAGAGACACACTTGGTAAGTTCTAGTCTTATTAGATTTGAACTAAAAAAGAATATATATTGAGAAATAGAAACATGTGAAACACTATAAATAAATCAAGATTTATCAGGCTTGGATAATTGAGAATATCAATGAATGAAGTTAATCAGTTGCAACATACCATTGTCCAGTAAACTGATTAGCTTGAATAGATGAACTTGAGCGGCTACCATTATTGTCATAGTTGAAGTAAGAACCATTCCACAATTCCTCATATACAACTTTTGCTTACTGAAATTTACACCAAAAATAATCCTCAAACCCTTAAGATCTATTTCATGTGGTCCAGTAAACTTATTAGCTTGAATAGATGAACTTGAGTGGCTACCATTATTGTCGTAGTTGAAGTAAGAACCATTCCACAATTCCTCATATACAACTTTTGCTTACTGAAATTTACACCAAAAATAATCCTCAAACTCTTAAGATCTACTACATGTGCAAATCCAATGCAACATGCAATGTTGCCACCTCCAATATATGTACTTACAACAGAGACAGATCACGCATCGTATGTCTGATCAGGAACGCTATCATTCTCAGTCATCCCCATCACCATCCCTATCAAATTCGAACAGATAAAAGTGTTTATTGAACCTTCTACTTACCGTAACCAATATAGAGCATTTGGGCAGCTAGATGAACTTTTGCAGGATTCTGCTCCGAAAAAAAGTTTAATACTCACCAAAGTTTTATCATGTAAGCTTTAATTTCGCTTTTGGACTGGAAATTGAGGAAGCTCGTTCAAACATTCACGATAATTTTCGGCCTTCATTAGTAACTGCATGACTAAGGACATTGTACATTCAGTCGGCTTCACATTTCTCTCCACCATCTTATGAAGGAGTTCAACAACTTTTGATATCTTATTATTCTTGAGGAAACCAAACATAAGCGTATTAAATGTGACTACATTTGGAGCACAACCTTTTTCCTCCACATATGACAACAACTTATTTGCCATTTCTAGTTGTCCATTTTTAATCAGTCCATTGATCAAAGTGCTATATATTACAACATTTTGCACCAGGTTTCCATGAAGAGAAAATTTTCGAAATAGGTCCCAAGTAGTTCCCAATCTCTCTGTTTTACATAATCCATCAATGAGGGAATTCAAACCTTCAATGCTAGCTGCAAACTTATTATTTACTAGAGCATTAAACATTTGCACCGTTTCCAAAACACATCCATTCTTGCAAAGTCCATTAATGAAAATGCTATATGTCCAAGAATCAGGAAAAGCATCGTTAAGTCGCATCTCACTAACTAAATTCCGGGCATCTTTCACCTTAGCTATATGAAAAAAGCCAGTTAACAAGGTGTTATATGTAATCACATCAGGCCTAATTCGTTCTGAAATCGTCTCTTGATAAAGATTAAGAGCTTCATTGACTTCTTTATTCTTGCAATTCCAATTGATTAAAGTATTGTAGCAAACAACATGAGGTCTATACCCCTCTTTAGTTATAGAATCAAACAACTCCTTTGCATCACCAATTCTATCGGCCAAGCAATAACTGTTCATTAAAACGCTATAGGTATAAATGTCAGGAACCACACCCATCTGAATCATATGTTCCAAAAATAATTGTCTAGCCTTCTCAACCAATCCAGCCTTGCAAAGACCACCAATTATAGTTCTATAAGCAACAACATCTGGCCTACAAATAACACCGGATTCTTTATTCCCATTAACCATCTCTTCAAGCAACTTAATGGCAATACTTATCTTCCCTGCTTTACACAATCCACCAATCAAAGTGTTGCAAGTGATCACATCAGCCCTACAACCAACAACAACCATTTGCCTAAACAATTCCATTGATTCCATAATCTTTCTCTCAACACACAGACCTTTAATCAAACTATTAAAAGACACGACATTTGGGCTAAAACCCTTCTTCAAAATCCCCCCAAAAACTGCAAAACTATCCAAAACCCTTTTGATATTACACAAGCAATTGATCAAAATATTCAAAGACATTAAATCTGGAGACAACCTAGTTGAATTCAATAGCTTATATAGCGAAATCACTTCATAATAATGCTTCTTCTTAGCTAGTGCACTAAACAAAGTAGTGAATGATGAAATTGGAGAAAGCGGTTTCGAATTAATTATGTAATAAAAAAAGTACAATGCTTCATTCAGCGTAAAGCTACCTGATCGATAATTTTCTTCGAGGAATTTAGCAAGTGAGGATCGTTCAAGGGGTTTTTTGAAAGAATACAAAACTTTATTTTTGAAGCTTGAAGATGTGAGGCTGTGTAAGTGAGCTAACAAAAATAAAACATTAACTTTCGAAGATGGGTTTTAAGAGATTGAAGACGAACAAAATGGGGATATGAATCTCAAAGCCATGTATGAAGAGTGTTTTTGTGTGTTGTTTTTCCCAAAGTAAGGTCATTGCAAAAGGCAAATGCATTAAAGAGAAATGTTTTGACAAATTTCACAAACAACCTTTAAGGTTTTCAAAATTGCAAACTTATGTCAAGTATCGATCTTTCCTATTCAAACCACCTTTATGATTTCAAAAATTGTTCACTTAACATCTTGAAGGTTAAAAATGTAAATCCATGTTCAGGTGTTTTTCAGTTTGAGGTGGTTTTCTAATAAATCCAAAATTATCTAGTTGATAAAAAAAAAAATGCAACCCAAACAAACCAATTTATATAAGTGTTAATGCGATTTTTCGTACCAATGAGATATATGCAAGCCTTCAGAAAGTCTGCATAGAGGATCTATGAAAGACTGTGAATAAGTAGTTATGATGCTAAAATAATGAGTTCAGAAGGTGATATTGTGTAAAAACAAGATACAAAGTATTACAGAAAATAAAGAAAATGGCAAGAGCGATTTTTAAAGTGGTTTAGATGCAATAAGCAATTCCTACATCCACTATTATTTTATTGATGTTTTGACAAGAGATGTCTGCTTAGACAGAAGGTTGCTGTTGTGCTTTTTTAGTACAAGAAGAAGAAATTTTTTATATATCCTCACCCTATTTCGAGTGGAACCCCCTATTTATAGTTTTTTGGAGACAATCTTTGGGGTGAAGTACCCTTTAGGCTATTTGAGTGTGTGGCGCTGCACTTGCTAAATCCATGGTTGAAGTAATCATCGTGCAGGCCAACACGTGGAAAGAAAGGCCAACTTGCATTCTTATTGGTGAACTTTCTTCATGCGAAGAGAGCACATGTCTCTAGATAAGGCGGCTTGTTTCCTCCCTTATGAAGTTCCCATTTCCAGAAGGTGTCCACATGTCACGACAAGAGTCGTTCTTGAATGTCATGTGTTGGGACCCTATTCTGCACGTCTTTACTCTCCAACAAATTACCCCCCAATTTTTGGAGTTCGAGTTCGAGCTTCAAAAACTTTAGATCACCTTGTCATCGCGACTAGTTGTGTTAGAGTAGATGCCCTAGAGCCAATCAATTATTGTAGAATTGACTCTTTGTAATAATGTTCATTGATCAATAAAAGGCATTTTATACTATATCGCATAAATCATCATTGTATGTATTGATATATGTCCTTAGAATGGTAGAACCCTATGAGCACATATGGTGGCCATTCTAGAAACGTCCGTAGCCCCAGTATTACTCTAAAGTAAAGGGCACAGATAACACAGTAAGGCTATCATAGTGTTGAACGACCCTGTTGAAAGGCAGTGACTGATCTCACTTGTCAAGGTTGTTTAGTGACAACCTGGTGCAATACATGGGTGTTGCTGTAGGCAAGTTCACTAGACTGACCCACTAGAGGATTCCATATGGATGGTAACCCTAGTGTCTATGGAACAAATCCTCTAACGAATGGTGGTGCATTTGTGATCCTTAGACTTGAGATCACTGAAGCGCCTTGTGCACCGATTGGTGTAGTTTGACACTAGCCTAACGCAGTTCTATTCAGAGCTGTCAATACGGTGGTGATTGGCTGCATCAAGGAGTGTACCAAGACTATGGTGGATAGACAGAGGATTCATCACTCTCGGGTATGGGAGATGTTATCTCACGGCGCAATTCAGTAAATGGCAATGACACTAAAACTGTGGCCACAGTGGGATTGAGTTGTTGCTCTATCCAATTTATAATACAGGTCATTAGTCCAGTAACTGAATACACAATATCGAGAGTAACCGAAGGTTGACACTATTTCTATGCCTCAGTCTCGTCGAGATAACGTATGATGAAAGGATCAGATTGTAAGGTAACCATATCGTTGACAGGTAGCTGCTTCGCTGAATCCAAATCTATCGGGTGGCCATGATGCCTTGCTAGGGGCCATTCTTGGTCTGTGTGTAGTGAGACGATTAATTGGTGTTAATCGCGATACTACACATTACAGGTATGATAAGGAGCCTACGGGTCACACACATAGAAGATAATTTAAGAACCAGCTTAGAAGAAGGGCGTTTTCGTCTTTTTAGGTGAAAGGGTATTTTGGTAATTTCATAGTACAATAAAATTTGCTGAGGTCGTAGCCTTTATTTAATTTGATATTAAAATTACATAAGTGAAATTACATTTAAATATGTGTTCACATATATTTAAATTAATTATCATTATTGTTAAATGTTAATATATATATTAATTGAATTTACTTGAGATAATGATAAATTAAAATTAAAATATCTTAAAGGGGATGTTTGGATACAATGGGTGTTTGGGTTGGAGCTCAAGCCCATTCCATGATGGAATAAGGTATAGTGTGCACTATATAAGTGCACACTTTGTGAAATATTGGAATTCATTAATTGAAAAAAAGAAAAACACTCCAGCCCCTTGAAACACTCTCCACGCTAGATTGCAATTTTTGCTTGAATCAAATTACTTTGATTTTTCTTCTTGGTTCTTAAAGGCCAAAGAGGATCTAGAATATCCCTCTTTAGTTACTTGAGGTTATCTTCATGTGGACTACACCGGTTCGATCCTACACTTGGGTCGGTAGCGAAATACTCTCAAAGACAAGTTGGAGGAGCCTCCAAACGTGCATATGATTTCTTAAACTCTAAAATAAAATATGCAGATTCTTATTTAATATATATAAACTATAAATTTGTATCTTGATCTTGGTTCTAAGGAACGATCTATCATGTAAATGTTTTTGTTTCCGCTACCATGTTTGATCATTTCCTAACAAGTTGTGCCGTGACTCTCTTATCATGAGTTGATGCATCGCAAGCTGGTGCACTACGATCTGTTGCTTAACAAGCGGTTATGATGTGAGCTATTGGGTTGTCTGATGCATGCAAATGCAACACCTAATTTTACCTAACTAAATTCTAATGCAAAGCCATGTACTAGCAAAGAGCAAGTAAGGGTCTTTCCCGTAGAGGATTTGTGAACTTAACTAATTATCTACATCTAACAAGGGTTTGTCACGAATTAAAATAAATCGAAACAAAAACCAAGAAACTAAATTCAACAACTTAAATCAAGCAAATACCCACGAAAGAGAAACATATGAGAGAAAAAAGATTGAAGGTTTATTCGCCACCACTAGACATGAATTGCATAAAATAAAAGCACTCTTTAACTTTTTACTCTCTTGATCACATCAACTTAGAAAATACTAAACATTGATAAGTTCCATCTCTCCTTACTGAGTCGTTGGGCTAGACAGGGTCGTAACCCAATTCCCTATTTATTAAATAACCTAGGATACGATCTCTAAAATCAAAGTAATAAAAGCATTAAGAAGCGAGAGACCTATTGAATCAAGGCTAAACTCATATGGTTGGTTTAGTTATCTTGAGTGATTACCCCCCAATGCATGAAAGCATACACTTTACCACTAGTTATTTAGGTTAATATAGCGATTCCATGCTAAACAACCTAAATTGGCAATAATAGATTAACCCTAACTATTTAATTGGGCACTTAAACAATTAAGAAAATCTATATAAACCCTATTCTTAGAGAATAAATCACATAATCAAGAGGGATCAAAAGATAAAAAGATGCAGATTTTATTAATCACAAGACATATCTAGGGTTTTGAAATCACCCTCAATCACAAAAGAATTAGTTACCCATGAATAAAAATAAAAACATCATTGCATTCATCCTTCCTGGTATGACCTCAATATGTTATTTACACAATTCTTCTATTAACTCTTTCTGCCTTGTGAGTCGAGACAAATAAGCTTTCCTGCTCAATGCATCAGCTACTACATTAGCTTTTCCCAGCTGATACTTAATCTCACACTTATAATCTTTAACTAGCTCTAACCATATTCTCTGTCTCATATTCAGCTCCCTTTGTATAAAGAAATACTTCAAACTCTTATGGTCGGTGTAGATATTACTCTTGGCACCATAAAGGTAATGCCTCCAAATCTTCAATGCAAAGACCACAGCTGCCAACTCTAAATCATGCGTAGGGTATCTTGTCTCATACTCTTTCAATTGCCGAGAAGCATAGGCTATCACCCTACCTAACTGCATCAACACAACACCAAGTCCCTACAATGAGGCATCTATATAAATATCATAATCCACACCCTCCCGTGGTAACACCAAAACAGGAGCTGTCGTTAATCTTTTCTTCAACTCTTGAAAACTTTCTTCATAGGCAATTGACCATATAAATGGAGTTCTCTGTTTGGTAAGAGCTGTCAACGGCTTAGCCAATTCGGCAAACCCTGCTATAAATCAGCGGTAGTAGCCTGCTAGTCCTAAGAACTTCTTACCTCTTTTACTGTCTTCGGCCTTTGCCAATCAAGGATTGCCTTCACTTTGCTAGGATCCACTGATATTCCCTCTCTAGAAACAGTATGGCCCAGAAATATCACCTGATCAAGCCATAACTCACACTTCAAAAATTTAGCATACAGTTTCTTTTCTCTCAATCATTGCAGCACAAATCTTAAATGTTCCTCATGCTCTTCTCTTGACTTAGAATAAACCAGGATATCATCTATAAAGACCACTATGAATTGATCCAAACAATCATGAAACACCTGATTCATTAAGTCCGTAAAGACTGTTGGGGCATTAGTTAACCCAAAAGGCATCACCACAAATTCATAATGCCCATATCTTGTGCGAAAAGCAGTCTTAGCTATATCTTGTTCTGCCATTCTTACTTGATGATAACCCGACCTCAAATCAATCTTTGAAAACACTGCAGCTCATTTCAACTGATAAAAAAGATCATCTATCCGAGGTAACGGGTACTTATTCTTCACGTCACTTTGTTCAGCTCTCTGTAATCTATACACACCCGTAAAGATCCGTCTTTCTTCTTTACAAACAATATTGGAGCTCCCCAGGGAGAATGACTTGGTCTGATAAAACCTTTATCTAGAAGCTCTTGAAGTTGCTTCTTCAATTCCTGAAGCTCGATTGGGGCCATTCGGTAAGGGGCTTTAGAAATCGGTGTGGTCCCTAGGGCCAGTTCAATGATGAACTCTACTTCTCTTTCCGAATGCAAACTCGGTAACTCTTCCGGAAACACATCTAGAAATTCCTGGACTACTGGCACACTCTGCAACTCTGGTTGTGGGACATCATTACTTTGCACCACATGGGCTATATACCTAGAAAACCATTTTCTTAACATCTTTCTAGCCTTCTCACTACTGATTAACATACTCAACTGATGGCCCTCTCCAAAACTGAACTTATCTCCATTATCGAGATTAAATCTCCTTTTCTTCTTCCGATAGTGAATTTCTACTCCATACCTTCGTAAGAAATCCATGCCCAAAATCATATCAAAGTCGGGCATATCAAACACTATTAAATCAACTGCTAACTCTCTTTAATGGATAACTACGGACTCTCCTAACAGCATCTCATGGGTCACCACACTAACCCCATCTGGTAACTCTATCTTAATGGGTTGACTCACTCTACTAGGTTTCAAACCTAATATTTCTATCTTCCTATAAGATATAAAGGAGTGAGTGGCTCTAGAATCAATTAAAGCATATAAAGGAACTGCATGAAATAATAACTGACTAGTAACAGCTGATGGACTAGCTTCTGCTTCACCTTGTGCCACGGTAAACACCCTGGCATTAGTACCTCTGGAATTCTGTGCTATAGGTGGAAAAGGAACTTTACAATCTTTCATCAGATGCCTTGGCTGCCGGCATCTATAACACACATTACAGCCCAACTCTCTCACGCACTCTCCTGGATGAGTATTCCCACATTTAGGACATGGGGGAAACTCCGTTGTTCTCGGCCGTTTACTCTACCACTCTTTTCTATTCTTCTTAGACGGAAACTTCTTCTTATTCTTCATTTCTTTATTTTTGGCAACCTCCAATCTTTCTCTCTATGGAGCGGGAAATGATTCACTTGGTCCTGCTAGGGTGAACTTGTTCACAAAAATTTCTGCCCTTAAAGCCCACTCTAAAGCTTCACTATAGGTTCGAGGGGGCTCTGCTCCTGCCATTACATCCCGGGCTATCTCTGGCTTTAGCCCATGGACAAACTTGTCTTTTCTCAACTCTAGAGTACTCTTTATCCTAGGAGCAAACCGTGCAAGGGAGTTAAATTTCACTGAATACTCTTTCACTATGCTCGTCTCTTGCTTCAAACTGATAAACTCTTGTATCTTCTCATGAACCCGGTCAACTGTTCTGTACTCGGCATCAAACAATCTTCTGAACTCTCCCCAAGTCATCACAGAAACATCATAAGTATCTTCCATCAATTCCTACCAGATTCGGGCATCACCCCTAAACAAGAAACTAGCATACCAGATCTTCTCTCGGTTCGTCAAGGAGAATAATGTCGTTGTGCGCTCCACAGACCTAACCCATTCTTCTGCCACTAAAGGGTCTGTTGTACCTTTAAACTCTAATGGTTGATGTTGACTTGGGAGCCCATAAATCAGCTCAATTCAATTCTGTACTTCGGTGGTACTGGCCTTTCTCTTTCTTCTCTATTGGTCGGTACTCGTACGGGGGTTTCCACTCTTTCTGGTTCAACTCTCCCCTAACTTTCTACTAAGACTTGTTGTATAATACCCCAAATTCTAGCTTCATCAAGGGTATGGGGAGTAGGTTCTGGTGGGTTGGAAGGTTCCCTCACACTCATTGCCTTCTTACTGCTTGCTCGGGTTCTATGTCTCATCTACAAGACAACTACATTTAATCAACTCATCTAGCACTTTAAGTAAGGAAAGAATTAACTTACAACGATCGGCTACGGAACATCGTGGCGGCGGGAGTGGCACATTGTCAAATCCCAAAATCATTGCTTTAATACCAAAAATGTGATAACTTCTTTTCTATGAGTATACGTAGAGCATATACTATGAAAAATATGTTAGAGTAGATGCCCTAGAGCCAATCAATTATTGTAGAATTGACTCTTTGTAATAATGTTCATTAATCAATAAAAGGCTTTTTATTCTATATCGCGTAAACCATTATTATTGCAATATGTATTGATATATGTCCTTAGAATGGTAGACCGTGACGAGGGTATCAAGTGTTTCAAATCTTGATAGTGAGAACCCTATGAGCACATATGGTGGCCATTCTAGAAACGTCCGTAGCCCCAGTATTATTCTGAACTAAGGGCACAGATAATACGGTAAGGCTATCATAGTGTTGAACGACCCTGTCGAAAGGCAGTGACTGATCTCACTTGTCAAGGTTGTTTGGTGACAACCTGGTGCAACACATGGGTGTTTGTTGTAGGCGATTACACCACAGCAAGTTCACTGGACTGACCCACCAGAGGATTCCATATGGATGGTAACCCCAGTGTCTATGGAAGAAATCCTCTAACGAATGGTGGTGCATGTGATCCTTAGACTTGAGATCACCGGAGCGCCTTGTGCACCGATTGGTGTAGTTTGACACTAGCCTAACGCAGTTCTTTTCAGAGCTGTCAATACGGTGGTGATTGGCTGCATCAAGGAGTGTATCAAGACTATGGTGGATTGACAGAGGATTTATCACTCCCGGGTACGGGAGAAAGTTATCTCACGGCGCAATTCAGTATATGGCAATGACACTAAAACTGTGGCCACAGTGGGATTGAGTTGTTGCTCTATCCAGTTTATAATACGGGTCATTGGTCCAGAAACTGAATAAATAATATCGAGAGTAACCGAAGGTTGACACTATTTCTATGCCTTCGTCTCGTCGAGATAACGTATGATGAAAGGATCGAATTGCACGGTAACCATATCGTTGACAGGTAGCTACTTTGCTGAATCCGAATCTATCGGGTGGCCATGATGCCTTGCTAGGGGCCAATCTTGGTCTGTGTATTAGTGAGACGATTAATTGGTGTTAATCGCAATACTGTACACTGCCGATATGATGAGGAGCCTAAGGGTCACACACATAGAAGACAATTTAAGATGCAAGAAGAAAGAAGGGCGTTTTCGTCTTTTAAGGCGAAAGGGTATTTTGGTAATTTCACAGTGCAATTAAATTTGCTGAGGTCGTAGCCTTTATTTAATTTGTTAGAAAAATTAAATAAGTGAAATTACGTTTAAATGTGTGTTCGCACATATTTAAATATATTATCATTATTGTTAAATGTTAATATATATTTAAATATATATATTAATTGATTTTAATTGAGATAATGATGGAAATTAAAATAAATCAAATTGGGAGTGTTTGGCAACATGGGGCGTTTGGGTTGGAGCCCAAGCCTATTCCGTATGGGATTAGGGCAAATTGTGTTTTAAGTATAAAAGGAAAAGTGTGTGTGATTTTTAATTATGGGTTTTTTTCTTTTGAAAACCAAAAACACACAGCAGCCAATTTTTGCCTCTCCCACGGCAGTAACACCATTGCCTAAAATCAATTCAATTGATTTTGTCTTCTTCTTAATCTTGAAGCCAAAGAGGATCTAGCAAATCCCTCTTTGGTTCTTTTAAGATTGTCTTCGTGTGGACTACGCAGGTTCGGTCCTACACTTGGATCGGTAGCAAAACGTTCGTCGACAAATTTGGAGGAGCCTTCAACGTGCGTTTGTTTCTCTTAACTCATGTTGAATATTTATGCAGATTTTATTTAATATAAATTTGTAAAATCTACCCTTGATCTTGGCTCATGTAAACGATCCTGAGTTATATTTTTTTTGTTTCCGCTGCATATACGGGACCGTTTACTAACAAAATATACATACTTAATAAATGAAAAGTAGTTGGGCCCAAAATTTTCTTTACTTAACATATATCATTCTGTACATAGCAAAACCACATATACAAAAGCTTTTACAATGGTGGACAATCATGCCATTTCTCTCCGCTTGTCAATGTCCATCCAACCGCTTCTTACCTATTTCCTGCAAAACATGGAAAAGCAACGGGGGTGAGCACAAAAATGCTTAGTAAGTAAATCCTCTACTCCTTTATCCCCACGACGTATACTTTGATTCTTTCCTTACCCTATTCTTTTCTTCTTTATTCTTTCTTTGTTCTTTCTCTGTTTCTAGTTCTCACTGTTCTTTCTTTTCTTTCTAATTCTCTCTGTGCTTTCTTTCTATTCTTTCTTTCTTGCTATTCTTTCTTTCTATTCTTAGTCTCACTAACCATGATGGAAATCATGGTAACATGCATGAATGAAATGCATATGCAGTAATGCATAGACATGTGTTTTCTTTTCTTCTTTCTCTTTCTTATTTTGTTTCTTTTCTTGCTTGCTCAAGCTCTTCTTTTCTTTTCTTGCTTGCTCAAGCTTTCTCATTCTTTCTCATTCTTTCAAATTCTTTCTTATTCTTATTCTTATTCTTATTCTTATTCTTATTCTTTTTCTGTGTTGATGGAACTCGGTTGATGCATGGATTTGGAACCCTGGCCGTGTGAGTGAGTACAGTCCTCATCTACATGCAATCTTGCGGACTGTACAAATTCTTTCTTCTTCTTAGGCCACTAATTAAGGTGGCGTACATGTACAAAATTCTTCTTGGTACAACCCTCATCCACATACACTCTTACGGGCCATACAAATTCTTCTTCTTCTTATGCCACTCAATTAAGGTGCTGTGTATGTGGGAATTTCTTCTTCTTAGCACTCACGGGTTCCCCATCGCAACAGCCTATTCTTTTCTCTTCTTTAGCACTTTTCTTTCTTTACTTCTTTAGTGTTTTTCTTTCTCTCTTTTTACTCTTATAGTTCTTTATTCTTTCTTTAAGTTCTTATGCATATGCAAATGTGTAATGCCCCACTTGAGGTATGTAGTTAAATTATTGTTGCATTGCTTGAATGTTTATTGATTTGTTCTCATTGGAGCTTGCATGTTGTTATTTTTGGTTGGTTGGTTGGCCCTTAGTTGAATTTTGTTAAAGTTATTTTGAGAAAAATGTGAAGAAAATCCCTTAAACTTTCATTAGGGGTAAAATGGTCTTTTCACTCAAAATTAGTTGAAAAATTGGGGAGTGAAAAGAGATAGAATTTCATGGAGAATGTAATAAAAATGAGGGCATTATTGTAATTGACTAAGGGACATAGATGGAATTTCCAAGAAAGAGCAAGGGCAAAATGGGAATGATTGTATGTAAGTTGAGCTAAAAAGGGTTTAAGTGTTGAAAGCCCTTCATTCTTCACCATCTCCACCGCCATTCTCATTCCCTAATTTCTCTCAATCCTCCACTCAATCTTCCAAGAATTTCTAAGGATTTTTGGGGTAGTTTTTAGTAGAGATTTAATCTAAAGCATCCTAAGGTAAGGATTCTTGCTTTAGATGAGAATTTGCTTATGATTTGTTAAAGTCTTATGTTGTTATTGTTTAAAGTTGTAGATAGAAGACAAGATACAAAAGGGAAGGAGAAGTGCTAGAGAAGCCATTTACCCATAAGGTAAGTAAATCCAACCCAAGTTAAGGTTCAAGCAATCAAATGATTGATATGCATGCTTATGTTTATGAGCTTGAGATTGATTGTTGAGAATGATATTATTGATGAGTTGATGGCTTTTGATGAGAAGATTTGAGCCATGAGAAGTAGAAATGAAGTTGTGGTAACCAAGTGAAGTTTGGTTACATTTAGAAAGAATTTAAGTAGAATATTTGAAGTGTTTTTCTTGGCCATGTTTAGATTTATTGTGGAGGAGTTTTGCTCCATGATGGATGGTTAAAGAAAGAAGTAGAGATTTATCAAAAATAGAATTAAAGTATGCATGCATTATGTTTGATGAAATGCCTAAGTGAAAAGCCTAAGTGAAAACTGCCCTATCATAGCCATGACCTTCTGAGTGGTTTTTGGGCATCTTACAAATTGAACTGGGTTAAGACAAAAACATAAAAGTTATAGCCCTATCTCTAAGCTTTAAAATGAGACCAAAATCTTACAATCGGATATGTATAACTCAAGTTATGCCTTCTTGAGTGTGACCTGTGCAGAATGACTATCTTGATGCAACATTGCATTTGTGCATTTCATGAGTGCATTAATGAGCATGAATCATCCATATGCATTAATTATGCATTAGAGAAAGAGTAGAAAAAGAGCAGAGAACTTTGAGTGTGAGCTTTATTAAGAGAAAAGAGAGAAAAAGAGAATAGAGTAGGTTGTGCGATGGGGAATCCATGAGTAATGGGTAGAGTATTCCCGCATGTACGCCGCATTGAGAGAGCGGCATGAGTATGAGAGAGAGAAGTGGTGTAGCCCATGAGAGTGCATGCGAATGAAAGCCATACCCGAGAGTACCCGAGAGAGAGATTATATACTCACATGGCCAAGGGTTCCGAATCCATGCATAACCGAGTCCGATCGGCTAAGAACGAGTAGAAGTCACGGAGAGTGGGAGCGAGTCCCGGCTGTGTCCCCGATAAGATGGGCCCATGACTTACTAAAAAGAGTTAGTAGAAAAGAGTTCTAAGAAAGAGAAACAAAGAGAGAGAAACAGAAAGAGAAAACAGAGAGAAGTATAAAAGAGAGAGTAAATGAGAATTGTAAGGAAAGACTTAGAGAGAGAGAGTTACGGGGATAGATGACTAGAGGGTTTACTTACTGAGCATTATTTGTGCTCACCCCGTTGTCTTTCTATTTGCAGGATCTGGGTGAGGACACAATCAGATGGACATCGGCACGCGAGGAGGAATGGCTACACTGTCTACATAGTTTTTGATAGTTTTTGTTTATGATACTAATTTTGTATAAAGAATGTATATGTTTAATAAAATAAAAATTTGGGCCCAACTACTTATGTTATTATACATGTATTTTATTATGTATATTTTTATGAGCATTTGAGTAAGAAGTAGTGCTTCTTTATTTGGTGCAAGTATGCAATGCAAATATGCAATGTTACACAAAATTAAGTTTCTCTATTCATGCATATGCTTCTCTTAGACATTTCATCAAACAACAAGCATGCATACTTAAATTCTACTTTAACTATGCTTCTCCTTCTTTCTCAAACCATCCATAATTAGAGTAAAACTCCCTTGAATCATCACAAATCCTAGCCAAGAAAATACACTTCATAAATGCCCTTAAACTCTTTCTAAATTCAACCCAACTTCAATCAAATTCGAACAACTCAACCAACCCTTCTTATGTAGAAAACCCATTCATGGATCATCATCAAACTCAATAACTAGTTTCATACACAAATCTCAAGCACATGAACCTCATATAAATTCACATAAAACAATCTCTATGCTTTACTTGCTTAAACAAGGGTTAGGGTTGGATTTACTTACCTTTTCTTGAGTAGTTTCACAAAAGCTCACTATCTTTGTTGGACTTGTTCTCTTTCTCAAACCCTAAGCATAAACTCTATAAGAAGTCCATACTAACATAAATTAATCTCAAGTCTAGAGCAAGAATTCTTACCTCTTGATGCTTAGGATCAAATCCTTGTCAAAATCCAACCAAAAGCCCTCAATATCCTTAGCAAAATGGATGAAGAATTGAGAGAAATGGAGAGTAGTAGAAGTGTATGGGGTGTAGAGAATGGGAGGGTTTCTAAGGCTAAACCCTTGTTAGCTCATATACATAAGCACTCTTTCCCATTTTGCCCTTGCACTGTCTTGGAAATTCCATCTTTACCCTTTAATTCTTTACACATCCACCCCCACTCCAATGCATTCTCCTTGAAATTTCCTTGAATTTCACTCCCCACTTTTCTTGCTAATTAGGGGTAGAATGGTCACTTCACCCCTATGGAAAATTCTCTAGAAACTTTACTAGAAAAATCAATTGACTCTTCGCCCTAGTGAAAAAATACAGAGCATACGTCGTCGCGGCGAAGCTTCTTCTTCGCCCCAGCGAAGTCTGCACTTCTATAATTCTCCAAGGCTTCACCGAATTCAGGGCGTCCAAGCAACTTTAACACCTTACAAACTTACCCAAGGGCAACCAATCAACAATAACAACATAGCAATTTACCTTAAGGCCAACAAACAACACCAAGACAAAAATAAGCATACCAAACTACGTACCTCAAAGTGGGCGTTACAATGAGTAACTAATTCTTTTGTGATTAAGGGTGATTTCAAAGCCCTAGACATGTCTTGAAATTAATGAAATCTGCATCTATTTATCTTTTGATCCCTCTTGGTTATGTGATTATTTCTCTGTGAATAGGGTTTAGATAGATGGTCTTAATTGTTTAAGTGTGCAATTAAATTGTTAGGATTAATCTATTAATGCCAAATTAGGTTGTTTAGTACGGAATCGCTTTATTAACCTAAATAACTAGTGGTAAAGTGTATGCCTGCATAGACGAAGGGGTAATCACTCATGATAACTAGACCGACCATATGAATTTAGCCTTGATTCAATAGGTCTCTCGCAACTTAATGCTTGTATTACTTTGAATCTAGAGATCGTATCTTAGGTTATCTAATAAATAGGGAATTGGGTTATAACCGTGTCTAATCCAGCGACTCGGTAAGGAGAGACAGAACTTATCAACGTTTGGTAGTTTCTGAGCTAATGCGATTAAAAGGATAGAAAGTTAAAGAGTTCTATTATTATATACAATTCATATCTAGTGGTGGCGAATAATCCTTCAATCTAGTTTCTCTTATATAATTCTCTTTCGTAATTATTTTTTTGTTTTTAAATTGTTTATTTTTAGTTTGTTAGTTTTGAGTGCTTATAATGCATTACACATACAACTTGGTTAAAGTAGGTAATTAGTTAATTGGAAAAGTCTTATGTGGTAAAGTAGGTAATTAGTTAATTGGAAAAGTCTTATGTGGTAAAGACCCTTACTAACGTTATGCTACACACAACATTGCTATAGGTTTTAGGTGAGGTAAAATTAGGTGTTGCATTTGCACGCATCAAGGGGCCTTACGGAGCGCAAGCTGATTGCCAAATGTTAGAAAATTCCCAGAATATATGTCCATTCCCACACTCATGCTTGCAGAGTGTTTATCATAGGAGTTATGGGGAGAGCTAAAGAGAGACAACTGCACTACCCTCCTCCAGGGTTTCATGGAGTTGCAAAGTTGGGTACTTAGTGATCTGTCTTACTTTATATATATATATAACTTTGTGGACAGCTAATTAAGTTCAGTTTTTGCAGGCTCATGTAGTGAGCTTAATGTTGTTTCAAGAGATTTTCACTCCCTTGGGCAATTTGAATGTTGATCATGAGAAATTGAACATGTTAAGTAAGAGCTTGTTGGTGCACGAATAGATCTTAGGTAGACGCATATGTAATTGCGGAGAGAGATCACATTCTTAGGCAGTTGGAAGAGATGTCACGTGAGCTCGAGGACAAAGATAAATAGTTGAAAATTGCCTTGCTATGGACTTGCTTTTTGCTGACAGAAAAATAAAGGCGGTTGAACGAGAGTGAGACCATTTTGACCAACATGCCGAGTATGTAAATGATCTATTATCAGCGTGTAAAGCAGAGTGAGATAAAGCCGAGCTACTTTTGGTGAGCTTGTCGCCTATTGGTAATAGTGTTGCAAATGTTCAATATTCCATGCCTTAGTATAACTGTACCATCCAATTGTTTTAAATGGTAAGTCCTAGGTCAAAGGACCTCAGCGATCTGGTATGGACCTTCTCAATTGAGGCCAAGAGATCCAGAATTTATTTCCTGCGTGTTTTGTACTACTTTCCTTAATACAAGATTGCTGACCCTGAAATTGCGTATCTTTACTTTATGGTTGAAATATCTCTGAATTTTTTGTTGATATACAGCGACTCATAGTTGAGTTGAGTTGCGATATGACTCAATCATATTGAGATTGAGATGCATTAAGGCCTCGTTATCTGCTTCATTGTAAGTGTCCCTCCAAAGCGATCTTGCTCCAACTTTAACTAGGACCATGGCCTCACGTCCGTAAGCCAACGAGAAAAGAGTTCTACCTGTCGATGTTTTTGTGGTAGTTCTGTATACCCACAAAGTCTCTGGGAGTTCATCCACCTAGTTGCCCTTTGATTCTTCCAGCTTCGCTTTCATGATGTGTTTTATTACTTTATTGATGGCTTCGATGTAATGACTCTCTTTCTAGCTAGTGTACTCGTAAAATAATAGTAAAACTTACTAAAAATATATAAGAGAATATATACATATAAACGAGTATAAAAGTACAGGCCCATATTTAACTTTCTTTATACACAAAACTTTACATAATATAATAAAATCTCAAAATAGTAACTCGACAGTTTTGCCCAACCCTTCCGCTGCATGATGTTCCAAGTGACCGCATCTCACCTGTTTCCTACAAAAACATTGAAAACAACGAGGTGAGCACTAATTGCTCAGTAAGTAAACCCGCTATGCTACCCTTCTCTCTCCGTTGCTTAAATTCTGAATTTCTTTCCTTACTTCACACTTCCCCATTCTTTTTTTTATTCTTTCTCTAATCTTACTTTGTTTTTCTCTCTGTTCTTTCTCTCTATTCTTTCTCTATTCTTTCTCATTGTTCTTATTTCCCACTACTTAGATAATGGGCATGGTATTATGCATATAGATAATGCAAATGCACAAATGTGTCAACTATGCATTTTCTTTTCTATTTTTCTTATTCTTATTCTGTTTCTTTTCTCTGTATTTCTTTCTTTCTTTCTTCTCTAGTCTTTTCCTTCCTAATCTTTCTTTTCTTTCTTTCTTTCTATTCTTTCTATTCTTTTCTTTCTTATTCTTTTGCCAGTCAGACTCGGTTGAGGCATGGATTTGGAACCTTGGCCGTGTGAGTGTATTCTTGTTTCTCGGGTACAGCCCTCATCCATATGCACTCTTACGGACTGTACCAATTCTTCTTTCTTATTCTTAGGCCACTCACTAAAGGCGGCATGCATGTGGGGAAAATTCTTCTTGTCACTCTCCCTATCGCAACAACCTTTTCTTCTTTTTATCTTTTTACACTTCTTTAAATAAAATTCAGATTTGAACTTCTTTAATATTCTCATTTCTTTCTATTTACTCTTTAACATTCTTTAGTGCTTTTTCATGCTCTTAGAATATGTATGCATGTATGGTTTCATGCTTATATTTCTTCCTAAATTCACATGTTTAGATGCAATAATGCAATATGGAAGGCAAACATGTTATTCTCTACCATCTACAAACTCACCTCAATATAACACATAAATATACTCATACAAACACTTCTCTTTGACATTTCATCAAACAACTTATGTGCACAAAATAACTCTAATTTTGCTACACTTCTATCTCTTTTCTAAGCCACCAAAAATTGGGACTAATAGCCTCCATATTTAACGCCAAACTTGTCCAAATATACACTCCAAAATTTCCACTCCAAGGCTTCCAAACTTCATTCAAACATTCATCAAACATCAAATACACCAACACAACTTCTCATGGATAAGTTATAATCATCATTCAACACCAAATCCATTGACAATTCTTCATATAAAGTATATATATGCATAAAAGAAATTCTACATAATATTACTTAAATAATACTTAGGGTAGGATTTACTTACTTTATATGTGAGCAATCCAACACTTTAAAAAATCTTCTTTGATCCAACTCCTTTTCTCTTAAATCCTATGAACATAAATCATCAAAATTCAACACTTTAAAACTTAAAACTCACTTCTTGATGCAAGGATCTTACCTAAGGATGCTTGGGATTGAAAAACCACTAAAAAGTACCCAAAATCTATGAATTTCCCTTGAAGAAGAATTGAAGAAATTGAGAGAATATGGAGGTGAAGGTGGTGTGAAAATGGGTAAAAGAGTGGCTAGAGTTTCACTCTTTAATCCTTGATATAACATAATAGCATATATAGTTTCCCATTTTGCCCTTACACTTTCTTTAAAATTCCATCTATGTCCCTTAATCAATTACCATAATGCCCTCATTTTATTGACTTCTCCATGTTATTCTATCTCTTTTCACTCCCCACTTTTTCAACTAATTTTGAGTGAAAAGACCATTTTACCCCTATTGAAATTTTAGGGCATTTTCTTCACATTTTCTCAAAATAACTTTAATAAAAATCAACTAAGGATATAAGGGCATAAGTTAAGTTACGTACCTCATTATGGGCATTACATTCGACCTGTCCGTTAATTTGAGGTCGCACTACTACTGTGAAGCTTTTATGAATTCCCAGGTCGCTACATAACTTTTTGAAATCCTCATTATCAAACTGTTTAACATTATCAGAAATGATCGTGGGGGGATCCCAAAAAGACATACGACATTTTTAAAGACAAAGTGTTTAAGTTTTCTCATTGTGATTGTGGCCAATGGCTCCACTTCCACCTACTTGGTGAAGTAGTCTATCGCGTCCACTGCGTACTTGACACCTCCTATCCTGGTTGGGAGTGTACTAATGAGATCGATTCCCCACATTGCAAATGGCTATGGGTTGGTCATCGTGGTCAGTTCCTGTGGTGAAGCCCTTGGTATGTTGGCAAATCTTTATCATTTGTCGCATTTTCTGATGAACTGATATGTGTCATCATAAATCTGTGGCCAATATTATCCTTGCTGCAGGACTTCATTGGCAAGAGATCGCACGCCTGCATGATTTTTGCAGATTCCTTCATGGATCTCTTTCATGATAAAATTAGCTTTGGCGTCGTTCACGCAACGTAAGAGAGGCACATTGTAGCCCCTTTTGTATAACCTGCCTCCAACCATTGTGTAACGACCTACCTTCATTCGAAACATGCAAGCTTCGATTTTGTTAAAAGGCAAAACTCCTTTTAAGTAGGTGATGATGGGATCTATCCAGTTGGGAGGTTGATCTATAGACATCGTCGCAGGATGGTCATTTGATATGCTTGGCACTATGAGGAGTCAACGAGAATTGTGTTAGGGACTTTGTTGCTAAAAGCTGATGCTATTCGCGCCAGGGCATCTGCGCTGGCGTTTCGTTCTCGAGGAATTTGCCTTATCATGTGACTTTCATACGAGCCCATCTCTATTTTCACTTTCGGTTGGTAGGTAAACATCTTTTCCTCCTTGGCCCGATATTCACCAAGAATTTGTTGTAATACCAACTAGGAGTCGCTATGAACATTGATAGATTTCGCCCCTATTTCTTTGGTCAAACATAACCTAGGGAGCAACGCGTCATATTCAACCTTGTTATTTGAGGCTTTAAATGTGAATTTGATAGCATTGTGTAAATGTGTACCATCATGACTTATGAGCAACAATCCTATGCTAGCTCCTTTTTCATATGATGAACAGTCAACGTATAGACTCTAGGTAGAAAGGACCTCGAGTGTTTGTTAGGTGACTTTCTCCTTGTCTTCACAATCTCCTAAATTTTTCTGATGATCCAACTGATAGGAGAATTTGGAAATAATATCTGCGAGTGCTTGCCCTTTAATGGCAGTTCGTAGCTTGCATTGTAAGTCGAATTGACTTAACTCCATGAACCATTTGAGCAATCTACCCGATGCCTTAGGTTTTTGTAGAACTTGACGGAGGGGGTAGTTGCTTAAAACATGGATGGTGTGAGAATGGAAATAAGGGCGCAATTTTTTGGATGAAGTGATTAATGTGAGGGCAAGTTTTTTCCATTTTTGGGTACCAAGTCTCTACGTTGAGTAGTCTCTTGCTGATGTAATATACTGACCACTGAATTTTTTCTTCTTCCTCAGCAAGCGCTGCATTGACAGCATATAATGAGACTAATAAGTATAATAATAACACCTCACCTGGTATGGGGTTAGCAAGCAAAGGTGGCTGGCCTAGGTGTTTCTTGAGCTCTTGGAATGCCTGTTCGCACTCCTCGGTCCATTGGAATCTTTTGTTGACTTTTAAGACTTCAAAGAAAGGGAGGCAAAGATCGGTAACCTTCGAGATGAACCGGTTAAGGGCTGCTACCCTACATGTTAGACTTTGCATGCATGTGCTTTGGCTTCGTTGGGCTGTTCATATTCAGCAAGGCCTAAATTTTCTCAAGGCTCACTTCAATCTCTCATTAATTGACCATGAAGCTTAAGAATTTTCCTGAACCCCACTCCGAAGGTGCATTTAAGTGTGTTTAACCTCATTTTGTATCTCCGGAGGATGCTGAAAGTCTCTACATGGTGGGTGAGGTGTTCTTAAGTGTTTTTGGACTTAACTAACATGTCATCCATATAGACTTCCATGGTTTTTCCTATTTGCTCAGCAAACATCTGGTTTACCAGTCATTGGTAAGTGGTTTTAGTATTTTTCAGCCAAAGGGCATGACCTTGTAACAATATAGCCCCTAGTCAGTGATAAATTAGGTGTGATCCTCATCGGGGCCATAGATGGGAATTTGGTTATATCCTTAATATGCATCCATGAAGTTGAGTAGCTCATAGCTGGAGGTCGCATCCACCAACTGATCTATCCTAGGTAACGAGAATGGGATTTGCAACCAACTGCGGGTAGTGAGCCTCTCGGATGAACCCTATGGATAGAAGCTTGTCCACCTTACTTTTAAGTGCTTCGTAACGCTTTGGGTCCATGGCTTGCCTTTTTTGGCAAACAGGTTGCTTGTCGGGATCAATGTTTAATCGGGGGCATATGATTTCGGGGTTGATGCCGACCATATCATTGTGAGTCCAGGCAAAGACGTCCTAATTCTCTTTTAGGAAAGCTATTAACTTCTCCGTGATTGACCCATTGAGATCACTCCCCACCTATAGCGTGCCCTCGGGGTTGCTTTTATCTAATGGGACTTTAGTTAGCTTCTCAATCGGACCGCTTGCGATTTCTCCAGTGATTCGTGGGTCCATAGTGTCTTTGATCTCGACTTGTGGAGTGACCTTGGAGACCACCATTGTTTGTGGGTTATTGGAAGTGAGCTAGATTGCCTTGTTATAACATTCCCGAGAGTCGAGCTGTGAGCCTTTAACATACTCTACTCCCTGAGGTGTGGGGAATTTGATTGTCTGATAATATATCGAGGTCGCGACCTTTAAACTCTACAACAGTAGTCAACCTGCTATTATGTTGAATACAGACGGGTAATCCACCGCGAGGAAATTGGCCATTGTTGTTGCTTGGTGTTCCTCCTCTAGTGTGATGGGAAGTGAGATTATACTGCAAGGGATTATATGGTCCCCGGTGAAGCCGTAAAGCAGAGTCACAGCTGGCTTTAAAGTACTATCTTTTAAGCCCATCTGTTCAAAAGCAGGGTAGTACAGAATGTTCACGACACTCCCGTTATCTATGAGCATTCTATGTACATTATGATTCACCACGTGAATTGTTATGACCAGGGCATCATCATGAGAGTGGTGAACCCATCTCGCATCCTCTTTCATGAAGACAATGGGGTCAGAATTAGCTCGTTGACATTTGATAGGTCACAACCCGAGGTTGTTTAAGTTTATGGGATCTGATCTCGTGTCCCAGGCATAAAGATTTAAATAGTGATGCGAGTTACCTCCTATGTGGGACCAAAAATGACACAAATGATGTTGTCTTCCTTTGGGACCTCTTGTCACGGTGCATTGACTTGTTACTGGTCTTTATGATCTGCCTATGAGCTCGCTTGGTCCTTTACATATTCTTTCAGGTGGCCTTTGCGGGTAAGGTCCTTGATTGCATTCTTTAGCGTGAAGCACTCTTCAGTTGTATGTCCAATATTTCAATGATACCGAAAATATTTCTTAGGATTACGCCTTTCCCGTGGTGTCCTCATCTTTGCAAGCTTCGACAGTAGTCCTACCTTATCTGTGATTTCGAATATTTCTTCTATTGGAGTAGCTAATGGCATATAGCGAGGTTGTGAAAGTGGAGCGAGGTTCCTCTTGAAATCTATGCAAGATTTCTTATGAACCTCCCTTTGGTTGTCCTCGCATTTGTTTGAGACTATAATTCGTTTTCTTTCCCCTGAGTGGTCACCAATTCAGACGCGACTCTCGATTGCCTCATTGGGAACGCAGCCTTGTAAAACTACGACTGAATTCTCGATCCTAAGCTATTTTTCTGCCATTTGATAGAATTGCGCTAAGGACATATTATCCTCACCCTACAAATCCTTCCATAGATCTGTTAGTTGATGAACTCTGGCTATGGTTAGAGTTCATATAGACTCTTCCAGAGCATTTACCACTCGGCTCAACTCGCGAGTGAATCTTTCAAGGTAGGATTTCAGTGTTTCATCTTTATCTTGACAAATATTGCTGAGATAACTTAGTGGCATGGAAAACTTTTAGTTAGCCTGGAAGTTCCTAAAAAATTGGGCACTTAGTTGTCGCCATCAGGTGATTGACCCCATTGGCAGCGGCCAGATCCATCTTTTGGCTCTTACGCTGACAGTTACCGCTAGGCAGCAGCATTTGGCTAGATAAAAAACCTGGTGTAATTCCATCAAGTCGTTGAATACATCTAAATGGTCTTGGGGATCCCCATGACCATCGAAGATCTTGACATCGGACATTCTAAATATGGGAGGAACGGGCTCATAGAGAATTTCAGGAGAAAATAAGGACCTCTTGTGTCCAATAACCCTCTTTTCTTGCCTCGCATGAAGCTTATCTAGAGCTCACTATAGGAAATCTAACTATTGCCCGGCTAGGAAACTACTTTCTATGACCTTCGTTTGTCGCCTGCAGTTTTTGGAGGTTACCTCTTGATAACGAAGGTAGTTGTCTTGCAAGTTTTGACGGCGTCTTCGCCCCCCAGTCTATCAAACACATTACCCCGTATGTTACCACTGTTTTGCGGTGGGTAATCTTCCTGGGGACTCTCCTATTGTGTGTGTTAAAAATAGGAAATCAACATCAGTTCCAATTTACAACATAAAAAGAAACAAAAACTAAAACTAAAACAAAGGTGTTTTCGGAATCAATCTTCTTCTACTTCTTCTTCGTCTGCCTCCTCATTTTCTTCCATGGCATCTTCAAGGTGTTGTTCACTGTATTCATTCCAATCCTGCCATTGGAATTATGTTACATCATAACCCTGAAGGTTGTAGACATGCTGCTGCATCTCAAACATCTTCTTCATTTGACCACTCATCCATGCTTGTTACAACTTTATTGTCTTCATCTCAGCTTGAAGTTGCTGTAATTGATCATTTACTGTCGGTTTGGATGTGGTTGCAGTTGATCAACCTTGACATGTGTACTTCTCACCCATCTACGTACACATAACAAGTGTACTTCTCTACTATGCCCATGACATGTTTATCAACCTTCGCTTTGGCGAACAAGCAAAACACGTCATTTTAAGTTGACCTATCACCATTAAGGAAAACTCCAACTAACTTTAACCTCCCACTGGTAGAAGTGTACCCTTCGCTTTGGTGAACAAGGTTCCAATGAACAGTGGTTTGATTAAAGACATGGTGATGGAAGGCATTTCAAGTGACTTAATATCCTTTGTTTGAGGGTTTTATTTTACGTCTCACCAATTTATTATCTTTGTTAGAATGTCATTTGATCAGCATACTATTAAACATTCAACCTTAGCATGCATTCAAAACAAAATTAAACGTGCCAGTACATGGCCCACTAAAACCGATTTCCTTAAGCCTAGAGGAATCGGTGGGTCAACCTAGGGGTCTAAAAATAAACTTGGGTCTTGAAGTTTGCCTCATCATCGCTCCTCCATTTCTTCTTGACAGTTGTTACAAAGAATTTATAATAAAAATCCTATTCTAATTTACATCAATGAAATAGAAACCTCGTATTACATACGAGGGGAGTAAGATGAGAAGAAGAAATACACAAAGAGTTTATAGAGACAGGCAGGACACGAAGTAGGTATTTTTATTGTAAACACAAAAAATCATAAATCGTAAACCCTAAAAAACTCTAAACCCAAAGCCCTAAAAAACCCTAATCCCTAAACCCAAAATTGTAAACCTTAAACCCTAAAAAACACTAAACCATAAACGCTAAACCCTAAACAATGCTGAACCCTAAACCCAAAAAAATCATAAACACTAAACACTAAACACTAAAAAACCTTAAACCCTAAACCCTAAAAACCCTTAAACCCTACATCTTAAACCGTCAAACACCCTAAACCCAAAACCCTAAAAAACCGTAAACCCTTAAAAAAACCTAAATCGTAAACCCTAAACACTCAAAAAACCCTAAACCCCAAACCCCAAATCACCCTAAAACCTAACTCCTTAAAAACACTAACCCTAAACCTTAAAAACCCTAAACCCTAAAAAACATTAAACATTAAAACCCTAAACCCTAAAACCTAAATTCTTAAACCCTAAAACCTAAATCTTTAAAAACCCTAACCCTAAACCTTAAACCCTAAACATTAAAAACCCTAAACACTAAAAACCTTAAACTGTAAACCCTAAACCCTAAAAAACCTTAAGCCCTAAACCCTTAAAATCCCTAAACCCTAATCCCTAAACAACGCTATCCCTAAATCCTAAAAACCCTAAACCCTAAACACCCAAAACCCAAAATCCGAAAAATCCAAAAACCCAAAGCCCTAAAGCATAAACCCAAAACCCTAAAAAACAACTATAATCTAAACCATAAATGCTAAACCCAAAACCCCAAACCTTAAATACAAAACCCTAAAAAACCATAAACAGTAAACCCAAAAAACCCTAAACCCTAAAAAACACTAAACCCTAAACCCTAAAAAATTTTAAATCCTAAACCCTAAAAAAACCCCAAACCCTAAAAAACTCCTACACCTTAAACCCTAAAACCTAACAAACCTTAAAGCCTAAATCCTAAAAAACTAGAAACCCTAAACTCTAAAGCCTAAACCCTAAACCCTAAATAACCAAAAACCCTGAAAAACGCTAAACCCATAACTCTCAAAATCCCTAAACCCTAAAAACCTTTAAACCGTAAACCCTAAAAAACCTAAAACCCTAAATCCTAAAAAATTGTAAACACAAAAAAACCTAAACCCTAAACCCTTAACCCTAAATCCCAGAAAACCTTGAACCCTAAATCCTTAAAAACCCTAAACACAAAAAAGCCTTAAACCCTAAACCCTATACCCTTAAGAAGACTAAACCCTAAAAAATCGTAAACCCTAAAACCGAAAAAACCCCAACCGTAAATCCTAAAAACCCTAAACCCTAAAAGCCCAAAACCCAAAACCCTAAGCCCTAAAGCATAAACCCTAAACCCTTAAAAACACTATACTCGAACCCCAAACGCTGAACCAAACCTTAAACACTTAACCCTAAAAAACCCTAAACCCCAAAAAACCACAAACCTTAAACCTTAGAAAAACCTAAACTCTAAACACTATATCCTAACCCTAAACCCTAAAAAACCTCAAACCCTAAACCGTAAACCCCAAACCCAAAAAAACCTTAAACCCTAAACCTTAAAAAACTCTAAAGCCTAAACCCTTAAAAACCCTAAACCCTAAAAAACCTTAAACCCTAAACCCTAAAATATCGTAAACCCTAAACCCTTTAAAACTCTAAACCCTAAAAAATCCTAAACCCAAAAAACCCTAACCCAAAATCCTAAAAACCCTAAACCCTAAAAACCCGAAACCCAAAATCCTAAAAAACCCAAAACCCTAAGCCCTAAAGCTTAAACAATAAACCCTAAACAGCACTATACTCTAAACCCTAAACGCTAAACCCAAAACCCAAAACCTTAAACTCTAAACCTTGAAAAATCGTAAACCCTAAAACACCCCCAACACGAAAAAACCTAAAACCCTAAAAAAAATAAACCCTATACCCTAAAGCCTAAAAAATCTTAAACCTTAAAACACGCTAAACCCTAAACCCAAAAAAATATTAAACCCTAACCCATAAAAAACCTTAAACCCTAAACCTTGAAAACCCCTAAACCCTAAAAAATCTTAACCCTAAACCCTAAAAAACTTTAAACCCTAAACCCTAAACCTTAAACCCCAAAAAACCCTACACTCTAAACCCTAAACCACAAACGCTAAACCCTAAACCCTAAAAAATCGTATACCCTAAACCCTAAAACCTAAAATACCATAAACCCTAAACCCTGAAAAAAGCTAAACCCAAAACCCAAAATCCTAAAAAACTTGAAACCCTAAACTCTAAACTCTAAAGCCTAAGCCTTTAACCCCAAACCCTAAACGCTAAACCCTAATGTAACGCCCACATGGAGGTACGTAATTTAATTTATGTTCTTATGCCTTTAGTTGATTTTTGCTAAGGTTATTTCAAGGAAAATGTGAAGAAAATACCTTAAACTTGCATTAAGGGTAAAATGGTCTTTTCACTCAAAATTAGTTGAAATTGTGGGGAGTGAAAGAGATAGAATTTCATGGAGAATGCAATAAAAATGAGGGCATTATGGTAATTGACTAAGGGACATAGATGAAATTTTAAAGAAAGTGCAAGGGCAAAATGGGAAACTAATATATAATTTTTATGTTATATCAAATTGAAGAGTGAAACCCTAGCCACTCTTACCCATATGCACGCCACTTTCACCTCCATATTCTCGCAAATTCTTCAATTCTTCTTCAAAGGAAATTCAAAGGTTTTCGGTGTTTTTTAGTGGATTTTCAATCTTAAGCTTCTATAGGTAAGATCCTTGCACTAAGAAGTGAATTTTAGTTTTTAAAGTGTTGATTTTGATGGTTTTTGCTCATAGGATTTAAGAGGAAGAGAGTTTTGATCAAAGGAGATTCTTAAAGGGTTGAATTTGCTCATATTAAAGTATAAGTAAATCCTATCTAAGTGTGATTTAAGTTATGTTGTGTAGAGAATTTTCTTGTGTCATATATATGTTAATGTGGATATGTTGATGGATTGTTGTGTTGAATAAAATTAGAATCTACTATGAGAAGTTGGGTTGGTGTATGTGATACTTGATGAATGTTTGGCTGAGATTTGGAAGAGTTGAAGTGAAAATTTTGAAGTGTGTATTTTGGGCGATTTGGAGTTAATTATGGAGGAGTTTATTCCAAGTTTTTGGTGGCCTAAAATCGAGAAAGAAGTGTAGCAAAATTAGTGTTGATTTGTGCACATGAATTGTTTGATGAAATGCCAAGGAGAAGTGCATGTAGATGTATGATTATGGTTACCTTGGGATGTGTTTGTAGATGGTAGAGAATGACATGTTGGCATTCCATAATGCATAATTGCATTGAAATATGTAAATTAGAAAGAATTAGAAGCATGAAACCCTCTACATGTATTATATTCAAGAGCATGAAAAAACCCTAAAATATGTTAAGAGAAAATAGAAATAAATAAGAATATTAAAGGTATTCAAATCTGAAATTTTACCTAAAGAAGTGTTAAAAAAAAAAAAAAAAAAAAAAAAAAGTTGAGAAGGTTGTTGCGATGGGGAGCCCGTGAATGACATAGTCCCACATGCACGCCGCCTTATGTGAGCGGCCTCAGAATTCAGAAGAAGAAATGTAAAGTCCGTTAGAAGGGTGTGTGGATGGAAACTGTACCCAGAATTAGAGAATTCACTCACACGGCCAAGGCTCCAAATCCATGCTCAACCGAGTCCGATCGGCAAGAATAGAAAGAATAGAAAGAAATAAAGAAATAAAGAAAAAGAAACAGAAAAACAGAATAAGAAAAATAGAAAAGAAAATGCTAATTTATGCATTTGTGCATTTGCATCATGAATATGCATAATACCATGCTCATTATCATGGGTAGTAAAAATTTGGAAACAGAGAGCAAAATAGAGAAAGAATGAAGAAAGAACAGAGAGAAGAACATGGAAAGAATAGAGAATAATCGGGAAATGTGATGTAAGGAAAGAAAATTCAGAATTTTAAGCAGCGGAGAGAGAAGGGTAGCATAGTGGGTTTACTTACTGAGCATTAGTGTCTCACTCCGTTGTTTTTAATGTTTTTGCAGGTAAATAGGTGAGTTGCGGTCACACGGAACATCGCGCAGTGGATGGGTTGGGCTACACTGTCACGTTGCTATTTTGAGTATATTTTGTAAATATTTGTATATAAAGAAAAATTCAATATGGGCCCATACTTTGTTACTCGTATATATGTGTATTTTCTTATATATATTGTTAATGAGATTTATTATTTATTAATTATTTTACGAGTATACTAGCTAGAAAGAAAGCATTACACCTAAACCCTAAACCGTAAACACTAAAGCCTAAAAAATCGTCAACACAAAAAATGCTAAACCCTAAAAAACCGTAAATCCCAAACCCTAAAAAACCGTAAATCCTAAATCCTAAAAAACCTAAAACCCTAAAAAACATAAACACTAAAAAACCCAAAACCCAAAAAAAGGAAAAACCCTAAACACCTAAAAACCCAAAATCCTAAAAACACCTGAACCCTAAACCTTAAAAATTAAAAAACCCTAAACTCTAACTCCTAAACCCTAAACGCTAAACCCTAAACCACAAACCCAAAGATCCTAAAAAATCGTAAACCCTAAAAAACCCTAAACACTAAATCCCAAAAAACCCTAAATCCTAAACCCTAAGCCTTAAACACTAAAAAACCCTAAACCCTAAACCCTAAACCCTAAACCCTAAACAATGCTAAACCCTAAATAATAGAAAACCCTAAACCCTAAAAACCGTAAACCCTACAAAACCATAAACCCTAAACCTCGAACCCTAAAAAACCCTAAACCCAAAACCCTAAAAAATGCTAAACCCAAAATCCAAAATCCAAAAAAACTTGAAACCCTAAACTCTAAAGCCTAAGCCCTCAACCCTAAACCCAAAACCCTAAACGCTAAACCCAAAACCCTTAACCATAAACACTAAAGCCTAAAAAATCGTAAACACAAAAACCGCTAAACGTTAAAAAACCGTAAATCATAAATCCTAAAAAACCCTAAACCATAAACCTTAAACCCTAAAAAACCATAAACACGGAAAAACCCAAAGCCCAAAAAAAGGCTAAACCCTAAACACTAAAAAATCTTCACCCTAAACCCTAAAAAATCCAAAATCCTAAAAACAGTTGAACCCTAAACCTTAAGGCATAGAAAACTCTAAACCTTAATGTAACATCCACTTTGAGGTACATCTTTGATTCCTGTTCATTTGCCTTTTAAATGTTTAGGTGGATTGTGAACCGAGAACTGGTTGTTTTTAATCTTATATTTTATACCATTGGAGATTTATTCGTTTCACTTTAGATTGCATTGTCTACAACCCCTTTCATTATTTTGTTGTCATGTTTACTGTTTAGGATCTTATTTTATTTTAATTTTCTGTTGTTTTCGTTGTGGTTATTGGTTAGAATATAGGATTTAATTGAATCATTCCTTGTGGGATTGACCCTTGCTCACCCTATATGCAATTTAGTAGTTAGGTTAGTAAGGTTATTAATTTGGAGCATTTGGCACGCCACTAGAAGCTTATGTCAAGAAATTGACTTCGAACAAGCTGGGCCCAAAATCCTACAAATGTATATTTGTGGGGTATCCTAAAGAGATCAAAGGATGCTATTTCTACCATCTAGAAGAGCGCAAAATTTTTGTTGCTCTTACTGGTGTCTTCCTAGAAAATGAATTTTTTCTAAGAAATACTAGTGGGAGAAAATTATTACTCAATGAAGTTCTAGAGCTACAAGATATACTAGATGAAAGATGGGAAGATGTGCCACAAGTAGTGGTTGAACATTAGGAGAAGGTTACTCCACAACTTGTGGATCAAAGTGAACCACCTCAAGTAGCACAGGAGCTACGTAGATCTGGGAAAGTATGCCATGAGCCTGAGAGATACGGTTATCTCGTGACTCAACATGGTGACGTACTTGTCTACCAAGACGATGAACCCAGAACCAACGAAGACGCTATATCGGATCCATATTCTGTTAAATGGCTTGAAGCCATGAAATCTAAGATGGACTCCATGTACCAGAACCAAGAATGGTCTTTGGTGGAACCACCTGAAGGGGTAAAACCCATAGGGTATAAATGGGTCTTCAAGAAGAAGACTGACATGGATGGCAAGGTGCACACTTATAAAACACAATTGGTTGCCAAAGGTTTCAAACAAATTCATGGTATTGCCATAAATAGTAACCGTGAACAGTACCGTGAAAAAGTGTTCCTGTCCAAAATCAGAGATATTCGAAAGAGCCTCCAAATGTACGTAAGTATTCTAATCCTTGAATGGATTTACTTTATACAAATTTTTGTTTATAAACATGTAAACGATATAATCTACACTCGGATCTTGGCAAAGAAAGGTAATTGATTTACCGACTGAAATTTTGTTTTCCGCTGCGTATGGCACATCAATTACTTACACAAGCCCTAAAGCATAAACCCTAAACCCTAAAAAACACTATACTCTAAACTCTAAACGCTAAACGTTAAACCCAAAACCCAAAACCTTAAACACTTATCCCTAAAAAAAGGCAAACCCTAAAAACCCTAAACCCTAGAAAAACCTTAAACCCTGGAACAACCTAAACCGTAAATACTATATCCTAAACCCTACACCATTAAAAACCCAAAACCCTAAAATACGCCAAACCCTAATCCCTAAAAAATCTTGTGCCCTAAACGCTAAGAAACTTAAACCCTAAACCATTAAAAACCCCAAACCCTAAAATACGTCAAACCCTAAATGCTAAGAAACTTAAACCCTAAACATTAAACCCTAAGAAACCGAAAACCCTAAAAAAATCATACACCCTTAAACCTAAACAACTTGAAACCCTAAATGTGAAAGCCTAAAAATCTCTAAGCCCTAAACCCTAAACCCTAAAAACCCCAAAACTCTTAACTCTAAAAAACCCGAAACCGTAAAAAACGTTAAACGCTAAACACTAAAAAACTTTAAACCATAAACCCCAAAAAGCCTAAAAGCCTAAAACCTAAAAAAACTTAAACACTAAACCCTAAAAAACCCCAAACACTAAACCCTAACTACTAAAGCCTAAAAAACCCAACACCTTAAAAAAGGCAAAACCCTAAAGGCTAAAAAACCTTAAACCCTAAACCTTGAACCCTAAAAAACCATAAACAGTAACCCCTAAATCTTAAATTCTAAAAAACCCAAAACCTAAAATCCTATACCCTAAAAAACCCTAAGCACTAAAGCTTAAACCCTAAACCCTAAAGCTTAAACTCTAAAACCTAAATGCTAAACCCCAAACACTAAAAAACCCAATACTCTAAATCGTAAACGCTAAAACCAAAAGCCTAAACCCTGAACCCGAAAAAGCCCTAAATCCTAAAAAACCCTAAACCATAAAGGCTAAAACCGAAAACCTAAACCCTAAACCTAGAAAAACCCTAAAAAAATCCTACATCCTAAGCCCTAAAACCTTAAAAAACCCTAAACCCTAAACCCTAAAATCTAAAGCCCAAACAATGGTAAAACCTAAAACCAAAAAAATCTGAAACCCAAAACCCAAGAAAACCTTAAACCCTAAACCCCAAACCTTAAACCCTAAAAACCCTAAACCTTAAACACTAAAAAATACTAAACTTTAAACCCGAAACCCTAAAAACCGCAAAACTCTTAACTCTAAAAAACCCGAAACCGTAAAAAACGCTAAACACTAAACACTAAAAAACATTAAACCGTAAACCCCAAAAAGCCTAAAACCTTAAAACCTAAAAAAACTTAAACACTAAACCCTAAAAAATGCAAAACCCTAAAGGCTAAAAAACCTTAAACCCTAAAAAACCGTAAACAGTAAACCCTAAATCTTAAATTCTAAAAAACCCAAAACCTAAAAACCTATACCCTAAAAAACCCTAAGCACTAAAGCTTAAACCCTAAACCCTAAAGCTTAAACCCTAAAACCTAAACGCTAAACCCCAAACACTAAAAAACCCTATACTCTAAATCATAAACGCTAAAACCAAAAGCCTAAACCCTGAACCCGAAAAAGCCCTAGATCCTAAAAAACCCTAAACCATAAAGGCTAAAACCGAAAACCTAAAAAAACCCTAAAAATATCCTACATCCTAAACCCTAAAACCTTAAAAAACCCTAAACCCTAAAATCTAAAGCCTAAACAATGGTAAAACCTAAACCCAAAAAAATCTGAAACCTTAAACCCTAAACCCCAAACCTTAAACCCTAAACCCTAAACCTTAACCACTAAAAAACACTAAACTTTAAACTCGAAACCCTAAACGCTAAAACCTAAACCCTAAAAAACCGTAAACGCAAAAAAATCCTACAGCCTAAACCCTAAAACCTAAACCCTAAACTAAAAAGCCCTAAACTGTAAATGCTAAACCCTAAACGCTAAACCCTAAAAAATCCTACACCCTAAACCCTAAAACCTAAAAAATCTTAAACCCTAAACCCTAATCATAAGCCATAAGCCCTAAACTCGAAACCCCAAACTCTAGAGCCTAAAAAACCCTAAACACTAAATCCTAAAAAACCCTAAACCGTAAACGTTAAGCGTTATACCCTAAACCCTAAAAAATCTTAAACCCCAAACGCTATAAAACCCTGCACCATAAAAAACCCGTTAGTGAACGACCCAGTTACGCAGCGGAAAACAAAAACATAAACTACATGGATCGTTTCTTAGAACCAAGATCCGGGTACAAAAAATCACAGTTTATACAATATATATATTAAATCTGCAGAAAAATCTTTTCAAGGTTTAAGGAATCATACGCACGTTTAGAGGCTCCTCCAACTTTGTCTCTGAATGTATTTGCTACCGACCCAAGTGTAGGATCAAATCGATGTAGTCCACACGAAGATAATCGCAATGCACTAAAGAAGGATTTGCTAGATGCTCTTTAGCATTAAGAAGAAAGAAGAAATGAGGAGTATTTGATTTTTCAATCAAAACTAAAAGTGTCGTGGGAGAGTATTTTGGGGCTGTGTGTTTTCTCCTTTTAATGAAAAATCAAATGAATGAATCTCTCAAGTTTTTCAACTAAAACTTTTCTTTTATAGTAATATATTAATTGCCCTATTCCCATATGGAATAGGCTTGGGCTCCAACCCAAACACCCCATGTTTCCAAACACTCCTAATTAGATATTTATTTTAATTCATCATTATCTCAATTAAAATCAGTTAATATATATTTAATATATATTAACATTTAACAATAATAATAATTTATTTAAATATATGCTAACACATATTTAAATGTAATTTCACTTACTTAATTTTTGTAACAAATTAAATAAAAGGCTACAACCTCAGCAAATTTAATTGCATTGTGAAATTACCAAAATACCCTTTCGCCTAAAAAGACGAAAATGCCCTTCTTACTTCCTGATTCTTAAATTATTTTCTATGTGTGTGACCCATAGGCTCCTCATCATATATGTAGTGTATAGTATCGCAATTAACACCAATTAATCATCTCACTAATACACAGACCAAGATTGGCCCCTAGCAAGGCATCATGGCCACCTGATAGATTTGGATTCATCAAAGTAGCTACCTGTCAACGATATAGTTACCGTACAATTCGATCCTTTCATCATACGTTATCTTGACAAGACGAAGGCATAGAAATAGTGTCAACCTTCGGTTACTCTCGATATTATATATTCAGTTACTGGACCAATGACCTGTATTATAAACTGGATAGAGTAACAACTCAATCCCACTGTGGCCACAGTTTTGTGTCATTGTCATTTACTAAATTGCGCCGTGAGATAACTTCTTCCATACCCAGGAGTGATGAATCCTCTGTCTATCCACCATAGTCTTGATACACTCCTTGATGCAGCCAATCACTACTGTATTGACAGCTCTAAAAAGAACTGTGTTAGGCTAGTGTCAAACTGCATCAATCGGTGCACAAGGCGCTCCGATGATCTCAAGTTTAAGGATCACATGCACCACCATTCGTTAGAGGATTTGCTCCATAGACACTGGGGTTGCCATCCATATGGAATCCTCTGGTGGGTCAGTCCAGTGAACTTGATGTGGTGTATTCGCCTACAGCAAGCACCCATGTGTTGCACCAGGCTGTCACCAAACAACCTTGACAAGTGAGATCAGTCACCACCTTTCGACAGGGTCGTTCAACACTATGATAGCCTTACTGTATTATATGTGCCATTACTTCAGTATAATACTGGGGCTACGGACGTTTCTAGAATGGCCACTATATGTGCTCATAGGGTTCTCACTATCAAGATTTGAAACACTTGATACCCTCGTCTCGGTTATACCATTCTAAGGACATATATCAATACATATTGTCATAATAATTATTTATGTGATATAGAATAAAATGCCTTTTATTGATTAATGAACATTACTATAAAGAGTCAATTCTACAATAATTGATTAGCTCTAGGGCATCTACTCTAACAAAACCCTAAACCCTAAATCCTAAATCTTAAACCCTAAAAAACCCTAAACAGTAAGCCCTAATCCTTAAACACTAAAAAACCCCAAACTTTAAACCCTAAACCCTAAACCCTAAACTCTAAAAAATCCTACACTATAAACCCTAAAACCTAAAAAACCTTAAATAAGAAAAAAGACGAAACACTAAACTCTAAAGCCTAAAAAACCCTAAGCCCTAAGCTTCAGCCTAAAAAACCCTAAGCCTTAAACCCTAAACCCTAAACCGAAAATGCTAAACCCAAAACCATAAACACCAAACCCCTAAAAAATCATAAACACAAAAACCCCTAAACCGTAAACCCTAAACCCTAAAAAACCCCAAACCCTAAAGCCTAAGAAACACTAAACCCTGAACCCTGACCTTAAAACCTAAACCCAGAATCCAAAAAAGCCCTAAACCTTAAATCCTGAAAAACCCTAAACCCTAAACACAAAACCCTAAAAAATGCTTAACCCTAAACCCTAAAAACTCTTAAACCCTAAACCCTAACAAACCTTAAAAGCTAAAAACCTCTAAACCCTAAACCTTAAACTTTAAACCCTAAACCTAAACCCCAAACACTAAACCCTAATAAACCGTAAACCCTAAAAAATCATACACCTTAAACCCTAAAACCTAAAAAGCCTTAAACCCTAAACCCTAAAAAACACTAAACCCTAAACCCTAAATCCCAAAAACCTAGAAACCCTAAACTCTAAAGCCAAAAAAAGCCTAAATCGTAGGCCCTAAAAAACCTTGAACCCTAAATCCTAAAAAACACTAAACTCTAAATCCTAAAAAAACCATAAACCCTAAATCCTTAAAAACCCTAAAACCTAAATCCTTAAAAGCCCTAAACCTTAAAAACCCTAAACACTAAAAAGCCTTAAATCGTAAACACTAAACCCTAAAAAACTTTAAACCTGAAACCCTAAAAAACCGTAAACCGTAAACCCTAGCAAATCCTTAACCGTAAAAAATCCTAAACCGTAAACCCTAGAAAACCCTAACCCTAAATCCTAAAACCCTAAACCCTAAAAACCCCAAACCCAAAATCCTAAAAAAGCCAAAACCCTAAGCCCTAAAACCCGAAACACTAAACCCATAACCCCAAACCTTAAATACTAAACCCTAAAAAACCGTAAAACCTAAAACCCTAAACCCCAAAAAACCATAAACCTTAAGCCCTAATAAATCCTAAAAGCTAAACCTTAACACTAAAAAACTGTAAACCTTAATAAAATCATACACCCTAAACCCCAAAAGCAAAAAATCCTTAAACCCTCAACCTTAAAAAACCCCAAACCCTAAACCCTAAATCCTAAAAAACTTGAAACCCTAAACTATAAAGCCTAAAAAACCTAAGCCCTAAACCCTAAACCCTACATAACCTAAAACCCTAAAAAACACTAAACCCTTAACCCTAAAAAACCCTAAACCCAAAACAACACTAAGCCCAAAACCCTAAAAAACATTAAACCATAATCCCTAAAAGTCTAAACCCGAAACTCTAAACCCTAAAAAACTAAAAACACTAAATCCTAAATACTAAACCCTAAAAAACCTTAAACCCTCCCTAAACCCTAAACCCTAAAAAACCTTAAACCCTAATCCATAAACGTTAAAACCTAAAAAACTCTAGACCCTAAACCTTAAACAATAAAATACCCAAAACTGTAAACCCTAAACACTAAACCATAAACTCTAAACACTAAACCCTAGAAAACCCCCAAAACCTAAAAATATTTACACTTTTTTTTTTTTGGAAAAGGTAAGTATTTTATAGAAGAGACAAACAATGTACAAAAGCGAGGGGCATACCCCAAGAAGATGACTGATAATTCTCAGTCAAAAAAACACATGGGAAAATCCATAAAGCCATAAACAACGTAAAAAGAGCACGTAGGCTCCCCACAAAATAAAGAACCTCAACCCAAAACCCTAAAAAAGGCCTAACCCTAAAATATCTGACACCCTCAGCCCGAAACCCTATGAAACCCCAAACCCTAAACCCTAAAAAAACTTGAACCCTAAACACTAAAAACCACTAAACCCTAAACCCCAAATCCCAAAAACCTAAGCCATATGAAAACCTAAACCCTAAACCCTAAAAAATCCTAAATCCTAAATAGCTCGAAACTGATGCGTGTTTCCTACAACATGCAATATGTAGCAAGTATACTAATCGCACAAGTAATAAAATGATGAGTAAAGTATCGTTCCCACGAGGATTGTTAGCTAATCACTAAGTCTACTAATGTTATCAAGTTGAAGCAATCTACTTCTTTGGATTGATGGGAGCTAATTGCAATTAAACTTAACAATAAATTTTAAACTAAAATTTAACTAAGAGTGCAATATTAAAACACGGATAATCAATTCAAGTAAAATAGGTAGGGTTTTGACTTCATTTGGATTTTATGGGTTAAACCTAAAAATTACACTACAATCACATTCATACGCAATGGTTGTAAATCGAACTCACTAAGATGTTAAACATACCCTCTCGGGCTATGTTTTCCTATTCATCCTTATTAACCTTCCGCACCCAACAATTTGAAGATTAACAATTCCGAACTCATTAAGCAAAAGAATCCTACAATGATTTCATTAATTCTTGAATCTATCTCTAGCATCCAATATTATAATGGTGATTACCCAAGAAGCATAACATGACTCATTTCTCAATCTCATCATGTTCATCACAATATCCATTAAAACTCAGAGTAAACACACAACCAAAGCATACTCATATGAAAGTAAAACAATCAAACACTTAACCCATTAAAAATCCAAACAACAATCAAAACCCTAACCCAAAAATAGTTAGTTCATAGCTAAATTAACAGTACAAAAACGAAAAACACAAATAATCAAGTTCAACATAATGAAACTGAGATAAAAGATAAGAAATCTCCCCAAAAGATGAATCCCTTAGTTAGAATCGAATCTTCACCCTTGTTACAATCCAAAATCGCATCAAAAACTCCTCCTAAGAAATTGTAAAAGCTATTTAACCTAAAAACGAAGACCCTTGGACAAAAGGCATAGTTTTCCTTTTATACCTTGCCCAAAAACACGCACAAAGTAAAACTGTGCTTTTAACAAAACTGCAAATAATGACCGTCGCCACGGCAAAGAAGAGTTCTTTGCCGCGGCGAAGAAAGAAACAGATCTAGAGCATGTCTGGCGTACTTCGCCGCGGCGAAGGACAAATCTTCGCTGGGGCGAAGCTACTTGACGAGTTCTGAAATTACAGAACTGCCACTCTGCTTGCTTCTTCAATTCCTTCTTCGATTCTCGATGTTCTCCCCTGGAACAAGCCTTATCGTGCTTTATCCTGCTTCAAAACTCTCCTAACTTCTGAGATCCGCTAACTTTTGAGTCAAAAACTTCCAATTTTGTCCTTATTTGCATAAATTGTCCATTTTAACCTGAAACACAAAATGTAAAGAATTAAACAACAATTCAGGTCAAAATGCACCACAAAGTACTTGAAATCCAGATAAAAAGACTAAAGAAAATTGTATAATCCACGGATTATCAGAAACCCTAAACTCTAAAGCCTAAAAAACCCTAAGCCCTAAACATTAAACCCTAAACCCTAAATCATACAGAGCTCGAAACCCTAAACTCTAAAGCCTAAAAAACCCTAAGCCCTAAACTTTAAACCCTGAACACTAAACCAAAAACCCTATACCATGAACATCAGACCCTAAAAAATGGTAAACACAAAAAACTGTAAACTGTAAACCGTAAATCCTAAAACCCTAAACCCAAAATCCTAAAAAACCCTAAACCTTAAACCCAAAAAAACCCCTAAACCCGAAAAAACCTAAAACCCTAAACAACGCTAAACCCTAAACCATAAAAAATCATGAATCCTAAACCCTAAAAAACCTTAAACCATAAACCATAAAAACCCCAAAAAGCTAAACCTTAAACCCTTATAAACCCTAAACACTGAACCCTTATAAACCCTAAACCCTAAAAAGCTGTAAACCCTAAAAATCCCCAAATCGTAAACCCTAAAAACACTAAATCCTAAATCCTAAATCCTAAAAAACCATAAACCCTAAATCCTAAAAAACCCTAAAACCTAAATCCATAAAAACGCTAACCCTAAACCTTAAAAACCCTAAACCCTAAAAAACTTTGAACACTAAACCCTAAACCCTAAAAAATCTTAAACCTAGAACTCTAAAAAACCCTAAACCTAAATCCTTAAAAACCCTTTCCCTAAACCCTAAACATTAAATACCCTAAACACTAAAAAACCTCAAACTATAAGCCCTAAACCCTAAAAAGCCTTAAACCCTAAACCCTAATCCCCAAAAAAGACCTAACCCTAAATCCTAAAAACCAAAACCATAAATATTCCAAAACCCTAAATCCTAAATATTCCAAAACCTTAAGCCCTAAAGCTTAAACTCAAAGCCCTGAAAAACAACTATACTCTAAACCCTAAAAGCTAAAGCCAAAACCCCAAACCTTAAACACTAAACTTTAAAAAAGGCCAAACCCTGAACCCCAAAAAACCCTAAACCTTAAACCCAAAACCCTAAAAAATTTTAAATCCTAAACCCTAACCCTAAAACCTAAAAAACCTTAAAGCTTAAATCCTAAAAACTAGAAACCCGAAACTCTAAAACATGAAAAAGCCTAAGCCCTAAACTGTAAGCCCTAAATAACCCAAAACCCTAATAAAGACTAAACCAGTAACTCTTAAAAACCCTAAACCCAAAAAACCTTTAAACCGTAAACGCTAAAAAACCTAAAACACTAAATCCTTAAAAACCCTAACCCTAAACCATAAACCCCAAACCTTAAAAACCTTAAACACTAAAAAACATTAAACCCTAAACCCCATACCATTAGGAAGTCTAAACCCTAAAAAATCGTAAACCCTAAAACTTAAAAAACCCCAACCCTAAAACCTAAAAACCTTACACCTTAAAAACCCAAAACCAATACCTAAACCCTAAACCCTAAACCCTAAAAAACACTATACTCTACACTCTAAACGCTAAATGCTAAACCCAAAACCCCAAACCTTAAACACTTATCCATAAAAAAAGGCAAACCCTAAACCCTAGAAAAAATTTAAACCCTAGAAAAACCTAAACCGTAAATACTATATCCTAAACCCAAAACCCTAAAACACGCCAAACCCTAATCCCTAAAAAATCTTATACCCTAAACGCTAAAAAACTTAAACCCTAAACCCTCAAAACGTCTAGACCATAAACCTTAAACCCTAAACCCTAACCTAAACCTAAAACCCTAAACTCTAAACCCTCAAGGGAAAACCCTAAACACTAAATCCTAAGAAATTGAAAACCATAAAAAAATCATACACCTTAAACCCTAAAACCCAAAAAAACCTTAAACCCTAAACCCTTAATCCTAAACAACTTGAAACCCTAAATGCGAAAGCCTAAAAACCCCTAAGCCCTAAACCCAAAACCCTTAACTCAAAAAAACCCTAAACTGTAAAAAACGCTAAATGCTAAACACTAAAAAACTTTAAACCGTAAACCCCAAAAAACCTAAAACCTTAAACCATAAAAAACCATAAACCCTAAGCCCTAAATAAACTTAAACCCTAAATACTAAACTCTAAAAAACCCAATACCCCAAAAAATGCAAAACCATAAGGCCTAAAAAACCTTAAACCCTAAACCTTGAACCCTAAAAAACCGTAAACAGTCAACCCTAAAACCCCATAAACCCTAAACCCTAAATTCTAAAAAACCCAAAACCTAAATTCCTATACCCTAAAAACCCTAAACACTAAAGCTTAAATCCTAACCCCTTAAAAACCCTAAAACCTAAAACCTAAACGCTAAACCCCAAACACTAAAAACCCTAAACCTTAAACCCTAAAAAACCCTAAATCCTAAAAAACCCTAAACCCTAAAAAAACCCTATACTCTAAACCCTAAACGCTAAAACCGAAAACCTTAACCCTAAACCCTAAACCTAAAAAAACCCTAAAAAATCGTAAACCCTAAAAAATCCTACACCCTTAACCCTCAAAATTTTAAAAACCCTAAACTCTAAACTCTAAAGCCCAAACGACGCTAAACCCTAAACCCTAAAAAATCTGAAACCCTAAACCCTAAAAAACCTTAAACCCTAAACCCTAAAAACCCCTAAACTGTAAACCTTAAACCCTAAAAAACCCTAAACCCTAAACCTTAAACACAAAAAAACACTAGACTTAAACTCTAAACCCTAAACGCTAAAACCTAAACCCTAAAAAACCCTAAACCTTAAAAAAATCCTACACCTTAAACGCTAAACCCTAAACTCTAAACTCTAAACCCTAAAAAACTAGAAACCTTAGAAAATCCTACACCCTAAACCCTAAAACCTAAAAACCCGTAAACCCTAAACCCAAAAAAATCTTACACCCTAAATCCTAAAAAGCCCTAAACCCTAAAAAACACTAAACCAATCTCTAAACCCTAAAAAATCATAAACCCCAAACACTATAAAACCCTAAACCATAAAAAACCTTAAACCCTAAACCCTAAACCTTAAACCCTAAATCACCCTAAACCTTAAGCTCTAAACCTTAAACTCTAAACCCTGAACCCTAAACACTCTAAAAAACAGTAAACTCTAAAAAATCCTACACTATAAACCCTTAAACCTTAAAAACCTTAAATCCGAGAAAACACTAAATGCTAAACTCTAAAGCCTAAAAAACCCTAAGCCCTAAGCTCTAAAACCGAAAAAACCCAAAGCCTTAAACCCTAAACCGAGAACGCTAAACCCAAAACCCAAAACCCTAAGCACCAAAACCCTAAAAAATCGTAAACACAAAAACCCCTTAACCGTAAACCGTAAACCCTAAAAGACCCTGAACCCTAAATTCTAAGAAACACTAAACCCTTAACCCTAAAACCTAAACCCAAAATCCAAAAAAACCCTAAACCTTAATGCTAAAACCTAAACCCTAAACACTAAAGCCTAATAAAGCCTACATCCTAAACCTTAAAACCTAAAAAATCTTAAACCCTAAACCCTAAATCCCAAAAAACTCGAAACCCGAAACTCTAAAGCCTAAAAAACCCTAAATCGTAAACCTTAAAAAACCCTGAACCCTAAATACTAAAAAACATTAAACTGTAAATGCTAAAAAAACCGTAAACCCTAAATCCTAAAAAACCCTAAAACCTAAATCCTTAAAACCCTAAGCCTAAGCCCTAAACATTAAAACCCCTCAACACTAGAAAACCTTAAATCGTAAACACTAAACCCTAAAAAACCTTAAACCCAAAACACTAAACCCTAAAAAACCTTAAACCCAAAACACTAAACCCTAAAAAACCTTAAACTTGAAACCCTAAACCCTAAAAAATCCTAAACCATAAACCCTTGAAAACCTTAACCCTAAAACCCTAAACGATAAACCCATAACCTTAAAATACTGTAAAACCTAAAAATACCTGAAACCCTGAACCCCAAAAAGCCCTAAACCTTAAGCCCTAATAAATCTTAAACCCAAAAAAAAAAAAAACCCTAAACCCTAAAAGACTCTAAACTTTAAAACCTAAACCATAAACGCTAAAACTTAACCCCAAGAAACCATAAACCTTAATAAAATCATACTCCCTAAACCCTTAAAGCAAAAAAACCTTAAACCCTAAACCCTAAATCCTAAAAAACTTGAAACCCTAAACTCTAAAGCCTAAAAAACCCTAAGCCCTAAGCCCTAAGCCTTAAGTAACCCAAAACCCTAAAAAATGCTAAACCCTTAACCCTAAAAATCCCTAAACCCTAAACAACGCTTAACCCAAAACCCTAAAAAACATTCAACCTTAATCCCCAAAAAACCTAAAACTCCAAACCCCAAACCCTAAAAAACCCAAAACCCAAAACCCTAAAAAAACTTAAACCCTAAACCCTAAAAAAGCAAAAAAACTAAACCCTAAAAAACCGTAAACCATAAACCATAAAAAACCCTAAACCTTGAAAAACGCTAAACCCTAAAGCCTAAAAAACCTTAAAGCCTTAAAAACCCTAAATCCTAAGCATTAAACGCTAAACCCTAAAAAACGTTAAAACCTAAAAAACCCTAAACCCTAAACCTTAAACACTAAAATACCCAAAACTCTAAACCCTAAACCCTAAACACTAAACCATAAACTCTAAGCACTAAACACTAAAAACCCATAAACCCTAAAAAATCCTAAACCCTAAACCCTAAAACCTAAACATGCTGAAACCCTAAACCCTAAAAACCCTTCTACCGTAAACCCTAAAAAACCCTAAATCGTAAAAACCTCGAAACCCTAAACTCTAAAGCCTAAAAAACACAAAACCCTATACCCTAAATGACCCTAAACCCTGAACAATGCCAAACCCTTAAATCTAAAAAACCCTAAACCCTAAAAAAGGCTAAACCCTAAACCCTAAAAAACATTGAACCGTAAACCCAAAAAAACCTACAACCCTAGACCCTAAAAAGCCCCAATCCCTAAATGCTAAAAAAACTTAAACCCTAAGCCCTAAAAAACCCTAAACACCAAACGCTAAAAAAGAGGAAACCCTAAACCCTAAAAAACCGAAAACCAAGAAAATGCTAAACCCTAGACCATAAAAAACCCAAAACCATAAAAAACCTTAAACCTTACACAAAAAAAAAAAAAAAAAAAAAAAAAAAAAAAAAAAAAAAAAACCCTAAACTCTACACTCCCCTTAATCCCAAACACTAAACCTTAAAAAATCGTAAACCCTGAACTTTAAAACCTAAACCCTAAACCCTAAAAAACTCTAACCGCTTAAATCTAAAGCCTAAAAAACACTATGCCCAAAACTCTAAAGGCTAAAAAGCCCTAAGCCCTAAACGCTAAGCCCAAAGCACGAAACCATAAACACTAAAACCCTAAAAAATCGTAAACACAAAACCCCCTAAACCATAAACCGTAAACTCTAAATCCAAAAAAACCCTAAACCCTAAACCTTAAACAGAAAAAAACCAAAACCCTACACAACGCTAAACCCTTAACCCTAAAAAACCCTAAACCTGAACACTAAAATACCTGAAACTCTTAACCCTAAATCCTCTAAACCCTAAAAAATCCTACACCCTAAACCCTAAAACTAAAAAAAACCTTAAACCAATAACTTAAATCCTAAAAAACTTGAAACCCTAATGTAACGCCCCACTTGAGGTACGTTGCTAATGTTTATTGTTTTGCTCTTATTTAAGTTGGTATATTGTTCATATTGTTTGGTTGACCCATGGTTGAATGGATGTATGGGTTTGGTTGAGTGGTTGCCTTGAAATTGTAAAGACTTGGCGAAAACTTGGTGTTACAGACTTCGCCAGGGTGAAGAATAATCTTCGCCGCGGCGGCGAGGTTTTGCGACCAAAGAGGTAGGTTCTGTAATTTTTCGTTAGGGCGAAGAAAGAGTCTTCGCCGCGGCGAAGAGCCGAAGAAAATGTGTATTAAGGTTCTAGAGAATTCTTCCATAGGGGTAAAATGACTTTTCTACCCTTAGTTAGCAAGAAAAGTAGGGAGTAAAATGTAAGAGGATTTTATGGAAAATATATTAGAGTGGGGGTGTGATTGTAATGATTGAAAGGACAAAGATGGAATTTTGAAGAAAGTGCAAGGGCAATATGGGAATGAATGAATATAATTTGAGCTAAAAAGGGGATAAGCTTCATAAACCCTTCATTCATTCTTCTTCCACCGCCATACTCCTTCACCATTTCCTCTCAATTCTTCCTTTAAGCTTTCAAGGATTTTTGAGGGTTTTTGTAGTTGGATCTTGGTAAAGAATTGATCTAAGGCATCCTAAGGTAAGAATCCTTGCTCTAAATGTGAAATTTACCTATAAAGGTGTTGAGGTCTTAATGTGTTAATGTTTAAAGGTGTAGAGAAAAGACATCTACCAAAGGAAAAGAGAAGTATTAGTGGAATCACACCATCACAAGGTAAGTAAATCCCAATCCAAGTTGATATTTGAGAAATCCTTTGAGTAGAGATTTATTTATGTATGATATATGTTATGTTATTGAACTTGTGTTGAGATGAATAGTTATTTTGTGGTGGTTAAATACACTTCAATTGAGAAGTGTGATGTGTGATGAGAGTGGAGTTTATGATGAAATTGGAGGAGATTGAGAAATCTTTTTGGAAGTGTTAAGTTATGGCAGGGATTATAGCTTGGTGAGGGAGTTTTCTCCCATTTTGGATGGTTCAAGGGAGGAATGGACTTATAAATAAAGTGGAGTGTAGGTATGCACACTAATTGTTTGATGAAATGCCTGAGAGAAGTATGAGTATGAATTGTGAACCTTACTTTTTGCAACATTGCATATTGGCATTTCCTAAGTGCATTACTGAACATGCATTACTGAACATAAACCATCCATATGCATTAATTGTGCATTTGAGGAGTAGTTTGAGAAAGAGTAGAGAACTTTGTGACTAACCTACTCTAAGTAATACTAGTTTGAGAAAGAGTAGAGAACTGTGTGAATGAACTACTCTAAGAGTAGAGAGAATGAGAAGAGCAATAAGAACGGGTTGGTGCTTTGTGATCTCCACCTGATGGTTACAGAAAAAGGGTTGGCGCTTTGTGATCTCCACCCGAAAATCATGAAGAGTGGGTTGGTGCTGTGTGAACTCCACCCGGCCGTGCCTCCGGTAAGATAAGGCCGTGACATGTAAACGAAGTTAAGAGAGCTGTGTGAAAGAGATAATAAATGAGATGAAAAAGAGTGTAAGGAAAGAATTAAGAGAAAGAGTTACGGGGATAGTCGAGTAGAGGATTTACTTACTGAGCATTATTTTGTGCTCACCCCGTTGTTTTTCTTTGTGGTTGCAGGATCTAGATGAGAACACAGTTGGACGGGCGTCGCCAAGCAAGGAGCAATAGCTATACTGTCCGCTGTTTTAATGTCATTTTGTAAATGATAGTCTATTTTGTATCAAGAATGTTTATATGAAATAAAAGGAAAATTTTTGGGCCCATTTACTTTTGCTAATATACATGTATTCTACTTGATATATTTCTATGAGTAGTATAAAGCAGTCATTACACCTAAACTCTAAACTCTAAAGTCTAAAAAACCCTAAGCCCTAAACGCTAAACCATAAACCCAAAAGCCTAAACACTAAACCCTAAAAAATAGTAAACACAAAAAACCCTAAATTGTAAACCCTAAGCCCTAAAGTTTAACCCCAGACCCTAAAAAACACTATACTCTAAACCTGAAATGCTAAACCCAAAACCCTAAACCTTAAACACTAAACCCTAAAAAACAATAAACCCTACAAAACCTAAAACCATAAACCTTAACCCCTGAAAAACCCTAAACCCTAAAAAAGGCAAAACCCTAAGCCCTAAAAAATCATACACCATAAACCCTAAAAAACCCTTAACTCGAAACCCAAAACCATAAAAAACCATAAACCCTAAACACTAAACCCTAAAAAATTGTAAACTTTAAAAAAATCCTACACCCCAAACCCTAAAAGCTATAAAACCTTAAACCCTAAATCCTTAAAAGCTCGAAACCCTAAACTCTAAAGCCTAAAAAACCCTAAGCCCTAAACACTAAACCCAAAAAAACCTAAAACCCTAAAAAACACTAAACGCTGAAACCCTAAAAAACGTTTAACCGTAAACCCTAAAAAACCTAAAATCCTAAACCCTAAGAACCCCAAATCCTAAAAAAAAACTTAAACACTAAACCCTAAAAAAGCCTAAACACCAAACCCTAAATACAAAACCGTAAACACTAAACCCTAAAAAACCCAAAACCCTAAAAAACGTTAATCCCTTAAGCCTAAAAAACCTTCAAACCTAAACCCTAAAAAACCTTAAACACTAAGAAACCCTAAACCCGAAACCCTAAAAAAACCTAAACCCTAAAAAACAGTACACTGTAAACCCTAAATCCTAAATCCTAAAAAACTCAAAACCCTAAATCTAAAACCTAAAAAAACCCTAAACCTTAAATCTTAAACCCTAAACCCTAAACTCAAAAAACGACTACACTATAAACCCTAAACGTTAAACAAAAAGCTTAAAACCTAAACCTTAGACTCGAAAAAACCCTAAACACTAAACCCTAAAAAACACTACACCCTAAATCCTAAAAAACCCCAAAACCTAAAAAAATCTACACCCTCAACTCTAAACCCTAAAAAACGCCAAACCCTAAATATCCTACACCCTCAGCCCCAAACCCTAAACCCTAAAAAAAACTTGAACCTTAAAACTAAAAAACCCTAAACTCTAAACCCAAATCCCAAAAACCTAAGCCATATAAAAACCTAAACCCTAAACCCGAAACTCTAAAGCCTAAAAAACCCTAGGCCCTGAACTCTAAATCCTAAACGCTAAACCCAAAACCCTATACCATGAACACCAAACCCTAAAAAATCGTAAACACAAAAACCGTAAACCATAAAACCTAAAAAACCCTAAACCCTAAATGCTAAACCCTAAACAACCTAAAACCCTAAACAATGCCAGACCCTAAACCCTAAAAAATCATAAACCCTAAACCCTACACCTTAAACCGTCAAAACCCCTAAACCCAGAACCCTTAAAAACCCTAAACCCTAAAAAACCGTAAACCCTAAAAATCCTAAACCCTAAATCGTAAACCCTGAAACTAAAAAAACCCTAACCCCTAAATCCTAAAAAACCCTAAACCCTAAAACACCCTAAAACCTAAATCCTTAAAAACCCTAACCCTAAACCCTAAACCTTAAAAAGCCTAAACCCTAAAAAACTTTAAACACTAAACCCTAAAAAACCTTAAACCCTAAAACCTAACCCTAAAACCTAAATCCTTAAACCCTAAAACCTAAATCTTTAAAAACCCTAACCCTAAACCCTAAACACTAAAAAACCTTAACTGTAAACCCTAAACCCTAATCCCTAAAAAACCCTAACCCTAAATCCTAAAAACCCTAAACCCAAAATCCTAAAAATCCCAAAACCCTAAGCCCTAAAGCTTAAACCCACAACCCTAAAAAACAACTATACTCTAAATCGTAAACGCTAAACCCAAAACCCCAAACCTTAAACACTAAACCCTAAAAAACCGTAAACCGTAAACTCTAAAAAACCCTAAACCCTAAAAAACACTAAAACCAAAACCCTAAAAAACACTAAACCCTAAACCCTAAAAAATTTTAAATCCTAAACCCTAAACACTAAACCCTAAAAAACTCCTAAACCCTAAACCCTAAAAAACTAGAAACCCTAAACTCTAAAGCCTAAAAAAGCCTAAGCCTAAATCCTAAAAACCAAAACCATAAATCCTAAATATTCCAAAACCCTAAATCCCAAATATTCCAAAACCCTAAGCCCTAAAGCTTAAACACAAAACCCTGAAAAACAACTATACTCTAAACCCTAAAAGCTAAACCCAAAACCCCAAACCTTAAACACTAAACCTTAAAAAAGGGCAAACCCTGAACCCCAAAAAACCTTAAACCTTAAACCCAAAACCCTAAAAAGCATTAAACCCTAAACCCTAAAAAATTTTAAATCCTAAACCCTAAAACCTAAAAAACCTTAAAGCCTAAGTCCTAAAAACTAGAAACCCGAAACTCTAAAACATGAAAAAGCCTAAGCCCTAAACTGTGAGCCCTAAATAACCCAAAACCCTAAAAAATGCTAAACCCATAACTCTTAAAAAACCAAAATCCTAAAAACCTTTAAACCGTAAACCCTAAAAAACCTAAAACCCTAAGCCCTAAAAAATTGTAAACACAAAAAAACCTAAACCCTAAACACCAAAAAACCCTAAATCCATAAAAAACCTAAAACCCTAAACCCTAAATCCTTAAAAACCCTAACCCTAAACCATAAACCCCAAACCTTAAACACTAAAAAACCTTAAACCCTAAACCCCATACCATTAAGGAGTCTAAACCCTAAAAAATCGTAAACCCTAAAACCTAAAAAACCCCAACCCTAAATCCTAAAAACCTTAAACCTTAAAAACCCAAAACCCAAAACCAATACCTAAACCCTAAACCCTAAGCCCTAAAAAACACTATACTCTAAACTCTAAACGCTAAATGCTAAACCCAAAACCCCAAACCTTAAACACTTATCCCTAAAAAAAGGCAAACCCTAAAAAACCCTAAACCCTAGAAAAACCTAAACTGTAAATACTATATCCTAAATCCCAAACCATTAAAAACCCAAAACCCTAAAACACGCCAAACCCTAATCCCTGAAAAATTTTATACCCTAAACGCTAAAAAACTTAAACCCTAAACCCTAAAAACCCCTAAACCATAAACCTAAAACCCTAAAAACCTTGAACCCTAAACCCTAACCTAAACCTAAAACCCTAAACTCTAAACCCTCAAGGCAAAACCCTAAACACTAAATCCTAAGAAATTGAAAACCGTAAAAAAATCATACACCCTAAACCCTAATACCCAAAAAAACCTTAAACCCTAAACCGTTAATCCTAAACAACTTGAAACCCTAAATGCGAAAGCCTAAAAACCCCTAAGACTTAAACCCAAAACCCTTAACTCAAAAAAACCCAAAACTGTAAAAAATGCTAAATGCTAAACACTAAAAAACTTTAAACCGTAAACCCCAAAAAACCTAAAACCCTAAACCATAAAAAACCACAAACCCTAAACCCTAAATAAACTTAAACCCTAACTACTAAACTCTAAAAAACACAATACCCAAAAAAATGCAAAACCATAAGGCCTAAAAAACCTTAAACCCTAACCCTTAAACCTTGAACCCTTAAAAACCGTAAACAGTCAACCCTAAAACTCCATAAACCCTAAACCCTAAATTCTAAAAAACGCAAAACCTAAAATCCTATGCCCTAAAAACCCTAAACACTAAAGCTTAAATCCTAAACCCTTAAAAACCCTAAACCCTAAAACCTAAATGCTAAACCCCAAACACTAAAAACCCTAAACCCTAAAAAACCCTATACTTTAAACCCTAAACACTAAAACCGAAAACTTTAACCCAAAACCCTAAACCTAAAAAAACCCTAAAAAATCGTAAACCCTAAAAACTCCTACACCCTTAACCCTAAAAATTTTAAAAACCCTAAACCCTAAACTCTAAAGCCCAAACGACGCTAAACCCTAAACCCTAAAAAACCTTAAACCTTAAACCCTAAAAACCCCTAAACCGTAAACCTTAAACCCTAAACCTTAAACACTAAAAAACACTAGACTTAAACTCTAAACCCTAAACGCTAAAACCTAAACCCTAAAAAACCGTAAACCTTTAAAAAAATCCTACACCTTAAACCCTAAACCCTAAACCCAAAAACCCTAAACTGCAAATGCTAAACCCTAAACTCTAAACTCTAAACCCTAGAAAATCCTACACCTTAAACCCTAAAACCTAAAAAAACCTTAAACCCTAAACCCAAAAAAAATCCTACACCCTAAATCCTAAAAAGCCCTAAACCCTAAAAAACCCTAAACCCTAAATGTTAAGCTCTAAACCCTAAAAAATCATAAACCCCAAACGCTATAAAACCCTAAACCTTAAACCTAAACCTTAAACACTAAAAAACCCTAAACCATAAAAAACCTTAAACCCTAAACCCTAAACACTCTAAAAAACAGTAAACCTAAAAAACCTTAAATCCGAAAAAACACTAAATGCTAAACTATAAAGCCTAAAAAACCCAAAGCCCTAAGCTCTAAAACCGAAAAAAACCCAAAGCCTTAAACCCTAAACCGAGAACGCTAAACCCAAAACCCTAAACCCTAAGCACCAAAACCCTAAAAAATCGTAAACACAAAAACCCCTAAACCGTAAACCAAAAACCCTAAAAAACCCTGAACCCTAAATCCTAAGAAACACTAAACCTTTAACCCTAAAACCTAAACCCAAAATCCGAAAAAACCCTAAACCCTAAATACTAAAAAACCCGAAACCCAAGACCTCAAACCCTAAAAAATGCTAAACCCTAAAAACTCTTAAACCCTAAACCCTAAAAAACCATAAACCCTAAAAACCCCTAAACTTTAAACCCTAAGAAACCCTAAACCTTCAACACTAAAACACCCTAAACTCTAAACCTTAAACCTTAGTGCTAAAACCTAAACCCTAAACACTAAAGCCTAATAAACCCTACACCCTAAATCCTAAAACCTAAAAAATCTTAAACCCTAAACTCTAACGCCCAAAAAACCCTAAATCGTAAACCTTAAAAAACCCTGAACCCTAAATACTCAAAAATATTAAACTGTAAATGCTAAAAAAACCGTAAACCCTAAATCCTAAAAAACCCTAAAACCTAAATCCTTTAAAACTCTAACCTAAGCCCTAAACCTTAAAAACCTAAACACTAAAAAACCTTAAATCGAAACACTAAACCCTAAAAAACTTAAACCCAAAAACTAAACCTAAAAAACCTAAATTAAAACCCTAACCCTAAAAATCCTAAACCGTAAACCCGAAAACTAACCCTAAATGCTAAAAACCAAAAACCCAAAAACCCTAAACGCTAACCTATACCCCAAACCTTCAACACTAAACCCTAAAATACTGTAAAACCAAAAAAAACCTGAAACCCTGAACCCCCAAAAACCCTAAACCTTAAGCCCTAATAAATCTTAAACCCAAAAAAAAAAAAAAAAAACGAAACCCTAAACCCTAAAAACCCTAAACTTTAAAACCTAAACCTAAACACTAAACCTAACCAAGAAACCATAAACGTTAAAAATCATACACCCTAAACCCTAAAGCAAAAAACACTTAACCTAAATCCTAAAAAACTTGAAACCCTAACTCTAAAGCCTAAAAACCCTAAGCCCTATAAACCAAAACCCTAAATAATGCTAAACCCTTAACCCTAAAAATCCCTAAACCCTAAACAACGCTTAACCCAAAACCCTAAAAAACATTCAACCTTAATCCCCAAAAAACCTAAAACTCAAACCCCAAACCCTAAAAAACCCAAAACCCAAAACCCTAAAAAACTTAAACCCTAAACCCAAAAACCAAAAAACTAAACCCCTAAAAGACCGACAAACCATAACTAAAAAACCCAACTGAAAAACGCTAAACCCTAAAGCCTAAAAAACCTTAAACCTATAAAAAACCCTAAACCCAAGCCTAAAAACCTTAAACCTAAAAAACCCTACACCCTAAGCACTAAATGCTAAACCCTAAAAAACCTTAAACCTTAAACGTTAAAACCTAAAAAACCCAAACCCTAAACCTTAACACTAAAATACCAAAAACTCTAAACCCTAACCTAAACACTAAACACATAACTCTAAACACTAAACACTAAAAACCCATAAACCCTAAAAAATCCTAAACCCTAAACCCTAAAACCTAAACATGCTGAAACCCTAAACCCAAAAAACCTTAAACCCAAACCCTAAAAAAACCTTCTACCGTAAACCCTAAAAAACCCTAATCGTAAAAACTCGAAACCCTAAACTCTAAGACCTAAAAAACACAAAACCCCATACCCTAGATGACCCTAAACCCTGAACAACGCCAAACCCTTAAATCTAAAAAACCCAAACCCTAAAAAAACGCTAAACCCAAAACCCTAAAAAACATAAACCGTAAACCACAAAAAAACCTACAACCCTAAACCCTAAAAGCCCCAATACCTAACACGTAAAAAAACTTAAACCCTAAGCCCTAAAAAACCCTAACACCAAACGCTAAAAACAGGAACCCTAACCCTAAAAAACCAAAACTAAGAAAATGCTAAACCTTAAACACTAAAATACCAAAACTCTAAACCCTAAACCCTAAACACTAAACCATAAACTCTATCACTAAACACTAAAAACCATAAACCCTAAAAAATCCTAAACCCTAAACCCTAAACCAAACATGCTGAAACCCTAAACCCTAAAAAACCTTAAACCCTAAACCCTAAAAACCTTCTACCGTAAACCCTAAAAAACCCTAAATCGTAAAAACCTCGAAACCCTAAACTCTGAAGCCTAAAAAACACACAAAACCCTATACCCTAAATGACCCTAAACCCTGAACAACGCCAAACCCTATACCCTAAATGACCTAAACCCTGAACAACGCCAAACCCTTAAATCTAAAAAACCCCAAACCCTAAAAAAACGCTAAACCCAAAACTCTAAAAAAAATTAAAATGTAAACCCAAAAACCTACAACCTAAACCCTAAAAAGCCCCAATACCTAAACGCTAAAAAAACTAAACCTAAGCCCTAAAAAACCCTAAACACAAACGCTAAAAAACAGGAAACCCTAAACCCTAAAAAACCGAAAACTAAGAAAATGCTAAACCTTAAACCCTAAAAACCCAAAACCCAAAACCATAAAAAACCTTAAAACTTAAAGACAAAAACAAAAAAAAAAAAAAAAAAAAAAAAAAAAAAAAAAAACCCCTAAACTCTAACCCTTAATCCCAAGCACTAAACCTTAAAAATCATAACCCTGAACTTTAAAACCTAAAAAACCTAAACCTAACCCCTAAACCCTAAAAAACTCTAACCCCTAAAATCTAAAGCCTAAACAACCCTATGCCCAAAACTCTAAAGCCTAAAAAGCCCTAAGCCCTAAACCCTAAACACTAAGCCCAAAGCACAAAACCATAAACACTAAAACCCTAAAAACTGTAAACAAAAACCCCCTAAACCATAAACCATAAACGTAAAAACCATAAACCCTAAATCCAAAAAAACCCAACCCTAAACCTAAACAGAAAAAAACCAAAACCCTACACAACGCTAAATCCTTAACCCTAAAAAACCCTAAACCTTAACACTAAAATACCCGAAACTCTCAACCCAAATCCCTCTAAACCCTAAAAAATCCTACACCCTAAACCCTAAACTAAAAAAAAACCTTAAACCAATAACTTAAATCCTAAAAAACTTGAAACCTAAACTCTAAACTCTAAACTCTAAAAAACCCTACAGCGGACGCTAAACCATAAACCCAAAAGCCTAAACACTAAACCCTAAAAAATAGTACACAAAAACCCTAAATTGTAAACCCTAAGACCCTAAAGCTTAACCCCAGAACATAAAAAACACTATACTCTAAACCAAATGCTAAACCCAAAACCCCAAACCTTAAACACTAAACCCTAAAAAACGATGAACCCTACAAAACCTAAAACCATAAACCTAAACCCTAAAAAACCCTAAACCCTAAACCTAAAAAACGCAAAACCCTAAGCCCTAAAAAATACACAATAAACCCTAAAAAACCCTTAACCGAAACCAAAACCATAAAAACCATAAACCAAACACTAAACCCTAAAAATTGGAAACTTAAAAAAAATCCTACACCCCAAACCCTAAAAGCTATAAAACCTTAAACCCTAAATCCTTAAAAGCTTGAAACCCTAAACTCTAAAGCCTAAAAAACCCCAAGCCCTAAACACTAAACCCAAAAAAACCTAAAACCCTAAAAAACGCTAAACCCTAAAACCCTAAAAAACGTTTAACCGTAACCCTAAAAAACCTAAAACCTAAACCCTAAAAACCCAAATCCTAAAAAAAAACTTAAACACTAAACCTAAAAAAGCCTAAACACCAAACCCTTATAACAAAACCGTAAAAACTAACCCTAAAAAACCCCAAACCCTAAAAAACGTTAATCCTAAGCCTAAAAAACCTTCAAACTAAACCCTAAAAAACCTTAAACCCTAAGAACCCTAAACCCGAAAACCCTAAAAAAACAATACACTGTAAACCCTAATACCTAAATCCTAAAAAACTCAAAACCCTAAATCTAAAAACCTAAAAACTCTAAACCTTAAAGCAAACCCTAAACCCTAAATGCTAAACCCTAAACTCAAAAAACGACTACACTATAAACCCTAAACATTAAACAAAAAGCTTAAACCCTAAAAGAAACTTGAAAAAAACCCTAAACACTAAACCTAAAAAAAACATACACCCTAAATCCTAAAAACACTAAACCCTAGAAAATCCAAAACCTAAACGGGTGATGCGTTTTGGTAGCAAAGGAAAGTTAGCACAGAGTACATGGTCCATTTGAAGTGTTACAGCGAGTAGGGAAGGTAGCCTACAGGTTAGCACTACCACCCAACATGGATAGAGTTCACAATGTATTTCATGTCTCGATGCTTCGAAAGTATGTAAGTGATCCCTCCCATATACTGAACATAGAGGATGTGAACGTAGAAGAGAATCTGTGTTTTTGAGGAGCGTCTAGTTCAGATATGGACAGAAAGTTAAAGAGCTCCGAAACAAGAGTATTCCTTTAGTGAAAGTCCTCTGGAGAAACCATAACATTGAAGAGGCTACATGGGAGGCAGAGCAAGAAATGCAGAACCATTACCCGGAGTTGTTCGTTTGAATTTCGGGGACGAAATACTTTTAAGGGGGGGGGGGGAGGGAGAGAATTGTAACACTGTAACACCCCACTTGAGGTACGTACTTAAGATTGTTTGTATTACTTAAAGGATTCACTGTTCAGCTTCAATTGAGTTGTATGTTGTTGTGGTTAGCCTTTAATTGAATTGGTATGTTTGCTTGGTTTTGGTTGAGTTTTGTGGAAGTTTGGAAATCCAATCTTCGCCGGGACGAAGAAGAAGCTTCGCCACGGTGAGGAGGAGCTACACTCACGGGTAGGTTCTGCCTTTTTTCGCCGGGGCGACGGAAAGTTCTTCGTCGCGGCGACGAGCCTAATAAAAAGTTTCTTGAGTTTTCTAGAGAATTCTTCTTTTGGGGCACAATGACCATTCTACCCCTAATTAGTAGGAAAAGGGGGGAGTAAATGTAAGGAAATTTAGTGAGATTGTGTTTAGATGGGGGTGTATTTGTAAAGAAATCAAGGATATAGATGGAATTTCCCAGGAAGGACAAGGGCAAAATGGGAAATGATGCTTATAATATGAGCTAAAAAGGGTTAAGTGTAGAGAAACCCTTTAGTCCATCCATTCCACCGCCTCTTCCATTGCCTATTTTTCTCCCAATTTCTCCATCCAATTTCCAAGTTTTCTAAGGGGTTTAGAGAGTTTTTGAGTAATTTTGGTAGAGATTTCATCTAAAGCATCCTAAGGTAAGGATTCATGCTTTAGTGTGAGTTTTCTTAAGTATAGTGAAGTCTTATTTGGTGTTCTTGTTGTTGTTTTGAGTGTAGAGAGAAGACAGACAATAAAGGAAAGAAAAGTGCTAGAGAGCCACCTTTTTCACAAGGTAAGTAAATCCAACCAGTTGAGTTTTGAAGAAGCTTTTGAGTAGGAGTAGTTTAACTATGCATGAGTATGTTATGCTTGCTGAGAATTGAGTTGAGATGAGAATTTATTCTAGTATTGTGGATATACTTTAATTATGAGAGTGTTTGATGTGGGAAGAGAGATTGAAATTGAGTTGAAGTTGGAGGAGTTTTGTATGAATATTTTTGGGAGTGTTTTCCTTGGCAAGATTATGATGTATGAGGGATTTTCCTTCCATTTTGGATTGTTAAAGAGAAGAGTAGAGTTATAGATAAGTAGAGCTTTGTTATGCACATGAGTTGTTTGAGGAAATGCCTAGGTGAAATCTGCCCTGTCATTGCCGTGACTTTCTAAGTGATTTTTTGGCATATTAAGGATTGAACTGGGCTGAGACTAAAACATCAAAGTTGTAGCCCTGTCTCTAAGCTTTAAAACGAGACCAAAACCGTAGCAATCGAGTGTATAATGAAAGTTAGGCCTTTTTAGTGTGACCTGTGCAGAATGGCCGTTTTGAGGCAATCTTGTATTTGGCATTTCATTAGTGCATTAGTGAGCAGAGCTATCCATACACATTGATTATGCACTTAAGCATTAGCTTGAGACATAGTAGAGAAATTGAGTATAAGCTACTTTAAGAGCTAAGAGAAAGAGAGAATAGAGTAGGTTGTGCGATGGGGAACCCGTGAGTAATGGGTAGAGTATTCCCGCATGTACGCCGCATTGAGAGAGAGCGGCATGAGTATGAGAGAAGTGGTGTAGCCCGTGAGAGTACATGCGGATGAGGGCTATACCCGAGTACCCGAGAGAGAGATTATACACTCACATGGCCAAGGGTTCCGAATCCATGCATAACCGAGTCCGATCGACTAAAATGAGTAGAAGTCACGTAGAGTGGGAGCGAGTCCCGGCCGTGCCTCCGGTAAGATGAGGCCGTGACTACTAGAGAGAGAGTTAACAAAAAAAAGTTATGAGAAAGAGAAAGTAGTGAGAAGTATAAAGAGAGAGTAAATGAGGATTGTAAGGAAAGAATTAGAGAAAGAGAGCTACGCGGATAGATGAGTAGAGGATTTACTTACTGAGCATTATTTTAGTGCTCACCCCGTTGTTTTTCCTATGTTTTGCAGGATCTAGGTGAGAACACGGTCGAATGGACGTCGGCGCTCGAGGGGAAGCGGTTACACTGTTTACCATGTTTTCTTTAATGACTTTTGTACATAGTATAATTTTGGGTTAAAATGTATATGTCTGTAAAGAATATCTATGTATATATATATGTTTAATAAAAAGAAAAATTTGGGCCCAATTTCTTTATATTACTTTATATGTATTTCATATGAGTATTTGAGTAGAAAGTGGCTATTACAAACACCCACTTTGAGGTACGTAGTTTGGTATGTTTATTTTTGTCTTGGTGTTGTTTGTTGGCCCTAAGTTAAATTGCTTTGTTGTTATTGTTGATTGGTTGCCCTTGGGTAAGTTTGTAAGGTGTTAAAGTTGCTTGGATGCCCTGAATTTGGTGAAGCCTTGGAGAATTATGGAAGTGCAGACTTCGCCGAGGCGAAGAAGAAGCTTTGCCGCGGCGATGTATGCTCTGTATTTTTTCGTTAGGGCGAAAAGTCAGCTGATTTTTCTAGTGAAGTTTCTAGAGAATTTTCCATAGGGGTGAAGTGACCATTCTACCCCTAATTAGCAGGAAAAGTGGGGAGTGAAATGCAAGGAAATTTCAAGAAGAATGCATTAGAGTGAGGGTGGATGTGTAAAGAATTAAAGGGTAGAGATGGAATTTCCAAGAAAGTGCAAGGGCAAAATGGGAAAGAGTGCTTATTTATATGAGATAACAAGGGTTTAGCCTTAGAAACCCTCCCATTCTCTACACCCCAAACACTTCTACTACTCTCCATTTCTCTCAATCCTTCATCCATTTTGCTAAGGATATTGAGGGCTTTTGGTTGGATTTTGATAAGGATTTGATCCTAAGCATCAAGAGGGTTTGAGAAAGAGAACAAGTCCAACAAAGATAGTGAGATTTTGTGGAACTACCCAAGAAAAAAGGTAAGTAAATCCAACCATAATCCTTGTTTGAGCAAGTAAAGCATAAAGATTGTTTTATGTGAATTTTATATGAGGTTCATATGCTTGAGATTTGTTTACGAAACTTGTTATTGAGTTTGATGATGATCTATGAATGGGTTTCCTACATGAGAAGGGTTGGTTGAGTTGTTAGAATTTGATAGAAGTTGGGTTGAATTTAGAAAGAGTTTAAGAGCATTTATGAAGCGTATTTTCTTGGCTAGGATTTGTGATGATTTAAGGGAGTTCTACTCTAATTATGGATGGTTTAAGAAAGAAGGAGAAGCATAGTTAAAGTAGAATTTAAGTATGCATGCTTGTTGTTTGATGAAATGTCTAAGAGAAGCATATGCATGAATTGAGAAACTTAATTTTATGCAACATTGCATATTTGCATTGCATACTTGCACCTAAGAAAGAAGCATAAGCATGAGCCATCCACATGCATATATTTGCATATGCATAAGAACTTAAAGAAAGAATAAAGAACTTTAAGAGTAAAGAGAAAGAAAGAAAAACACTAAAGAATTAAAGAAAGAAAAGTGCTAAAGAAGAGAAAAGAATAGGTTGTTGTGATGGGGAACCCGTGAGTGCTAAGAAGAAGAAATTCCCACATACACGCCACCTTAATTGAGTGGTATAAGAAGAAGAAGAATTTGTACGGCCCGTAAGAGTGTATGTGGATGAGGGTTGTACCAAGAAGAATTTCATACATGCACGCCACCTTAATTGAGTGGCCTAAGAAGAAGAAAGAATTTGTACAGTCCACAAGAGTGCATGTAGATGAGGATTGTACTCACTCACACGGCCAGGGTACCCAATCCATGCATCAACCGAGTCCGATCGGCACAGAAAAAAAATAAGAATAAGAACAAGAATAAGAATAAGAATAAGAATAAGAAAGAATGAGAAAGAATGAGAAAGCTTGAGCAAGCAAGAAAAGAAATAGAATAAGAAAGAGAAAGAAGAAAAGAAAACGCATGTCTATGCGTTACTGCATATGCATTTCATTCATGCATGTTACCATGATTTCCATCATGGTTAGTGAGACTAAGAATAGAAAGAAAGAATAGAAAGAAAGAGCAGAGAGAATTAGAAAGAAAGGAAAGAACTGTGAGAACTAGAAATAGAGAAAGAACAAAGAAAGAATGAAGAAGAAAATAATAGAGTAAGGAAAGAACCAAAGTATAAATCGTGGGAATAAAGGAGTAGAGGATTTACTTACTAAGTATTTTTGTGCTCACCCCGTTTTTTTTTCCATGTTTTGCAGGAAATAGGTGAGAAGTGGTCGGATGGACGTCGACAAGCAGAGAGAAATGGCATGACTATCCACCATTGTAAAAGATTTTGTATATGTGGTTTTGCTATGTACAGAACAATATATGTTAAGTAAAGAAAATTTTGGGCCCAACTACTTTTCATTCATTAAGTATGTATATTTTTCATAGTATATGTTCTAAGTATACTAGTAGGAAAGAAGTTATTACATTTGCACTTTCCATCTTTTCATGCTCACTAGAGCTCGGCATTCATTGATGCTAGCATGTAGGTTCGAGCTCATAAGTCATCCTCCTGCTACTTATCGAAAACTTTCTTTTCTTACGATGTGGCATATGAGGCAAAGAAAGTGGAAGCGGTGCTTCCAAGACATACCCGACCTTTTCAGGATTGAGAATAATTCTCAAATTCCTTAACCAATTAATAAAATTCGGTCCGATTAGCTTGTTGTCATCAAGAATCCTCAAAAGCAGGTTATTGCTCATTTTCATTTACTAAACATCATAAAAATACCGAAAGAGACTGCAAGGAAAAATATAAGTTTTATTAGTGTCTTGTAAATTTAAACCCTTTAATGCTAATCTTATTAGCTCCCACTATTTTATTCAAATCCCATACTCCCCTAAATGACAATTCGGAAATTTCTTTGGAATAAATTTCTAGTGGGGAATCAAATTCTTATTAAATTTAATTAAATCTCACATAATAGAAATCTTGGTCAATTAAATTTAACAAGTAGGAAACTATTCCCTTTTATATCACTATATAAGGTATGATTCATTCTCTACCTCTAGTTTTGGATACCTCACAAAATACAAATCTTGGTACCATAGACTAGTTAAATCCAACACATTATGCTTTCTTAAAATAGAACTCCAATTATACCCTCACATAATAGAAATCTTGGGTATTATGAAAATTTCTATCTAAGAACTAAGACAATTAATCCCATGTCATAAAATCAGCATCCCCACATAATAGAAATCTTGGGTCTTGGGATCTCTAATTTTATGCCAAAGAATTAATGGAAGGCCTGGATCTAATATTGTTCGTTAGGGAAATTATTAGGTTTAACCTTTGATTAAAAATGTTTTACATTTATTACATACATTAATACAAATGCATCCATATAAATATAAAACATGGTGGGATGATAATGGGGTATTTGAAAATACATCCTAATTAGGTAAACTATTCACCTAATTCTAATACTCCTTGTGGATCTTCATCCAGTGACTGTTCAAATCTCCATCCTCCGTCTGGTCGTACGATTACATAAACCAATTTAGGACACGCAGGCTCAGATAACAAACTAATAATAAAATTAATTATTATTACAAGCCATTGAAAAAATATTACATGCCCAAATATCAAATATTTTTGGGAAAAATAAATATACACCTATGATCATCCCTAATTAATATTCATCCATCACATAAACAAATATTTATTCAATCAAGGGCATATATATAAATATTTATGCAAGTTGCAATATTTATAAATCATGGATTCATGAAACAAATAAACAAAATATGTCATCATTGAACCAAGGACTCATGCATAATTTTACCACCTTTAAACTTATAAAATCATTATATTAACCTCATATACTAAATACTCTCTCTTATCATGTCTTATCAAATTAAGAGCCATATGACAAAACACATCAACTATGCATTATAATATCCATTAATGATACACACAAATTTACAAACTCATCAAATCAACATGCCATTCACTTAACTTTCATCCATACACCGTTTGATCATTATCAAAACATGAACAATTAGAGCACCATTCAGTCTTTGATATGGCCGAATGTAACGCCCCGCTTGAGGTACGTTGTTATTGTTTCCTCTTTTGCCCTTAATCGAGTTGGTTTTGTTATTAATTGTTTGATTGAGTGTTGTGTTGATGTTTGCCCTGAAAATTGGTTGAAAACAGAAGAAGTTCAGTCTGCCGTTCTTCGCCGGGGCGAAGAAGAAGCTTCGCCGCGGCGAAGATGTGTTGAAACCAAGGGGAACTCCCTGGACAGTTTCGCCGCGGCGACAAGGTTTCTTCGCCGCGCGACGCGCGGCAATTAAAGGTTGATTGAGTTTTATATTTTCTTCCTTAAGGACAATTTGACCTTTCTACCCCTAATTAGCTGGAAGTGGGAGTAATTGTAAGGATTTTCATGGAGAATAGGTTGAATGGGGGTGAGTTTGTAATGAATCAAAGGATAGGGATGGAATTCCCAAAGTAAACAAGGGCAAAATGGGAATGAGTTGTGTTAATATTTCTTAAAGGAATTAGAATCAAAGAAACCCTCATTTTCTCTCTCTCACGTGCTCTCCATTCTTCTCCTCTCAACTTCTCTTTTCTTTGATCAAGGATTTCCAAGGTTTTTGAAGGATTTTGGGTAGAAAAGCAACCTAGGCTTCCTAAGGTAAGGATTTCTTCTTAGTTGTGTGATTTGGGAGTTTTAACCCATTTGAAGTTTGAGGGTTTTCATTCTTTTGGTTAAGATTTGAGAGATATCAAGCTAAACAGTGAAAGGAAGATTTTGTGAAGTCTCTCCTTAACAGTAAGTAAAACCCAACCCAGTTGAGATTTAATTTTCTTGATTAGGGTTTTGATAGAATGATTTAGGTATGTGATGTGCAATATAGCATGTATGAAGGATAAATAGAGATTTCTATGCTTTGTGATTGTTTATACCTCAATTTGAGAAATGGTGTTGGTTTGGCAAGGTAGTTGAGATGGAATTTAAGGGGTATTATGTATTCCCTTTTTGGAAGTGTTTTCTATGGCAGGTTTTGTGGCTTTGTGAAGGGGTTTTTCCCATTTTGGATGGTTAAGAAAGTTTTAGAATCATGGCTATGATAGAGTTTTGTAGTGCACATGAGTTGTTGATGAAATGCCTAATAGAGGTTGAGTGTGAGAAATGAACCTTAATTCTTGCAACATTGCATGTTGGCATCTCATAAGTGCTTTGGAAGATGAACCATCCATAGGCACTAGTTGTACATGGAAAAGTGATCTAAGAAAGTGTAAGGAAAGTGATTTATGCAATTACCCTATGAGTAAGAGCTTAGTGGGTAAAATTACTCTAAGAGTAGAGAGCATTGAAATGTCTACAATAGAATGAATTAGAAGAGTAGTATAGTTGGGATGATGCTTGTGATCATCACCCGTTTTATGGGAATCGATTGATGCTTGGTGATCATCATCCGAATAGCCTTAGAGTGATGTGCTTGCTTTGTGATCGTCACCCGATGATTAGTAGAAATGGTAGATGCTTTGTGACCATCCGGTGTGTGATAGATACGTATTGATGCTTTGTGATCACAACCGATTTTAGTAAAACGGGTTGATGCTTTGTGACCATCACCCGATAGTGACTAGAGACGTAATGCTTGGTGATCGTTACCCAAAATCATGAGGAACGGGTAGGCGCTAGGTGATCTCCACCCGATAGTTAGAAAGACCGAGTTGGTCTTGTGATCCTCACTCTTAGTCACTAAGAACGGGTTGGTACTGTGTGAATTCCACCCGATAGCCATAGAGGTGAGATGGTTCGTGTGAACGCCATCCGGCCGTACCTCCTATAAGATAGCATGATGTTATAGAAACAGAATAGAATCAGAGATAGCTAAGGAAAGAATTAAGAGTTATCATACGGGACAGACAGATAGAGATTTTACTTACTGAGCATTATTGTGCTCACCCCGTTATTTCCTTTGTGGATGCAGGTTCTAGATGATGTTGCGGTCGAGGGGCGTCGGCAAGCAAGGAATAGCTACACTGTTTCCCCTGTTTGTCTTTTAAAATACATTTTTGTAACAGTACTCTTTATGTATAAAGACACATAGTTTATGAAAAGAAAACTTTGGGCCCAACTTTTCTATTGTTATTATGCATGCATTGTACAGTTTTTCAGTAGTGTTACATTTTTGGTATCAGAGCAAAGATTTGGGATTGAACAGTGTAACTATTCTCATTGCCACGACGTCCTATAACCGACCGTGTGAGTAATTCTTTCCTTATAGTAATTGTCTCTTGAGTTCATTAGTGTGATCATTTTGTAGATGAGGCGTAGTATCGAAATCGCGGTAAAGGTGTGGTGAATGAAGGAGAACCTTCTAACCCACCAGAGTCTACGCCCCCTCCCTTGGATGAAGCTAGAATCCGGGAATTATACAGCAAGTTATGCTGAAACTCAGGGGAGAGTTGTACCTCCCGTACAGACAACGCCAGTTACCTCCTGTCAAAGAGGCAAACGGTACCTCCCCCAGTACCGAACAGAGTGGAACCGATCTACGGTCTTTCTAGTCAGCATCAACCTTCAGAGTTTAAGGGTACACAGATCCAGTGATAGCAGAAGAGTGGCTGGGTCAGTAGAGCGAGCCACAGGTTATTTCCCATGTCAGACCGGGAGAAGATCGGTATGCGAGTTTCTTGTTTCGGGGTGATGCCCGAATTTGGTGGGAATAATGAAGAAACTCATGACACGACGTGATGACGTGGGAGAGTTTAGGCAAGGTTTGAGGCTGAGTAGAGCAACAGAACCAAGTTCATGAGAAGGTCCAAGATTTATCATTCTAGCAAGGGTCAAGCGCGTGAGAGTACTCAGTAAAGTTCAACGCTCTTGCAAGGTTTGCACCGGGAATAGTTATACTCCGCTTGAGAAGGATAAGTTTGTGCATGGATGGAGCGGAGATAGCCCGGATATTATGACAAGCTCCAACCCTCCTCGGAATTACAGTGAGGCCTTGAGGCGGGCAATGAAGGCGGAGATTTTTAGAAAAAATCTTCCCCGTAGGATCCTCGACAGAGGACCAAAGGAGCTACCCTCTACTCCCAAGAGGAAGCAAGGGTGTAAGAGGCAAAGAAATGAAGAATCGAAGAAGAAGTTTCAGTTAAACAGAATAAAAAGTGGAAGAATAAACACCTCGGACAGGGGTTCCCCTTGCCCTAATGTGGGAAGAATCACCCAGAGAGTGTCTGAGGGATCAGAGAGTGTGCTATAGTGCCGACAGCCAGGGCACATGATGAGAGATTGTAAAGCTCCTCTTCCACCACCACCCGGGTTCAGGAGTACTGCGAATGCCGAGTGTTTACTGTGGCACAGGGTGAACAGAGCCAGTCCTCAGCCGTTACTGGTCAGTTATTATTTCATGCAGTCCTTATATGCTTTAATTGATTCAGGTGCTACCCATTCGTTTATATCTTATGGGATGCTTAGAGATTAGGTTTGAAACCTACTAGAACGACACAACCCATTAAGATAGAATTACCCGATGGGGTTAGTGTTGTGACTCAAGAGATTTGTTAAGAGAGTCCTTAGTGATCCAGGGTAGAGAGTTAATCGTTGACTTAATAGTTTTCGATATGCCGATTTTGATGTAATTCGGGTATGGACTTCCTAGGAAGATATGGGATAGAGATGACTAGCGGAAAAAGAAGCAGGTTTAACCTCGATTGTGGAGATAATTTAGTTTGGAGAAGGCCAACAGTTAAGCATGCTGATTAGTTTGTAAAGCCAGGAAGATGTTGAGAAAGGGGTGTTCGGGGTAATTGCCCATGTAGTGCAGAGTGGTGATGTTCCACATAGAGATTCAGGGGTGCCATGAGTTCGAGTTTCTAGATGTGTTTCCGGACGAGTTACCGGGTTTGCCTCAGGAGGGAGTGTAAATTTAGTATCGAACTAGCACCCGACAGCACCAATATCTAAAGCCCCTTATCGAATGGCCCCAGCTGAGCTCCAAGAACTAAAGAAGCAACTCCAAGCTTTTAGATAAAGGCTTTATCCGACCGAGTCATTCTCCTTGGGGAGCTCTAATCCTGTTTGTGAAAAAGAAGGATGGATCACTAAGGATGTGTATTGATTATAGGAGCTGAATAAAGTTACAGTGAAGAATAAGTACCCGCTACCCCGGATAGATGACCTTTTTGATCAGTTGAAAGGAGCGGCAGTGTTCTCCAAAATTGATTTGAGGTCGGGTATCATCAGGTACAGTGGTTGAGCAAGATGTGGCTAAGACTGCCTTTCGTACAAGATTGGGCATTATGAATTTGTAGTGATGCCTTTTGGTTGACTAATGCCCCAGCAGTTTTTATGGACCTGATGAACAGGGTATTTCATGAGTATTTGGATCAGTTCATTGTTTTCTTCATCGACGACATCTGATTTACTAAACAAGTCTAGAAGAACATGGAAACACTTGAGATTAGTATTGCAACGGCTGAGAGAAAAGAAGTTGTGTGCTAAATTTCAAGTGTAGTTTTGTGAACCAATTGAATTTCCTGGGTCATACCGTATCAAAGGAAGGGATTCTGTAGATCCGTAAAGTGCAGGCAATCCTGGAATGGCAGAAGCCGGAGAACAGTGAAGGAATCAGGAGTTTCCTAGCGTAGCGGCTACTACCGGCGATTTGTACGGGATTCGCCAGTTGGCTAAACCGTTGACAGCTCTTACCAAACAGAGACTCCTTTTTTTGGTCAGCAGCTTGTGAAAAAGCTTTCAAGTTAGAAAGAGGTTAACATCAGCTCCTGTACTAGTTTACCACAGAGGGTGTAGATTATGACATTTATACAGACGCCTCTTTGGCAGGACTGGTGCTGTGTTAATGCAGTTGGGTAGGGTTATGCTTGCTTCTCGTCAATTGAAAGAGTACGAACCAGATACCCTACGCATGCCTTAGAATTGGCAGCCGTGGTCTTCGCCTTAAAGATTTGGAGGCATTACCTTATGTGTGAAGAGTAATTCTACACCGATCATAAGAGTCTAAAGTACTTCTTCACCCAAAAGGAGTTGAATAGGAGGCAGAGAAGGTGGTTAGAGCTGGTCAAGGATTATGATGTGAGATCAAATATCAACCAGGGAAAGCCATGTGTAGCCGATCCTTGAGTAGAAAAGCCTGTTTCCGGTTACCAGACAGAAAGAGTTATAGAAGAATTGTCTAGGAACAGATTGGGTGTTTCCGGAAGAATTGCCAGCCTTGGTACATCCTCTTTACTAAGGAAATTAGAGAAAAGCAAATGGCTGATGAGTGGTGTCAGAAAATAGTTCAGCAAGTGCATGAGGGGCAAGACATCAGAGTTCCTTGTAGAGATGGTGTCCTCTATTTTAGAAATCGGTTGTGTATACCCCAATTGAGGAGTTAAAACAGAAATTCTTATGGAGGCTCATGACCACACCGTACACCGCTCATCGGGAGCAACCAAGATTTCAGGATATTGAAAGGCTATTGGTGGTCGGTATGAAGAAAGACATTGCAGAGTTTGGCTAATGTCTAACTTGCCAAGTGAAAGCAGAACACCAACGGCCGTCAGGGTTGCTTCAACCATTGAGTATTCCGGAGTGGAAATGGGAGAGCATTTCAATGGATTTTATCACGGGTCTTCCCAGAGTGCAAAAAGTTGTAATGCAATATGGGTGATTGTGGATAGAGTAACCAAGTCATCCCATTTTCTCCAGTAAAGGAATACCACTACAGTCAATTGGCTCAGATTTACCTCAAGGAGATAGTCAGATTGCTGGTGTGCCCAAGACTATAGTGTCAATAGAGATTCCAGATTTGTTTCAGCCTTCTGGACAAGTTTACAGAGGAGTTTGTACCGTTTAGCATTCAGTACTGCCTATCATCCTCAGACAAATGGCCAAACTGAGAGAACGAATCAGGTGCTTGAGGATATGTTGAGAGCCTTGTTCATGGATTATAGATATCCTGGCATGAGATGTTCCCTTAGTGGAATTTGCCTACAACAACAGTTATCATTCTACAATAGAATGGCGCCTTACGAGGCTTTGTATGGTAGACGGTGTAGGTCTCCACTTCATTGGGATAAGTAGGCGAAAGAGATGAGTTAGTACTGCTCTGGGCCAGAGATGACTCAGAAACTAGTAGAAGATGTGAAGTTAATCAGAAATAGAATGAAGCAAGCCCAAGATCGACAGAAGAGTTATGCCGACTTGAAGAGGAAGAGGTAGAATTCCAAGTGGGCGACAAAGTGTTTCTGAAAGTTTCCCCCTACAAGCGAGTAATGCGCTTCGGAAGCAAAGGGAAGTTAGCACCGAGGTATGTAGGTCCTTTTGAGATCTTACAACGAGTAGGAAAGGTGGCTTCAGATTGGACATACCACCTATAGGGACAGGTGCTATGTCTTCCATGTCTCGATGCACGGAAGTATGTAATGATCCCCTCCACATCCTGAGCGTAGAAGACGTTGAAAACGAGAATCTAGTATATGAAGAACGTCCAGTTCAGATTTTAGATCGAAGGTTTAAAGAACTTCGGAACAAGAGTGTTCCGCTAGAAGGTCCTTTGGAGGATCACAAAGTGGAAGAGGCCACTTGGGAAGTAGAACGAGACATGCAAAATCGTTTCCCAGAGTTATTTGCATGAATTCGGGGACGAAATTCTTTTAAGGGGGGGAATTGTAACGCCCCGCTTGAGGTACGTTTTATGTTCCTCTTTGCCCTTATCGAGTGGTTTTGTTATTATTGTTTGATGGTTTTGTGTTGATGTTGCCCTGAAATTGGTTGAAAACAGAAGTTCAGTCTGCCGTTCTCGCCGGGGCGAAGAAGAAGCTTCGCCGCGGCGAAGATGTGTTGAAACCAAGGGGAACTCCCTGGACAGTTTCGCCGCGGCGACAGAGGTTTCTTCGCCGCGGCGACGGGCCGAATTAAGGTTGATTGAGTTTTAGATATTTTCTTCCTTAAGGACAATTTGACCTTTCTACCCCTAATTAGCTGGAAAAGTGGGGAGTTAATTGTAAGGATTTTTCATGGAGAATAGGTTGAGATGGGGGTGAGTTTGTAATGAATCAAAGGATATGATAGATTCCCAAAGTAGAACAAGGGCAAAATGGGAATGAGTGTTTTAATATTTCTTAAAAGGAATTAGAATCAAAGAAACCCCTCATTTCTTCTTCTCAACGTGACTCCCATTCTTCTCCTCTCAACTTCTCTTTTCTTTTGATCAAGGATTTCCGGGATTTTTGAAGGATTTGGGTAAAGCACCCTAAGGCTTCCTAAGGTAAGGATTTCTTCTTAAGTTGTGTGTTGGGAGTTTTACCCATATTGAAGTTTGAGGGTTTTCATTCTTTTGGTTAAGATTTGAGGAGATATCAAGCTAACAAGTGAAAGGAAGATTTGTGAAGTCTCTCCTTAACAAGTAAGTAAACCCAACCCAGTTGAATTATATTTTCTGATTAGGGTTTTTGATAGAAATATGTATGTATGTGAGTGCATGTAATATAGCAGGTATGAAGGATTAAATAGAGATTTCTATGCTTTGTGATTGTTTATACCTTACAAATTTGAGAAATGGGTTGTTGTTTGGCAAGTGTTGAGATGGAATTTAAGGGTATTATGTATTCCTTTTTGGAAGTGTTTTCTATGGGAGTTTTGTGGCTTTGTGAAGGGGTTTTTTCCCCATTTGGATGGTTAGAAAAGTTTTAGAATCATGGCTATGATAGAGTTTGTAGTGCACATGAGTTGTTTGAATGAAATGCCTAATGAGGTTTGAGTGTACATGGAAAGTGATCAGAAAAAAGTGTAAGGAAATGGTTATGCAATTACCCTATGGTAGAGAGCTTAGTGGGTAAAATTACTCTAAAGAGTAGAGAGCTTGAAAAGCTACAATAGAATGATTAGAAGAGTAGTATAGTTGGAATGATGCTTTGTGATCATCACCCATTGTTATGGGAATCGGTTGATGCTGGTGATCATCATCCGAATACCCTTAGAGTGATGGTCGATGCTTTGTGATCATCACCCGGTTAGTTATGAAAACAGGGTGGATGCTTTGTGATCATCACCCGACATTTATTAGAAGTGGGTTGATGCTTCGTGATCATCACTCGACAGTGATTAGAGACGGGTTAATGCTTGGTGATCGTTACCCGAAAGTCATGAGGAACGGGTAGGTGCTATGTGGTCTCCACCCGATAGTTACGAAAACCGGGTAGGTGCTTCGTGATCACCACTTGGTAGTCACTAAGAACGGGATTGGTGCTGTGTGAATTCCACCCGATAGTCATGGAGAGTGAGATGCTACTGTCTGAACGCCATTCGGCCGTACCTCCGGTAAGATGAGGCCATGACGTTTAGTAGAAACATAAATAGAAACAGAAATAGTGTAAGGAATGAATTAAGAGTAATACATACGGGGACAGACAGATAGAGGGCTTTACTTACTGAGCATTATTTTGTGCTCACCCCATTATTTTCCTTTGTGGATGCAGGATCTAGGTGATGCAGTCAGAGGGGCGTCGGCAAGCGAGGAGCAATAGCTACACTGTTTTCCCCTATTTTGTCTTTTAAAATGGCCTTTTTGTAAATGACGTTCTTTGTGTATAAAAGACGTATGACTTATAATAAAAAGAAAGTTTTTGGGCCCATTTTCTATTGTTATTATGCATGCATCGCATTAGTTTACAGCAGTTGTTACAACATATAACTATTATTTACACGATATAGTAGAAAATGTCTTTTATTGATAAATAAACATTATTACAAATAATCAATATTACAATAATTGATTGGCTCTAGGGCACCTACTCTAACATTATGTGTTATAAATATGTTTTTTCTTTTTTATTTTTTTTACATACGCAAGATTAGCATCAATTAAATACATCCACATCCGTAATAATAACCCAACCACAAACTCTTGCGTGACAAACATTGTCAAGATATTTAACATTAATAGTACAATTAAATAGTTTAAATATTTACGAAAGTATCATTACATAGACTAGAGAAAGGTACAATAGCATTACAGTCAATATAATCTCTATTAGACGACATCTTCTCATCCTTCAACGCAACTATCTCTAAAAACTAGAGTCTTCATTTGGAAATCTTACCTTAAATTCTTTCACATAAGCTTTTCTGGTGGCCAAAAACAATTCTGACACTGAATCAAAAGCTTTTTCTCTATCTTTCTCAGCTTGTGCAAGTAAAGATTTGATCTTATTATTTTCATCAAACAATTCATTACTTTTCTTTTTAAAGACTTCCTTTTGCTGCCGCTCATTTACAAAAGACTGTTCAACATTACTGACTGATTCTTGACAGTGTTTCAATTCGGTTTTTACCTTTTCAGACACCTTCTTCGATACCTTCATCTGTTCTTCCAATTTGTGAACCTCAAAAATCACGTCTTCATTTTCTTTTTTCAAATTTAATATCACATCTTCTAACATAAGCCAATGCTCCCTGATTTCTATCAAACCTTCGTAAGCCTATTCCAAAAACAATGACACCACATTAATGTCACCATGCTAAATAGATTATATATTCAAGTACACATTTAATAAAGTAAAAAAACATTACCTCTTTCCCTAGACTAAATGTTGTCCTGTCTAGATCTTCTTCAGAAATAGTTTTTCATTTCCATTCAAAATTCGTATTTGGACCCTCTTGCTGACAAGTTTTCTGTCACTTCACCAATTTATGTAATGGAATTTCTTATGAGTCATTACCTTTTTCTTCAATCAATTCAACATGGCAGGAACTAGAATTAGGTTTCGTAGAATTGGAGACTGATGCAGGTAAAATAGAAGTCTGCAATGGCGTTAACAATTTCGACTTGGAATCATAGCTTGATCCTACTTTATATAGTACTTCGAATCAAGCCTTCAAATAAATTTCATCAGATTTTTAGGAGCCATTACTACAATTAAAAAATAAAATTTCATCAGATAGAAAAAAATAAACAAAACAAATCATCGGTCAATTTAATAGAAATTGTAAGGCTTCATTATTGCTTGGAACACATTTGTTCTTCGTGAAAAGTGATAGAGACATAGGATTACAACTACTGATTGCGACTTGAAAACAAAATAACATGCAAGCACTATATTAGACTACTATTAATATACTCACCATTTATGACAGTACAGGAATAAAAATTCTAATGAAATTAGTAAAACAACTAAATCATTTCCACAAAATGTAAAATTGCAGGGAAGTATTCAAATCCATGACTCCAACTGCAACAATTCACATTAAAACAACAATATTTTAGACTTACTACAAGGAAGACCAAAACCTTATACACTGGGACAGATCAAGGTTGCCACAAAATATCACATGCCAAAGATGTAAACAAGTTACAAACATTTGATATACATTCTAAAAGCAAAGAAAAATAAATACATTGAAATTATAAAAAAAAAAAAAATTAGTACCAAGATACGTCTAAGTTTTCCACAGACTAAATAGATAATAAATGATAACAATGCTAGTAATTTCTAAAGGATTTGTACCACTGACATTTCATAACATCAATTTATAAAACAACGAGAGTATTACAACTATACTAAATACAACAAGATAATAAACAAAATGATAATGAGAAAGGCAACAATTTTAGTAGTAGATTTACCAAAAAAATAATGTGTAACATGACTATAAGAGAAACGAATAAGCAACCTCAATACAACAAATTATAAGCACAACCATCTAACAACAACTTCTTACTACTGTGACAACAAATGTGAGAACTCCGTAAGAATAATATGTAGTATAACCAAAGTTAAAATCGATGACAAATTAATTAGAACAATGTAAGAAAAAACAACATTGTCACTGTAACTAGAAAGAATTTACTTTACTTATCTCAACTTCGGTCAACAAGAAAAGACATATGTGAAAAACACGACAAACAGAGTGTAACAAATGCTCTTAATGTCGAAACTGACAGAAAAAACCCTAAATCCCCAAATTTACTTTAAGTAAAATGTTGTACATTAAATCCCAAAATTTACTTTAGATATCAACAACATATTAAATGACAACATTTTTATCACTTATGAATTTTACAAATCCAAAACGACAACACACTATAATACCTTTGATAATAGTTAACTACTTTCCTTTACATTAAATGAATATAGCAATAATAATATTACCATTTCAATTGAACAATGTCAATGAAATATTCTCACTTCAAAATATAAAAACTTAGCATAAAAGTATAAAATAAGGAAAAAATTAAATTCCCTACAATTTAAATGCAATAACACATGCTTATGATTGGAATAGACCAAAAACTCCTTAACTTCAAAATCTCACTATCAAACACTTAATTTGACAATAGAAATGAATCTAGGACTCACAATTACAAAAACAATTGAATTTCAAATTCAATAATACAAGCAATAACAATTCCATATATAAAATAATATAAACAAGAAACAATATTTCCAATTCAAAGTACAAAAAAAATATATATAAGTATAATATACTGAAAAAAAGAAAATTCCTTATGATTAAATTGTAATGACAGGAATGACGAACAAAATACTCATTTATATATTTCTTTAAAAGCATTCATTGAACAGTCAAAAACAATTATAATTGGTGAAAAAACAAAATTTATTCATAGTTGTAATAACCCAAGGATTCCTTAAGCTCAAAATATCACTATGAGACACTTAATTTGACTATACGCATCTCCAACCATTATTGTATTATTAAGATTTGATAGACCAAGGTATTCTTAAATTCGACGTCTTACTATAGAACCATTAAGTTGGATATAGTTGTGGTATAGAATTATGAAATATCATCCTCTCCTTAACTACATTTAAAAGGATTCATACTAATTGAATGTATCAAATACTTAATATACCTATATAGAAATTTACATGACTGTGAACCGTTTACATTTAAAGTGAATTAATACTTAACATTGAATGATTCAAACCAAAATATTTTATATTCGTTAAATAGAATAATAAATATTTTTCAGTACAAACTATAATGAAACAACAATATCTGATAGATATAAACAAAATAAAATAATTAATGTTCAATAAATTAAAAGTATCATCATTAATTTACAAAAACACTAAAAGCCAAATTCAAATAACAATACTAACTCTCATTAATAATTCACATGATATTATATAAGTCATGTAATACTTCTCTCTAGCTAGTATACTCGGAAATAACAGTAAAACTCAAAAAATATATATAAATATACATGTAGATGAGTATAAAATAATGGGCCCATAACTAATTTTTCTTTAAATGCAAATCTTTATAAAATATAATAAAGTCACAAAACATCAACTCGACAGTGTTACCCAACCCTTCCACTGCGTGACGTTCCAAGCGACCGCATCTCACCTATTACCTGCAAAAACATTGAAAACAACGGGGTGAGCACTAATTGCTCAGTAAGTAAACCTGCTATGCTACCTTCTCTCTCCAGTGCTTAAATTCTGAATTTCTTTTCTTACATCACACCTCTCTATTCTTCTCTGTTCTTTCTCTGTTCTTTCTCTATTCTTTCTCTCTTCTTTCTCTGTTCTTTCTCTATTCTTTCTCTATTTCTAATTTCTCACTACCCATGATAATAGGCATGGTATCATGCATAGGTATGATGCAAATGCACAAATGCATAGAATGTGCATTTTCTTTTCTATTTTGTTATTCTGTTTATGTTTCTTTTCTCTGTATTTCTTTCTTTCTTTCTTTTCTAGTCTTTCTTTCTTTCTATTCTTTCTTCCTTTTTCTATTGTTTCTTTCTTTCTATTGTTTCTTTCTTTTTTCTGTTCTTTCTTTCTTCCTATTCTTTCTATTCTTTCTATTCTTTCTTTTCTTTCTTTTCTTTCTATTCTTTCTTATCTTTCTATTCTTTCTTTTCCCTTCTTTTCTTTTTATTCTTTCTTTTCTCTTATTTTCTTGCTTATTTTATTCTTTCTATTCTTTTCTTTTCTTTTCTTTCTTATTCTTTGCCGATCGGACTCAGTTGAGGCATGGATTCGGAACCTTGGCCGTGTGAGTGAGTACAGTCCTCATCTACATGCACTCTTACGGACTATACAAATTCTTCTTCTTCTTAGGCCGCTCACTAAAGGTGGNTTTTTTGGTTCTTTGTTTCTTTCTATTCTTTCTTTCTTTTTCTATTCTTTCTTATTCTCTGCCGATCGGACTCAGTTGAGCCATGGATTCGGAACCCTGGCCATGTAAGTGAGTACAGTCCTCATCTACATGCACTCTTACGGACTGTACAAATTCTTCTTCTTCTTAGGCCACTCACTAAATGTAATAGCTTCTTTTCTACTAGTACACTTAAAAAATATATTAAGAAAACACACATATTTATTATATGAAAAGTAGATAGGCCCAAATTTTCCTTTGTTTAAGGCATTTTCTTCACATTTTCTCAAAATAACTTTAACAAAATCAACTAAGGGTATAAGAACATAAATTAAATTATGCACCTCCATGTGGGCGTTACACTAAAGGTGGCGTGCATGTAGGAATATTCTTTTGGGTACAATCCTCATCCACATGTACTCGTACGGACTGTACAAATTCTTCTTCTTCTTAGGCCACTCACTAAAGGCGACGTACATGTGGGAATATTCTTCTTCTTGTCACTCACAGTTCCCCATCACAACAACTTCTTTTCTTTTATCTTTCTCATGGAAATTAGTATTCAATTTCTTTTCTTTAATAATTCTCCTTTCTTTATATTTGTTCTTTAACTTTAATGTTCATTATTGTTCTTTAATGCTCTTATGAGTATGTATGCATGTATATGGGCTCATGCTTATTATTCTTCATAAATTCACATGTTTGGATGCAATAATGCAATATGGAATGTGAACATGTCATTCTCTACCATCTACTAGCTCATCTCAAAATAACACATAACCATACTCATACATGCACTTCTCTTTGATATTTCATCAAACAACTTATGTGCACATCTAAGCTCTAAATTAGCCACACTTCTACTTCTTTTCTAAGCCACCAAAATTTGGAATAAAACACACCAAGATTAACGTCAAACCTGTCCAGGATTCACACTCCATAAATTCTACTTCAATTCTTCCATAATTTATCCAAACTCTCATCAGACATCAAGTACACAAACACTACTTCTCATGGATAAATTCTAACCATCATTCGATATCCATTCCATCAACAATTCTTCATATATAAGCATATACATGCATAAAAGAAATTCTCTACAATTCATCCAAACTCTCCTTCTCTTTGTTCTTTAATGTTCTCATATATGTGTATGTGCATAGAAATATGCTCATTCTTTGCTATTCTTCCTAAATGCAATGTAAGAATGTGAGAATGCATTATGGCATATAAAGATATCATTATGGAACTAGTATTCTCTACCAACAACATTCTCATACTTGAAATCAATCATAGATTATTAGACTAAAAATAACTAATAAATTGGAGGTACTTTTAAGGTAGTCATTCTACGCAGGTCACATTTAAGAAGGCATATCTTGAGCTATACACATTGGATTGCTATGATCTTGGTCTCACTTTAAAGCTTAGAGAAAGGGCTACAACTTTTATGTTTAGGTCTCAACCAAGTTCGATGGGTAAGATGCTCAAAAATCACTCATAAGGTCACATATTTGACAGGGCAACCATGGTAACATGTTTTTTCTTAGGATTTTCATCAAACAATTCATATGCACATGCTACTACCATGTTGGCTACACTTCCACAAATCTCTAATTCAACCAAGTTGTGAGTCAAAAACTCACTAAATTGAGTATCAAACCTGGCTGAATATATCACTTCTCTACACTTCAAAAATCTCAACACAAAATCTTCCACAACTTCACCAAATCATCACATAACCAAACACTACTTCTCATGGCTAGAATTTATACATCAATAAATATAAAAAAACAGCCCATAATTCTCTTCTACCATCACATACAAACATGCAAAAAAATTCATTCAACAAAGTCTTGCTTAGATTAAGGTTCAAATTAGGTTTACTTACCTTGAATTTGAGCAACTCCAACACTATACTCTCTTTGATAGAATTCCCTCATTCTCAAATCCTAAGCATATACAACCATAAGAATTCAAAACTTTAAATTTTAATCTCACTTCTTGGTGCAAGAATCTTACCTTTGGATGCTTAGGATTGAAAATCTATCAAAATTTAGCCAAAATCCTATGAATTTCCTTGGAAATTTAATGAAGAAATTTGAGAGAATTTTGGTAGAGAATGGCTTGAATGGAGGGTAGAGTGGCTAGCGTTTCTCTTCTTCAACTCTTAATATCATAAAATAATATATATTAGATTCCCATTTTACCCTTGCACTTTCTAAAAATTCTATCTATGTCCCTTAGTCAATTACAAGAATGCCCTCATTTTTATTATCTTCTCCATGTTATTCTATTTCTTTTTACTCCCCACTTTTTCAACTAATTATGAGTGAAAATACCATTTTACCCCTAATGAAGGTTTAAGGAATTTTCTTCACACTTGTTCAAGATAACTTTAATAAAATTCAACTAAGAGTATTAGGGCATAAATAAAGCTAAATACCTTGATGTGGGCATTACAAAACTTCAAGGGTATCATAAATAGAAAGAGGGTATATGCAACATCCAAAGGTAACACTAATTTGTAAGACTGCCAAAGAAAATATTTATATTGTCCTTTTTCCTTTCCTATCACTAGTAGCTATCATTTATTATCTGAAATCCAAAGATTTCAGTGAACGCTAAGCTTACTTGAGCCTCAAATGGTACATGTTAGCAAACCCCCTTGTCGGCTCCCATTGAAACTTGTTTGTTCATTTTGCATGTATATTTGAAATAGCTTAGAAGGAGAAGAGTACCTATCCTACCTTTCAACAACATTCACCATTTGTTAGCCTAAAGCTGAAGATTCGATGACTCCTTCCTAACTTAACTATAGTGATTGATAGTGCCCAAAAATTGACGTCAACAATATCAAAAAGTGGCCTCACAATAGCTTCCTATTGCATACTTTGAAGCTAATGATATTTTGCTAGAAATATTGTGAAAAACTCATATTTGTCAAACTTATGAGTTATGTGTGTGCACAACAGCTATGTGTGCACACTTGTTGCCAATCTAATTATTTGGCTTGTTTCCTTTGTTGTGTGTGTGCACATAAGTTCTGCGTGCACACTGGTTGCCAGACTTGTGTCATGGCTTATTTCGTTTAGAGTGTGTGTGTGTGGACAACAGTTTGTGCTTTCACTCTCGCTTACTTTTGCAACCCAACACGAGTTGTATGTTTGACAAAGTGAAAAATATATTTTTTATCTTTGTCTCTCTCATTTTAAGATCTTTTTACATGTGTCATAGTATCCTTAAGTGGCCTAAGGGAATAAAGTTTCTTTTTCGATTTGTTTTGTGGTCCAAACCAAAAGAAGGAATACTTTCCTTATTTGGACTAACATGGGTCAGCCCCTTGTTGGCTAATGTGGGACATATGTGTTGAGCAAGAAACCCTTCATTATAGAATACCCTTTCTTGTGTGTATGGATCTAACATTTTGATATTTTGTTTCATTGTACTCTGAAATTCTTAGAGCATTCTTTCTTTAAGGTTCAAAGGTTCATTTCCATTGTGTGCCAAAACCTCACCATATCAAACATAGACTTGATGGCTCTTGGAACGTGGTTCCTTTGCTGATGCTAGTGTGTGGCGTCAATGCTTGAAGCTTGGTGGTTCACAAGTTGTTCTTGGGTGTGTTCCTGAAGTAAAGAAGGTCCAAGGAGGTTCTACATGTTAAAGATTTAGAGTGTGGTGCTAAGTGTAAAGTTTAACAGGGAGTTCTTTTTATTGTATCTTGGATTGACTTTGAACTATATCTTGTAATATGTTTTTTAACTTAGTGGATTGCTTTGATCTGGACAAGGTTCCATGGATGTAGGCTCAAAGTGGATTTAGTCGAACCATGTCTATGGCTGTGTTCTTTATTTTTTGCACTTGTGTTTGATGTGTTTAAATTGGAAATGTTTTAATCTACTTGGTAATAATTCTACTCCACTAAAAATGGGTAACCACACTCTAAGGTGAGTTAAATCTACTACTTTCTCCCCAACAAATATGAAGAAGAGTTTGTTGGTTGAAGCTGCAAGTTTTTGGCACCAAGTTGCAAGTTCCACGTTTCAAATTTGTTAGCTTAGGAGCAATTGAATTGGGATGACTTTTTGAAAGATTAAGTTGATAGTTTTCAGTGAAAGCAGCTGGTGATTTAGCACCATTATGATGTAACGTACTTGGTTTAGTTTATTGTGTATGGTTGTTATTCAAAGTTGTTGAAATATCTTCTACAAGTTAGGTGTAACAATTACAAAAACTCTTGTATAAGTTATGTTTATGTTAATGAAATATGCAGATAATTTCCCAGCAAAAAACTTTCTCTCAAAAAACTATTTCCTTTGCATTCTTTGGCTAAAACCCAACATTTGGTATTAGAGCAACTTATCAAGATCTTAAGGGGCTTGTGGAGTTCATCCTTCTCATATTTTCTTCAACTCTTCTCTCACTAAAAGACTTCCCTGTCAATCCTTTATAAAATCATCTTCATGGCTTCAAACACAACTTCACTTACTTCGCTAGTTTTCAATGGAGAGTAGTTCCATATGTGGGCTGTCAAAATGAAAGCTTACTTAAGAGGCCAAGGTCTGTGGCAATATGTGAAAGAAGTGAAGTAGCCACCTCAACTAGGACCAAATCCCACATTAAACCATATCAGAATCCATGAAGAAGAGACTGCAAAAGCTCCAAGAGCTCTATCCCATATCCACTCAACTGTCCCAAATCAAGAATTCACAAGGATTATGGCTTATGATACTACAAAAGAAGCTTGGGATAAGCTAAAGGATGAGTATATGGGAATTGATAAGACCAAAAACATACAAGTTTTGAACTTGAGAAGGGAGTTTGAAGTGTTAAGGATGCAGGAAGCTAAGTCAGTCAAGGAGTATATTGATCGACTCATGAATGTTGTCAACAAAATTAGATTACTTGGTGAGGAGTTGACATATATAAGGATAGTAAAAAAAGTGCTTGTAAGTCTACCAGAAAGATTTGAGTCCAAGATTTCATCTCTTGAAGACTCAAAAGACCTATCACAGATTTCCCTAATAGAGCTTATCCATGCCTTACAAGCTCAAGAACAAAGAAGACCATTGAGACAAGAAGATAGCAATGAGGGAGCAATGATGGCTGCACACAAACGAAAATCTATTCAGGGAGGAAATAAGAAATATGCGGGAGATAGAAAAGGGAAGGAAAAAGCTAACAATCAATGGGGAAAGAATGGAGCAAGAAGAACAATTCCTCCATGTTCACATTGCAAGAAGAGAACCCATGCAAAGAATCACTACTGTTTTAGACCTGGCATACAATGTAGGTCCTGCAAACAGTTTAGCTAAATAGAGAAACTTTGTAAGAATAAAGCAGATCAGCCACAACAGCAAGCACAATTGGTAGAAAACCAGCAACAAAGTCAAGAGTCTGAATAATTGGTTGTGGCTTCCTACTATGCAACTTACAAAAACTTGGTTAATTGACAGTGGCTACACCAACCATATTACACTAGACCTGAACAATTTCGTGGACTTGGATCAATCATACCAGGCCTAAGCAAAGATAGGAAATGGAGACTTTGTAGAGGTCAAAGGAAGAGATGAAGTTGTCCAAACCCCAACAAGTACTAAATATGCTCCTAATGTTCTATATTTGCTTGAAATCAATCAAAATCTATTGAGTGTAGGATGAATGTTAGAGAGAAATTACTCTCTATATTTTCAAAATCTTTCATATACAATAATAGACAGTAAGGGTAGTGAGTTGATGAGGGTGAAGATGATGGAAAAAAGCTTCCCTATGAGTGGAAAAAACCAGAAGTTTAGGTCTTGTCTGCTAGCATAGATGAATAAAAATTATGGCACAAAAGGTCTAGCCATTTCCATTACAATGGCCTTAAAGAACTTAAGCACAAGGTAAGTTATTTGTCAAATTATGAACTCAGTGTGAGAACACTGATCTATGAGGTCATGACATCGTCTTGCCTCTACATAATCATTTTTGTTTACTTTCCAGTGTGATGACTCTCTGTTAAAGTGACCATTTCAATTTAGTTGTTGTTCTGTTATATCGTGCAAGCACCTCAAAGTCTGAGTGGTCACAAGCATCTGGTAGATGTTTTGTTTAATCACGTATTGCATTTCAATATTCTCATGAGCTGCCTTTATTCTCTTTGTGAGATATTGTTTGTGGTCCATAACACTTGTCAATTTGTTATTCAATGAGCTGGAACGTTTGTTTACAATGGTCAGTGGTTTTGAGAGAAATGGAATAAACTTTTTCATAAAGTTGAAACCATAAACTTTTCTTGTTGGCCACCTGTCCATTTGCATTGGCTGGATATTTTCTATATAAACTCTTCTCCAATGCAATTTCATTCAAGAAGCCTGATTTTTCCTTGAAAGTACTTTGAATATTCTTAAAGGTTTCTTTTATTTTTTATCAGGTTTCTATGCTTAGGTAGGCTTATAAATACCTTCATCAAAATACCTTAATTTTGTTCCTTCTTCTATGTTGGTTAGGCAGTTAGTTTCGGAAGCTTGCTGAGCTAATTCAATTAAAGTGGATCTTTGGTGTTGTACCTTGAGAGAAGCTCAAGGCTGACCAAGTGGTCTCATGCTCTTGAAGCTTGCTGTGGTAGTACGTAGTTTGACCAAAGGGTGGAGATTGAATCATTGCAAAACAAAGAGTGCTCTTGCAATTGAGGCTTAATCTTTGGCTATGTAATTAAACTGAAAAGTATACCATAATGGATTTGCTTCATTTTGGACTTGGTCTCGTAGATGTAGGCATTTTGCTGAACCATGTAAAAACCTGGTGTTTTTTATATTGGTTCATATTTGATTATTTTATGTTTGTGATAAATAGACACTAAAATCAACTTAGCAACCCATTCTGCTTAGGTTTAATACACTTGGTAAGTATTAAGAATTTCACACAAAAATTTGGTTCAAAACTTACCAGAGATAGAAGAAAGTAGGGGTTTATGTAGTGCCTAGCAACTTGGCAAACTTAACAGGCAACCTTTTCCAGTAAACCAGGCATAGAGACCTATTGAAAAACTCCAACTCACCCACACTGATGTGTGTGGTCCAATGCATACTCCATCCTTGAGTGGAAGCAAATACTTCATCTTGTTCATAAATGAGTTTTAGAGAATGACTTGGGTTTACTTCTTAAAATAGAAAAAATTCAAGCTGTTAGTGGAGAATCAAACTAGTTTGAGTATAAAATCAGTTTGGAGTGACAATGGCACATAATATACCTCAAATGAGTTTAAAGAAATATGTAGGAGAGCTAGAATCAAGCACCAGTTGAGCAGTTTATACACTCCACAGCAAAATGAAGTCAATGAAAGAAAGAATAGGACTGTCATGGAGATGGCCAGATGCATGATAGTTGAGATTAAGCTGCCGAACTCATTTTGGGCCGAAGCTATCAACATAGAAATCTTTCTACTTAGTAGGTTACCAACTAAGGCTCTTAATAATCAAACTCCATTTGAAGCTTGGTACGGAGTTAAACCAATGGTGAACAACCTTAAAGTTTTTGGTAGCATCTGTTATACTCATGTTCCAACTAGCAAAAGAACCAAGCTTGATCAAAAAACTGAAGCAGGAATCTTTATTGGTTACAATAGCCAATCCAAAGCCTATAAGGTCTTCAATCCAGAGACTAAGAAGATTCTAATAAGTAGAGATGTTAGAGGAGATGGGATGTCGATTTGGAATTAGGAAAAGAAAGAAATTGAAGAACAATAAAAAGAATATTCAGGGAACTAGAATGATAATAAAGAAGGTTCAGATGCAAATGAGGAATCTTAGTTAGAGGCACTAGATCTTTAGCTGAGGTATATGAAAGATGCAATGTTGTAGTAATAGAGCCTACAAGCTACTCTGAAGCTGCAAAATCAAAAGAATGGACAACTGCAATGAACGAGTAAGTATGATTGAAAAGAATGAAACATGGAACTTAGTTGAGAGGCCATCAAATAGGAAGATCATTCAAGTTAAATGGATATTCAAGACTAAACTAAATCCTAATGGATTTGTTAACAGATACAAAGCAAGACTTGTAGCCAAGGGCTATGCTCAACAATATGGAGTAGATTTGTTAGACACATTTGCTCCAATTCATGACACAATCAGACTTGTCTTGGCTTTGGAAGCTCAGTTCAAGTGGAAAATCTTTCAACTTGATGTGAAATCAGCCTTTCTAAATGGCTGGTTAGATGAAGAGCTTTATGTAGAGCAGCCTAAGGGATTCGAAGTTGAAGGTTGTGAAAACGAAGTCTACCTTCTAAAGAAGGCTTTGTATGGATTGAAATAGGCTCCTAAAGCTTGGTATAACCAAATTAATGAGTATCTGTTATACAAGAAATCCTAATGAACATACTCTCTATGTGAGGAAGTTAGATGATTGTTTAATTATTGTTTCCTTATATGTTGATGACTTGTTGGTAACTGGAAACAATTTTGATCAAGTGGAAAAGTTCAAGGAAGCAATGCACAATGAGTTTGAAATAATAGATTTGGGGGAGATGACTTTCTTTCTTGGAATAGAGATCAATCAATCTGCAAATTCCATTTTTGTTTGTTAAAAGAAATATGCCAATGAAATACAAAAGAAGTTTAATATTGAAAATTGCAAGTTTATGGATGCACCTTTGGTGCAAAATCAAAATCTTTGTAGGAAGGATGGTGCAAGCAAAACAAATGAATTTGTATACAAAAGTTTGATAGGTTGTTTGCTGTATTTGACAACTACTAAACCTGATCTCCTGTATGCCTCCAGTCTCCTTTCAAGGTTCATGTATAAGCCAAGTGAAATCCATTTTAAAGTAGCCAAAAGAGTGCTAAGGCATGTTAAAGGAAGTGCAAACCTTGGGATTAGGCTGCAGTTGATGACATGAGAAGCATTTCTGGTTATGTGTTTTACTTGAATTCAGGAGCATTTAGTTGGCTCTCCAAGAAGTAGTAAACAATTGCTCAATCAATTGCAGAAATAGAATACATCTCTACAACAGTTGTCGTGAATCAAGCAATGGATTTGAAGCTAGAACAATGTCATCCTACTATAATATATTGTGATAATCAGTCAACAGTAGATATGAAAAAGATATCCCATCCTTCATAGTTGAGCCAAGCATATAAAGATTAAGTTTCATGCTATGAGGGATGCTGAGCAAAGTAAGGAAATTGAGCTGATACACTGCAAAAGTAAAGAACAAGTCGCTAACATAATAACTAAAGCATTGAACAAATCCAAGTTTGAAGAGATAAGATTCAAACTTGGTGTTTCTAGCAAAAATATGAAGGATGAATGTTGAAGTTGATGATATTTTGCTAGAAATATGAAGAAGAGTTCGTTGGGTGAAGCTGCAAGTTTTTGGCACCAAGTTGCGAGTTTTTGGCGCCAAGTTGCAAGTTTCAAGTTGTTTTGACTTAGTTATCCTTATTGCAAGTGGTATGGAGGTAAATTATGTAATACATTAATAATTAATTAACGGAGCATGTCAAATCCAAAGTATAGACATTGATAAAAGAGAAGAACATAGCTTCAAAAAATTAGTATATATATCTATATAGTGTTAGGAATATGAAAAGTCATCTTAAAAATCTAAAATTTTGCATTCTCTTTAATGTTTTTCTCTAAATTTAAATTCTATATTTTTTGCAATATACAAATAATTATTACTATGTGGAGGCAAGTTCCCTAAGATAAGACCTATAAAAATGATAATTTATTACAATGTGGTTTTGTAACAACTACTGTAAACTAATACAATACATGCATAATAACGATAGAAAATTGGGCCCAAAAACTTTCTTTTCATTATAAGTTATATGTCTTTTATACACAAAGAACGTCATTTACAAAAATGCCATTTTAAAAGACAAAACAGGGGAAACAGTGTAGCTATTGCTCCTCGCTTGCCAACGCCCCTCCGACTGCATCATCACCTAGATCCTGCATCCACAAAGGAAAATAACGGGGTGAGCACAAAATAATACTCAGTAAGTAAAACCCTTTATCTGTCTATCGCTGTATGTATTACTCTTAATTCTTTCCTCACACTTTCTGTTGTTTCCTACTAAACGTCATGCCCTCATCTTACCGGAGGTACGGCCGGATGGCATCCACACAGCACCATCCCACTCTTCATGACTGTCGGGTGGAGTTCACATAGCACCAACCCTATCCTAGTGACTACCGAGTGGAGATCACAAAGCACCTACCCGGTTTTTGTAGCTATCGGGTGGAGACCACATAGCACCTACCCATTCCTCATTACTTTCAGGTAATGATCACCAAGCATTAACCCGTTCCTAATCACTGTCGGGTGATGATCACAAAGCATCAACCCACTTCTAATAAATGTCGGGTGATGATCACAAAGCATCAACCCCTTTCTACTAACTAACCAGGTGATGATCACAAAGCATCCACCCGTTTCTACTACTTATCGGGTGATGATCACATAGCATCGACCCATTTCTAATGGCTAGTCGAGTGATGATCACAAAGCATCCACCCGATTCTCATAACTGTCGGGTGATGATCACAAAGCATCAACCCATTTCTAATACTCTTCTCATTCACTCTATTCTAGCACTTCTCATTCTCTCTACCCTTAGAGTAGTTGCATCCACAAAGTTCTCTACTCATAGAGCAAGTGCATACACAAAGTTTTCTACTCTTTCTTAGGTCACTTCTCAATGCACAATTANTCAAATCCAAAGTATAGACATTGATAAAAGAGATAAACATAGTTTCAAAAAATTAGTATATATATCTATATAGTGTTAGGAATATGCAAAGTCATCTTAAAAATCTAAAATTTTGCATTCTCTTTAATGTTTTTCTCTAAATTTAAATTCTATATTTTTTGCAATATACAAATAATTATTACTATGTAGAGGCAAGTGCCCTAAGATAGGACCTATAAAAATGGTAACTTATTACAATGTGGTTTATTTATAACTGGCCCAAGTTAGAACCAAAATTTTGTATGACTATATGGAAGTTATTCTTATATAGAGTATCAATATAGAGAAGTTTTACTATATATATATATATGATGATATTAAGGAAGTGTTTGTATCGATCCTAGTTTGCAATTTTATCACGGGCATTCGTTCAATGCGTGCCTATGTCAAGCTATATAAACTGCACCCGAAATCATCATCTTATTGGCATCAATCAAATTTATATATAGAATAATATAAAATTAGTTTTGAGATTTAACCAAATGGGTTCCTAATTTTTATACTATTCATTTACTTTTAACCTAGTTCAGTCCCTCTCTTATTTTTCAGCATAACTGGAATTGAGATACATTCTCCTTCTCTGGTAATATTAGCTCCAAAATGAAGCTACTTTTTTCATCTTCTTCTTTAGGATTTTCCTACTTTTTTGTATTTGCTTCTTTATGATTTTCCTTATAATCCAGAAATCTAGTGCCAAAATGCTACTGCTACTACTGACCCTAGTGAAGGTATTCTTTCTCTCTTTGATTGTTTTTTATATTTTGTTGACCTGCAAATATGGAATGAGTATATGTGACACTATTATCATTCCTATTGTATTTTAGATATTATTCTATTTCATTTATTGCAGAAATTGCATCATTATTGTAATATTTTCTATTCTTACATAGCTATCATACTTTTGTATAAATATGTTGTGTATTCACATTCAATTCTCAACACCTCAATACAATTCAATACAATTAAATTGAATCTCTCCCAAATATCTCTCGGGCATACTCTGACCATTTCAATTGTTTTTGTTGCCCTCTCAAAGATATCTCTTGGGCATACTCCGGCTCTCTTCAATTGCCTCTCTTGCCCACTCAATTTTGACATAGTATCAGAGCTCCTCTTTCAATTCTAACATGGTATAAGAGTATCTAGGTTTAAGACAATGAGTAGCTATTTATATGGATATATCATATATGCATATCTAGGAAAATTCTATCAACAAGACGATAAATGCTAAGGAGGCTAGGTTTTAAATAGGACTATTTGTGACCCCTCCAGTGTTTCTTGGGAATTTCCTAGTGCATATTAAATGATTTTCAGCACTTACTACTATCATGGGTTATTGAGTTGCTGTCCAACATCTTCCCCAGCAACTCTTGTTGTTCCTTCCTCCTCGGGTACTAGTTATCCCGCATCTAATGGTAGACAACATTTGCATCTACTACGCAACTTGAAGATTATGACTTATACAAACCACAAGCTTGAAGGGGAGTGTTGACATGTGAATATGGAATGAGAATATGTGACATTATTCTCATTCCTATTATATTTTAGATATTATTCTATTTCCTTTATTGTAGAGATTGCATCATTATTGTAATATTTTCTATCCTTACATAGCTATCACACTTTTGTATAAATAGGTCATGTATTCACATACAATTCACAACAACTCAAGACAATTTGAAAGTTTTAAACAATTACCAAGTTATTAAAACTTAAGCGGAATGGGTTTGCTTGTTCATTTTTTGCGTATTGATTTGTTCAACATATGTAAATCATCCATGAAAGCAAATAAAGAACACATTCATTTTTATATGGTTTGGCAACTTACCTATATTCATGGGACCAAGTCCAGAAAGAAGGAATCCACTATATATGTAAAACTTATGTGTTCAAATACAAAGCAAAAGATAAGCACAAGTTGCAAAATCACTCCCTGTTTTTGTCAACACTTCAATGTTCTCAACTTTGGTTGACCGTCAAGCCACCATAGCTAGCTCCTCTTCACAAGACCTCTTGGTCACCCTTAAGCTCCTCTCATAGTTCAACACCAAATACCAACTCCAGCTCCACTAGCTTGAACTCCACCAAGTAGCAACAATGGAACCACGTTTCAAACAATCTCCAAAGAGGAAGAAAGATAACAGTTTTTTAAGCATACCTAAGCATAAGGGAAACCTTAGACAAAAACAAAAGTGCCCCAACAATAATCAGAGAATTTCAGAGGCACAATCGGGCTTCCTTATAGAGATAAAAAAGAAAAAGATGAATATATATAATTCATCTACAAAAAGGTGAGGGACCAAAAAAACAGATAAACGGGGAATTGTTTTGCCTTTTTAGGAAAAGATTCTAAAAGATAATGACAAGGCAAAACACTTTTCCAGCACACTATTTTATATAATGCCATGTGTCCATAGACCACAACAAATATCTCAACAAAGAATAAAATCAGTTTAATGAAATCAGAATGCAATACGTGTTGTATAATAAATATCTGCCAGATAAGTGATCACATAGACTCTAAGGTGCTCTCACGATAGGTATGAAAATGATTGTGTATTAATAAAAAAATTGATATGCTCACAGAAACATAGCGTTACCACATGAAGAACATAAGTTGACAAAATACTTACAATCTCCCCCTTTGTCAAACTTATGAACTAAGCACAATCTTTTCATCAGTAAACCTATCTCAACACATAAACAAATTGTCAACAAGAGAAAAGAATTAATATAACATATAAACATATCTCATAAGGACATAATCATCAAGACATAGAGATAAGTTTTGCAAGATTAAAATTGAATTGAAAAACTCCCCCTTAATTAGTATACTCCCCCTGAGTAACTATACCAAATCATATCATGTGATTACTGATGAATTATCAAAAGGGTAGTTCAATTCAAAACCCAATCAATCAATGTGAAATCAGATCAAAAACTAGCTAAGTATAAGAAAATGACTGATTGGTTCACTGCACAAGAAGGAAACAACATAGCAAATGCAGTAAAAAAAGCTTAGCAAAAAAATGCAACAAATGTTCAATCTAAACATCAAACCAATCATAAAGAAAAAAAAAATTGCAAGTAAGTAAACATAAAAAAAAAAAAAAATATGCAATAGTAGCATCATCAGTTTTCTTTTCAGTTCATCACTTCAGGTCATCATCAGTAAACTACTCCCCCTCTTTGTTTATAAGTTATGATGTCTTTTTAATCTTCTTGAGGGAAGTTTCTTCTTTCCTGCATGGGTTTTCAATCTCTTTGGTTGAGTGGACACAATAATTATAGGAGAATCATTAGCAGCATGAGTGTCCGAAGGGTTCTATTATTCTTCTTCTGTATACCAGTGTCTTGAACATCAGCTAGAATAGCAGCAGCTTAGGCAGCCTCTTCACAATCATGCATAGTAGCTTTGTTAGCTTCTTCTAGATCAATTGCAGTAGTTTGGTCAACCTCTTCTTGATTAGTTGCAGCAGTTCGGTTAGCCTCTTCTTGATCAGTTGTAGCTTTAGTTACATCTTTTTTAGCATCAGTTGGTGGTTCCTCCTAAACTGGATTAGTAGATGAAGGTGCAGTTGTTGTGGATGACAACAAGTCAACCTAGATCTTCTTACCATATCTTCTGAAACATCCACTCTTGCATGAAAAGTAGAGTGAATTTGTGCCATTTGATTAGAGAGCTGAATGAATTTCTCATCCATTTTGCTGTCAAGACCTTGCAAAATTGCAAAATTTTTGGACTGGCCAGAGTTAGCTTTGCCAAAGGTAGCATTTGAGGATGAAGGAACATCAAAGCATGGGCTATGGTTGAAGATTTGAAAGTCTTGGCTGTAACAAACCTGATTTTCAAGTGGGTATCTTCTAGCTACTTCTTAGGGTGATAGGATTCTACAATCCTATGAATCAGGAAGGGAAAAGGTGGAAGTGGTTTTGATGCTATTGTAAATTAGCGTCCCCAAATCAATCTACTTCTTATTTGCTATCCCATGAATCAACTGAGCCTTTTCAAGCCTCACAGATGAGTTGTGAAGCGATGGAGACCAGTTGGTCAAGGTTATCTTGAAAAGAATCTTATAAAATGGGGTCAGCACATTAGATGGAATGTGGCCACTCTCAGGCCATTTCATTACAGACCTACCACTAAGGTCTATGACTAATTGGTTAAAATGCTCGGAACTTATGGTCAAATCATCAGGATTCTCTACGAGAGGTAGATTAAGAAAAGACCTAATCACTTCAACTATAAAATATATCTAATGCCCTTTAACATAGATTTGATTTTTATTCAAACTAACTTTATCAATATCATTCCTAAAATTCGAATAAAATTCCTAAACAACAGCTAGATAAGGAAGTGAAGAATACTCAACTGATTTTTGCCATTGTCTATCAATTAGGGGTGGAAAAAACCGGTTAACCGAACCGGTTAACCAAAAACTTGAACCGAACCGGTTTTCGGTTTAAAAAAATGATTAAACCAAAACCGGTCCGGTTTCGGTTAAAAACCGGTTATGAACCGAACCGAAAATTCGGTTCGGTTAACCGGTTTTAAACCGGTTAAATATGGGTTGCATTATTTAGCCCAATTATGAATTATGGGCTGCTTTTTTCGGCCCAATTTGGTCGTCACACTCCATTTGGCCCATTTTTTTTTCCAATTTTTTTTTTACTTGAATTAAAATTATGCTTTACCAAACGATGAAGAAGAAGGAGGCTGAAGTCCAATCATGGTGTTCTGTTCTCGCTTCTTATCCAAATCTAAACAGAAAAGCTGTGAAAGAGAAGAAATGGAGAAGACGAAAAAGAAAAAAAAAAACAGAAAAGTGAAAGGAGAAGAAGACGAAAAAGAAAAGGAAAAGTGGAGAAGGAGACGAAGAGAAGAAGACAAAAAAGAAAGAGAAATTGGTGAAGGAGAGGAAGAGAAGAAGACGAAAATGTGAAGAATAATTGAAAAAAGAAAGAGAAAGCAGTGAAAGGAGAAAGAAGACGAAGAAAGATAAAAAAAATTGGTGAAGGAGAGGAAGAGAAGAAGACGAAAATGTGAAGAAAAACTGAAAAAAGACAGAGAAAGAAGTGAAAGGAGAAAGAAGAAGAAGAAAGAAAATAGTGAAAGAAAAAAAAGTATTTGCGTGAGAACCAAACCCAAGAAAATGCGTAGAGTAGCAGACTGCAGGTCTGCGTAGCTGATACCAAGAAAAAAGGGGGGAAAAAATAAGGGATTTTTTTATGTTTTTATTTTTTTCAAAACCGGTTTTCAAAACCGGTTTAATATTATCCTTAAACCGTTAACCGAACCGAAAATTCGGTTTAATTATTTTTGAAAACCGAAACCGAACCGGTTGATTTGAAAAACCGGTTTTTCGGTTCGGTTTCGGTCCGGTTTTTCGGTTCGGTTCGGTTTTCGGTTTTTTTTTTCCAGCCCTACTATCAATCACAATGGACTAGATTTCTGGAAAGTCATCAAGTTGGACATGGGATTCACACAAAATGGGTCTATGAACAATGAACTTATTAAACATGGATTTAGCAAAAGAAGTGCTAAAAATCAGATGTTTACCCAACTCCATTGGTTCAGTGGCAACAAACTTTGCCTTTTTCTTCTTCTGTTTTGGAGATTTGGACATCTTCTTTAACAATTTGGTTTTGAGAGGAGAATTCTTCTTCTTGCGCTTAACCTATTAAATCAATGATTTGTCAAAGGATGGTTGCTCAGCAATGGGTGAGACAAAGGGTGATGGAGTCTTCTCAGATGAGGACTTTGATGGATCAGGTTGGTCATCCATCTGACTCTTATTTGCCCTCTTCTTTGATTATGTTGCATTCCTGATGTCAGCAACGAAAGCTTCTTAATGCTCTATAAACCCAAACACACGAAGGTTAAGATGTACAGGATGAAAATCGTAGAGAATTTAGAGAAAATAAGCTTTGAGTGGCATAATATTGCTTCAAAGTGAAGATAGACACGAAGTGCTGACCTTATAAAGAAAAACCCTTGAAAAAAATCAAGGTTTTAGCTTGAGTTGTCTCTTAAAAACAAGGTGGTCACAAGGTAACTTCGTGTGATCACATGAGAATAATATTAACAATTCAAACCAATTGAGCATAGTGTGCTAATTGTCAAAACTTAGGTGGACACAGTGAATCAAGCAAGAATAAGGTGGTAATATTAAGGCTTTAAGTCAGTATAGTCAAAGGGCGATGCAAGCAAATAGCAAGCATGACATAACACTGACTCTCAAGGTGGTGACATTGACACAAAGGCAACAAACCAAAACACTTATTCAAATTTTTTTTTTTTTTGAAACAAAAATAAAATAAGAAAAAGTAATCATGAGGTCAATTTCACAAATTCACAAGATTTAAACGAGCAAGATATAAAGATCTATATGGAAAGCATTCAATTCATTTCACCAACTTGATAGAGATGCATAAGGAGAATCTCTACACAAAAAATTTCATCAACCAAAGCAGTCATTCCTTTGAACACACATGAGTAAGATAGCAAGCATTCTTTGTCATTTGTGTTGAAGTGTCCTCAAGGGGGGAAAATGACACATTGGTCAATTAAAAAACAAACAAACTCCCCCTTCCCTCATGCCTTTTGTCATTTATTTTTATTCTTTTAAGCATAAATTCAAACTTTTGAATTTCCTTTTCATTGCTATAGAATTGCATTGGGCCAAAATCTCTCAAAAGTAACCAAGTGTAGCTTTTACACTTGCAAGGAGGTGGCCCTCTAAATGGTAGATCTTCCAAGGACATAGGGGTTTCTACATCCTAGAAAATTACTCAAGCATGACTTTCACACTACAAGCAAGGTAGCTCTTTCACATGGTGACAAAAGTCAAGAATATAAACTCAATGATGAAAGAAAGTCATTATACTTTGAGGAATGAAAAAATCAAGGTGGCCATATCACTCACAATGTATTTTTCACAAGATAGAAATTGTTCTCATGTTACAACACAGATCAAGTACACTTGCAACTATAAAACACGGAATTTTTTTCTCTTAAAATTTATTCAAAACAAAGACAGAAACTTTATTCAAGTTGAATTAGTCTAATGGACTTCCTCAAATTCACAAATGTTTGAAAGCCCAATGCCTTTGTAAATAGGTCAGCAAGTTGAAAGTTTGTGTTTACTTGTGCAAGTGTGATAACTCTCTCTTCAACTAAATCTCTAATAAAGTGATGCCTAATTTCAATGTGCTTAGTCCTAGAGTGTTGAACTAGATTCTTAGAGATATTGATTGCACTAGTATTATCATAGAAAACAGTAACATATTCTTGATCAAATCCATAATCACACAACATTTGTTTGATCCACAAAACCTGTGTACAGCAGCTTCCAGCAGCAATGTTCTCTGCCTCAATAGTTGAGAGTGAAACGGAGTTCTGCTTCTTACTAGACCAAGTCACTAGGTTGTTGCCAAGATAGAAACACCCATAGATGTACTCTTCCTATCATCCAAGCTTCCAACCCAATCTGCATCACTATAACCAACCAAGGTAGGATTAGTATCATATACAAACCACAATCCAAAGTCATATGTGCCTGAGACATATTTCATGATTCTCTTCACAACTGTTAGATGAAGTTCAGTAGGATTAGCTTGAAATCTGGCACAAACACATACACTGAAACACAAGACAGGCCTACTTGCAGTTAAATACAAAAGGCTCTTTATCATGCTTCTAATTAAACAGTTTGTTATCTACCTTATTTCCATTTTCATCTTTGGATAGCTTAAGGGTAGAACTCATAGGTGTTTTGGCATGTTTTGTAGTTTCAAGATTGAACCTCTTAAGCATGTTCTTAGCATATTTTGATTGTGAGAAAAAGCATAATATTATCAAATTGTTTAATCTGAAGTCCTATGAACATGTACAATTCACCTACCATGCTCATTTCAAACTCATTTTTCATTAAAGCAATGAAAATTTTCAATTTTGTGTGAGAAGTGGAACCAAATATAATGTCATCAACATATATTTGTGCACATAAAAACTCACGATTAGCATGCTTAATGAAAATAGTCTTATCAGCATTACCTCTCTTTTAGTTGTGATCAGGGAGAAAAGAGGTAAGCCTTTCATACCATGCTCTTGGGGCCTGTTTTAGGCCGTATAATGCTTTCTTCAATTTGAACACATGGTCTGGCTTGTGGGGATCTTGAAAATAAGCAGGCTGCTCCACATATACTTTTTCCGTCAGCATGCCATTCAAGAAGGCACTCTTCACATCCATTTGGTAGAGTTTCAGCCTTAGACCGCATGCAACAGCTAATATTATTCTGATGGACTCTAATTTGGCCACACTTGAGTATACCCTTGTACAACAAGTCTAGCCTTGTTTTTTATAATGTTTCCACATTCATCAAACTTGTTTTTGAAGATCCACTTGGTTCTTATAACATTTATACCTTTAAGTCGAGGAAACAAGCTCCGCACATTGTTTCTTTCAAACTGTTCAAGCTCCTCATGCATTGCAGCAATCTAGCAATCATCCTCTAGAGCTTGTTTTGCGTTCTTTGGTTCTAAAAGAGAAACATAACATAAGTTATTTATTTCACTCAACCTTTTTCTTCTAGTTACCATTACCTCTTTGGGATTTCCAATCACAATGGATGGTGAATGAGCTTCCTTGATCCAAAGAGGGTGGTTCTTTGGTTTTAGGAGTCCTTCTCTAAGTGATCTCATCGAACAAATCTACAACTAATTCAAGTCCTTGTCTATAAAAAACTTATCCCTATTGAGTAGCAGTGGTGCTCACATCAAGTGTTGGAGAGTGGTCACCTCAGCTTGAGTTTGAGTTTCAAAAGGAGTCAGAGTAGGCACATCATCTTACTTTGTGGTCACCTCAACAGTGGCAATCATATCATCAATTTCATCTCCCTATGAGATCTATAAGTAATCTTTTGAATCAGAGAAAATCACATTAAATGACTCAATAATATGTTCAGTTCTCATGTTAAAGATCTTATATGCCTTATTGTTTAATGAATACCCAAGAAACACACCTTTATCACTCTTAGCATCAAATTTCCCTAAATAATCTCTATCATTCAAGACATAGCACTTGCAACTAAGGACATGGAAATATGATAATTTTTTCTTCTTACCTTTCCACAACTCATATGGAATTTGAGATATACCTTTCCTTTGGAAAACTCTGTTGGAAATGTAGCATGCAGTGTTAATTGCCTCAGCCCATAGTCTTGTTGGTAGCTTCTTTGCATTTAACATAACTTTTGCCATCTCTTGAAAAACTTTATTATGTTAGAGTAGGTGCCCTGGAGCCAATCAATTATTGTAGAATTGACTCTTTGTAATAATGTTCATTGATAAATAGAAGGCAATTTATTCTATATCGCCTAAATCATCATTGTATGAATTGATATATGTCCTTAGAATGGTAGAACCGTGATGAGGGTATCAAGTATTTCAAATCTTGATAATGAGAACCCTATGAGCACATATGGTGGCCATTCTAGAAATGTTTGTAGCCTCAATATTGTTCTGAAGTAAGGGCACAAACAATACGGTAAGACTATCATAGTGTTGAACGACTCTGTCGAAAGGCAGTAACTGATCTCACTTGTCAAGGTTGTTTGGTGACAACCTGGTGCAACACATGAGTGCTTGCTGTAGGCAAGTTCACTGGACTGACCCACTAGAGGATTCCATATGGATGGTAACCCCAGTGTCTATAGAACAAATCCTCTAACGAATGGTGGTACATGTGATCCTTAGACTTGAGATCACCAGAGCGCCTTGTGCACCAATTGGTGCAGTTTGACACTAGGCCAATGCAGTTCTATTTAGAGCTATCAATACGATAGTGATTGGCTACATCAACGAGTGTATCAAGACTATGGTGGATCGACAGAGGATTCATCACTCCCGGGTACGGGAGAAGTTATCTCATGGCGCAATTCAGTAAATGGCAATGACACTAAAAACTGTGGCTACAGTGGGATTGAGTTGTTGCTCTATCCAGATTATTATTCAAGTCATTGGTCCAGTAACTGAACACATACATATCAAAAGTAACCAAGGTTGACACTATTTCAATGTCTCGGTCTCGTCGAGATAACGTTTGATGAAAGGATTGGATTGTACGGTAACCATATCATTGATAAGTAGCTGCTTCATTGAATCCAAATCTATCGGATGGCCATGATGCCTTGCTAGGGGCCAATCTTGGTCTGTGTGTAGTGAGACGATTAATTGGTGTTCATCGTGATACTATACACTACCGGTTTGATGAGGAGCCTATGGGTCACGCACATAGAAGATAATTTAAGAACTAGTTTAGAAGAAGGGTGTTTTCGTCTTTTTAGGCAAAAGGGTATTTTGGTAATTTCATAGTGCAATTAAATTTGCTGAGGTCGTAGCCTTATTTAATTTGATATTAAAATTAAATAAGTGAGATTACGTTTAAATATGTGTTCGCATATATTTAAATAGATTATCATTATTGTTAATTATTAATCTATATTATAAATATATATTAATTGAGTTTAATTGAGATAATGATAAATTAAAATTAAAAATATCTAAAAGGGGATGTTTGGATACAAGGGGTGTTTGGGTTGGAGCCCAAGCCCATTCCATGATGGAATAGGGTAAAGTGTGCACTATATAAGTGCACACTTTGTGAAAAAAATTTTAAATAGTCTTATTCAATCATTGAAAGGAAAAATTCCAACCCCTTGAACACTCTCACGCCAGTTTTGCTTTTTGCTAAAAATCAAATACACTTTGATTTCTTCTTGGTTCTTAAAGACTAAAGAGGATCTAGTAAATCCCTCCTTAGTTCGTTAGAGTTATCATCGTGTGGACTACATTGGTTCGATCGTACACTTGGGTTGATAGTGAAATCCGTTTAGAGACAAACTTGGAGGAGCCTCCAAACTTGCATATGATTTCTTAAACTCTAAAATAAAATCTGCAGATTCTTATTTTTGCATAAACTGTAATTTTTGTGCCCTGATTTTGGGTTCTAAGGAAATATCTATCATGTAAATAATTTTGTTTTCCACTGCCATAGATGATCGTTTCCTAACATATTCTTCCTCTCCACTACACTATTATGTTGAGATGTCTTAGGGCAGAAAATTCATGCTAAATACCCTGCATTTCACAAAAGTTAGAGAAATCAGAATTTTCAAACTCTCTATCGTGACCACCTCTTATCCTCACCACTTTCTTCACACAACAGTTTTGTTCCACTTGCAACCTTTTGACAAGACATTTGATGTGCAAATTTAATACTCACAAGCGCACATATCACTAATAGCTAGCTATAAGTATACTCCCAAGGTCGATCTCTCGCAGAATTGTGGTGGTCTAAATTCTTAATTTATTTTCTTTAACAACTAAACAAAACAATTAATTAACTCCTAAACACTCTAACCAAAAGATTGATGAAATTAATCTAAAATAAAACTGTAAATTAATTAAAATTAACGAATGCAATCTATTGAGTGTGAACTAAATCAATGAGAGTAATGGTGGGAATTTAGCTTTCTCAATCATGTATTGGAATATTTGGCAAATAAAATAACTAAATCCTAAGTTCAGATTGTTGATTTTTCCACTAAGCCATAGAGAATTCCAATAATCATGTTTATTCTCCATTTATAATTAACTAATTAACTTCTATGATCAAGTTGTTAACTAATTAATTGTAATCTATACAAGGAAATCACACAACCATCCAAATCAAAACAATGATCATGTATTCAATTTGAACTCTTGCTTAATAGAGCTCAATTAAGGCAAGATGATCACTAGAACCCTAATTCTCAATTTTAATTATTAAAAGTAGTTGGCCAGTCAACAAATTGTAATTAAGATCATGAAGAACAATTAAACAAGAAACAATCTAAAACTTTCATAAAACAAATCACCAAATACCCAATACAATCATGATAGTTAAACTAAACTTCCACAATATATTTAGTCGCTCATAATCAAACTCAAACCAATGAATTCAATGAATGAAAAACTAATCATATTGCAAAAGAAGATGTAAATAAAAAGAAATCACCTAGGAATTAAAATAGATGGATCCTCTTCCTTCTCCCCTTGTTGAAAACTCACAATTTTCTCACACTAAAGAAACTCTCAAAAATGTAAAAGAGCATCCAAAAATCCACACAAGTCTACCTCTCTTGTGTTAAAAGTATGTATTTATAGCCTAGGTTTTTAAAGGTATGATTGGGAATAAAACAAAATAATATATCCGATAAAACTAACAAAAATTTGCACACTTAAGGGTCCTGGACGCTAGCTGCAATGAAAAAAATGGTTGCTGCGGTGATATTCAATTGACTTCACGTTTGAATTCCCAAAACACGCTCGTCGCGGCAACCAAAATTGTCGCTACGGTGATATTCTTCCAATTCACCCTATATCTTTAGAACTAGACAAAGTCATAAACACAAGAATTGTAGCTCTCTGAATCGGATTTCCAACGCCACAAGAATCATCCAATTCCGAGTTCCACAGCTCAAGTTATGATCAAAATACTGAAGCACGTTCAAAATTCAAGAAAATTCCAGGATTCGAATCTCATCTTCAAAGCACCATAACTTCCTCGTTTCAACTCTGATTCTCGACCCATTTTGCATGATTTCTTCCAAATGCATTCCAAAAGCTCATGTTTTTTTCGAAATGTTAAAACCACCTCAAATTAACATATTCTTAAGGTAAAACACACAAATAACAGCTAAAAACATAACAAAATACTAGGATAAATATTGGCTCATAAAATTCCCCCAAACCTAGATTTTGCTAGTCCTTGAGCAAAAAAACAAAGAAAGAAAGAAAGAAAAACTCAATATTTTTAGCTGTCAAATCTTAAAACCTCAAATCTTAAAGTACACTGTAATTAGCAACTAAATACATTCATACAATTGTATTCAAAATCTTAGCACAACAAAGCAGATTATGCAAATTTAATACACACCACACTACCATATTCCAATGCTCAAAACATAGCCATCTCGATCTCCCCCAAACTTAACGTCAAGAATAGGAATTCGCTTCAATGTTAAATCTTACAAAATGCACTCATTATATCGCACCGATCCTAGACTTACGCACTCATCAAACATATGCGAGTAGAAGTTATATAGACAAAGAATAACAAATATATTCTCGCATATGAGTATTGGTATAATCAATAAATGCTCATGTATTGACAAAATAGGTCTCATGAAAAGAACCAAGTACAAGTAATAGTCATATACATTCCTTACCTCCAAGAAAGATTTCCCAAAAGATCAATCAGGTTTTTATTACGGTTGTAACGTAAGGCTCGGTTGGGGTTAAGAAAGAAAGGTATGGAAAAACTAGAGCTTGAAACATACCAAAGCTTCCTCTTCTTTGTAATTGAAAGGCAAGCTCTCCTCCTTGAATTTATTTTGGTGACCAAGATGCTATACTATTTTTTTTTTTTAAATAAGAAATAGCAAACATTTGCTCGGTACTCACCATATTTTTTATACGGAGTTCAGCCTTCTTAACTTGTCTCATCACTTTGGCGTTCTCAAGCTATAGGGTATGACTTAAAATTGGGTTGAATGGGTAAGGCTTGATGTAGGTGACGAAAGAAAAGGCTAAGTGTTTGGCTTCAAAAGTGGTAATTGGCACACATAAAAGGGTGTGGATTAAGGCTTTTAATAGGGGGAAAAACATGCATAGCCTAACATCATCTCTCAAGGTCCTTTCGATCCTTTCGACTCAGAGCTACCCAGTATAAATGCCTAATGACCATCCTAATGTAAGTACAAATTTGAAAAATTGTTTAAAAGGTTCAAGAAAACTAACTCTCTCAATCAAAACGCTTATGGCTCAAAGAACTCACAAGGTAGTCTCCACTATTCATTTCTTAATCGTCAATTCTAAGTTCATCTAAACTTCAATATCAAGAGCATGGTCTATGGAACATGAGCATGCATCAATTTACACATCAAACTTTTGAAAATGCTAACAAAATAAACACAAATTGCATAAAAGATCTAGTTACCAACCAAAAATCAAATTTTTAAAAACAAAATTTGTGCCCCAAACCTAAACTAAACAGTGTAATACCCACATTCAGAAATATGGTAGGGATTATTTTATAGTCATAGTGAATATATTTAACTAGTTTTATAGAGGAATTCTATAAAAGTTTCAATAGGGGCAAAATGGTCATTTCACATAGAATAACGTGTTCAAGTAAAAAGTGAGTATGATAAATATAATGTATTAAGTGTGTAGCCATGAGAATAGAGTGGTAGAAAGGTTATGGACAATACACGTGATATGATGCCGATATAAATATGTGTTTATAAAGTAATATAAAGANATTTTCGATATGGAGTTTAGCCTTCTTAACTTGTCTCATCACTTTGGCGTTCTCAAGCTATAAGATATGGCTTAAAAGTGGGTTGAATGGGTAAGGATTGATGTAGGTGATGAAAGAAAAGGCTAAGTGTTTGGCTTCAAAAGTGGTAATTGGCACACAAAAAAAGGTGTGGATTAAGGCTTTTAATAGGGGAAAGCATGCATAGCCTAACATCATCTCTCAATGTCCTTCCAACTCAGAGCTACCCAGTATAAATGCCTAATGAGACCGTCCTCAATGTAAGTACAAATTTGAAAAAGTTTTTAAGAGGCTCAAGAAAACTAACTCTCTCAATCAAAATGCTCATAGCTCAAAGAACTCACAAGGTATTCTCCACTATTTGTTTCTTAATCGTTAATTCTAAGTTCATCTCAACTTCAATATCAAGAGTATGGTCTATGGAACATGAGTATGTATCAATTTACAAGTCAAACTTTTGAAAATGCTAACAAAATAAACACAAATTGCATAAAAGATCTAGTTACCAACCAAAAATCAAATTTTCAAAAACTTTTTTTTTTTTTTTTTGACCCCCAAACCTAAACTAAACATTGTCCTCAATGTTTGCAAAGAAAACATCTGTTTAGAAAAGCATAAAAAAAAAAAAAAAAAAAAAAAAAAAAAAAAAAAAAAAAAAAACTAAAACCTAAAAATCCCAAATAAGAAGAAAAAAGAAAGAAACTACCAAATATAGTTGGGTTCCCTCCTGCCAAGCGCTTTCCTTAACGTCTTGGCAAGACGTTTCTCCTTGCATATTCAAGGAGTCCATCCCTATTGGGGATTTTGGCAACTCTAAGGATTTATTGGACTTTTCTTGTGGTAAAACATGAATTGCTCTATCTAGTATCTCATGGAATCCCTTAGTTTCCTCATCAAGTGTTTCCTCTACCCTATCAAGTGTTATTCAAGCTTATCTTCTATCATGTCCTGCGAATAAGTGTCATAAACAGGTGAGTCCAAAAAATCAATAAAAGAGCACACATCATAAGTAGAAGTAGAAGGAATAGGTAAAGAACCAAACACTTTAAATTTGATAGTCTCTCCCAAGACTGCCATGGTTAACTTCCCTTTATGGATATCTATGATTGTCTTGGTTATCACCATGAATGGTCCACTAAGCAAAATTGTATGCTCCTTGTCCTTTGAAGGTACTTCTTCCATCTCTAAAACCACAAAGTCGACAAGAACAATCAGCTTATTGACTTGCACCAACAAATCCTCAACTATCCCCTTTGGGTATTTGATTGATCTATCCGCAAGTTAAAGGGTCATAGTTGTTGGCTTAAGCTCCCCCAGACCTAGTTGCAAGTATATTGAGTAAAGCATGAGATTGATACTCGCTTCCAAGTATAGCAAAGCTTTCGCGATTTTCTTGTCTCCCATGGTGATGTTTATGTTGAAACTTCCAAGATCTTTCAATTTAGGAGGCAAGTTTTGTTGGAGCACCACACTAGCAACTTCTGAAACCATGACTTTCTCGTTCTTCTCATATCTCCTCTTTTTGGTGTTGAGTTCCTTGAAAAAATTTACATAGGAAGGCATATTCCTGATAACATCCAAAAGAGGCAAGTTAATGCTAACTTTAGAAAGCATATAAAAAATTTTAGAATATTGCTTATCCTATTTATTATCCATTAGTCTATTTGGATAAGGAATTTGAGGTCTATAAGGCTTCGTCGCCTTATGGAGTGTTGGTGAGGAGAAATCCTTTGTTCCTTCACCTTGTTGATTGGCTTAGACAATTGAACATCCTTTTTCTTGCACTTCCTTAGGATTTTCTTTTCTATCACACTCCTCATCCCAATTTTCTGCATCATGTGGTAAGTCATTAGAATTTTTATTTTCAACATCTTTATTTAAAATCTTACCACTTTAAAGGACTATAATAGCCTTCACTTGCTCGGGTTGACTCGACAACTTTCCTTGTTGATGTCCTTGTAGTTGACTCGCAAGTTGCCCAACTTGCATTTCTACCCTCCTCATAGATGCTTCTAAAGAACCCAGCCTTTGATTATTTCTCTCCTGATTTCCTCTAATAACTTGAATAAAGGCATTCGAGCTTTCTTCTAAGGTTGGATTTCTAGGTTGGTTAGGTGGTATGGCTTGGTTTCAAAATTGAATAGGCCTTGGGTTTTAGGTAAAGGTAGGATTATTATTAGTCTTCCAAGAGAATTTAAGATGATTTCTCCACTCAGGGTTATAAGTGTTTGAATAAGGATCATTCCTAGGCTTAGGTTGGTAAGATTCCGTCAAATTGGCTTGTTCTTGTTCATTCCCTGCATAAGAGTTATAAGACAAAGAACAAGTGTTAGCACCATGCCCTAAAACACCACAAACTCCACATACCTCATTATTCGTTATATTTTTGGTATTCAGAAGTTTGACTTGCTTAGTCAATGCAGCAAGTTGCATAGCCATCTCATTGTTAAAGCTTAATTCATGTACTCCAACTCCTCTTCCTCTCACGCTCTTTTGTTGAAAATTAGCACCCAACATCTCGTATAACTCAATTGTTTCTACAACAGTTTTCTCGCCCATTGCTCCACCAGCAGCGTTGTCCACCATATATTGACATTGTTGTGTCAAACCATCATAGAAAAACTAATTTTGTAATTGAAGCGGTTAATGATGGTGAGGACATTGGATGAGAAGCAACTTAAATCTGTCCCATGCCTCATAAAAAGGCCCTTCTTCCATTTGAGAAAACATTGTGATCTTAGTCCTCAAGTTAGTGGTCGTTTAATGAGAGTAAAATTTGCCCATGAATTTATTGTAAATTGCCTCCCATGTAGTCAATGAACCAGGTTGAAGAGTCATAAACCAAGCTTTAGCTCTATCCTTCAAGGTATAGGGAAAACATCTCATCCTCAATTGATCATCATTAAATCCTTGCAATGGAAAAGTTTGCACGGTGGCATAAAGATCTCTTATCTTATGAATGTCAAAGGGTCTTCATTAGGAACTCCGTAGAAGGAAGGCAACATGCTATAATGGATATTTTTCAACTCATAATTCCTTGCTGCTTCCCCCAATTGTATGCAAGATGTGGCGATCCCAATGATTAGCCTTGCATATTCCTTCATCATCCTTTGGTTCCCTGCTGGCTCCATGCTTTCTGTTTCTTCAAAGCTTTCCTTTTCATCCTCGGAATGTAATGGCTCTTCTTTAAAGATATCCTCGGGATATTCTTCAACTAACTTCTGCAAATTCTCCCTTATCCTATGAATATTATCAATTGGTGGTGCGAGGTTTCCTCCTAAGGATCTTCAACCTTGCATATACCAGAAACAAAAACCAAGAAAAATTCAAATAAAGCAAAACAAAATAAAACAAAAACAAAGAACAAAATTCTAACAAGACAAAGAAAACAAAGATAGAACTTAATCACCAATTCCCGGGTAATGGCACCAAAAACTTGATGTGCAAACTTAATACTCGCAAGCGCACGAATCATTAATAGCTAGCAATAAGTATACTCCTAATGTCAATCTCTCGTGGAATTGCAGTGGTTTAAATTCTTAATTTATTTTCTTTAACAACTAAACTAAATAATTAATTAACTCGTAAACTGTAATGCCCCACTTGAGGTACGTAGTTAATGCTTCTTCTTTTGCTCTTTTTGAGTTGATTCATTAGTATTATTGTTTGGTTGGCCTTTGAGTGATATGTTGAACACTTGCCTTGAAATTGGTTGAAAATAGAAGAAGTTTAGTGTTTCAGGCTTCGCTGGGGCGAAGAGGTGTTGAAGCCACGGGGAAGTTGCTGGATAGTTTCGCCATAGCGACAGAAGCTTCCTCGCCGCGGCGACGTGCCAACCAAAATGTTTGTTAAGTTTTAGATATTTTCTTCCCTAAGGGCAATTTGACCATTCTACCCCTAATTAGTAGGAAAAGTGGGGAGTAAATTGAAAGGATTTTTCATGGAGAATATGTTAATGTAGAAACAGTGGGAGTAAATTGAAAGGATTTTTCATGGAGAATATGTTAATGTGGGGGGGGGTTTGTAATAAATCAAAGGTTAGATGGAGTTCCTAAAGAAGAGTAAGGGCAAAATGGGAAGCGTGGCATAAAGTGTGTTAAGGAATTAAGTCATTGCAAACCCTTCATTCTTCTTCTCCATCGCCACTCTCTTTCTTACTTCCTCTCAATTTCTCTTTCATTTGTTCAAGGTTTTTAAGAGGGCTTTTGGAGTGATTGGGGTAGGAAAGCAATGTAAGGCATCCAAGGAAGGATTCTTGCTTTGGATGTGAAGTTTGTGAAATTTGAGTGTATTGAATATTGAGGGCCTTTGGTTGAATTGTTTAAGGGTAGAGAAAAATCAAGCAAACCAAGAGAAAGGAAGTGCGAGTGAGACTCTCTCATCACAAAGTAAGTAAATCCCAACCCAAGTGAGATTTGAGAATTTTTTGATTGGGTTTAATAGCAATTGGTGTATGTATATACATGTTATATGCTATGTTATTGAGTTAAATGGAGATTATTATTGCTTTGTGATTGTTCATACATTTCAAGTATAAGAAGTGAGATGTGGGTTGGAAGATAGTTTGAGATGGAATTGAAGGATATTGAGAAATCCTTTTTGAAGTGTTATTCTTGAGACATAGAATTATTGTTATAGTAGAGTTTTGTTATGCACTTGAGTTGTTTGATGAAATGCCTAATAGAGGTTTGAGTATGAGTAGTGAACCTTAATTCTTGCAACATTGCATGTTGGCATTTCATAAGTGCATTAGTGAAGATGAACCACCCATAAGCATTAATTGTGCATTGAGAAGTGACTTAAGAAAGAGTAGAAAACTTTGTGTATGCACTTGCTCTATGAGTAGAGAACTTTGTGGATGCAACTACTCTAAGGATAGAGAGAATGAGAAGTGCTAGAGTAGAGTGAATGAGAAGATGTATTAGAAACGGGTTGACGCTTTGTGATCATCACCCGACAGTTATTAGAAAGGGGTTGATGCTTTGTGATCATCACCCGACAGTTATTAGAAAGGGATTGATGCTTTGTGATCATCACCCGACAGTTATTAGAAACGGGTTGATGCTTTGTGATTGTCACCCGATTAGTTATTAGAAATGGGTTGATGCTTTGTGATCGTCACCCGAAAGTCATGAGGAATGGGTAGGTGCTTTGTGGTCTCCACCCGATTAGTTACGAAAACCGGGTAGGTGCTTCGTGATCCCCACTCGGTAGTCACTAAGAGCGGGTTGGTGCTGTGTGAACTCCACCCGACAGTCATGAAAAGTGAGATAGTGCTGTGTGAGCACCATCCGGCCGTACCTCCGGTAAGATGAGGCCATGACGTTTAGTAGGAAACAATAGAAAGGAAGTGTGAGGAAAGAATTAAGAGAAATAAATACGGGGATAGACAAATAGAGGGTTTACTTACTGAGCATTATTTTGTGCTCACTCCATTATTTTCCTTTGTGGATGCAGGATCTAGGTGTTGATGCAGTCGGAGGGACGTCGGCAAGCAAGGAGCAATAGCTACACTGTTTCCCCTATTTTTGTCTTTTTAAGTGGCGTTTTGTAAATAATGCTCTTTGTGTATAACAGACTTATTATTTATCATAAAAAGTAAAGATTTGGGCTCATTTTCTATTATTATCATGCATGCATTTTATTGGTATACAGCAGTTGTTACATAAACACTCTAACCAAAAGATTAATGAAATTAATCTAAAATAAAACTATAAATTAATTAAAATTAACGAATGCAATCTGTTGAATGTGAATTAAATCAATGAGAGGGATAGTGGGAATTTAGCTAACTTCTTAATCATGTATTGGAATATTTGGCAAATAAAACAACTAAATCCTAAGTTCAGATTGTTGATTTTTCCACTAAGCCATAAAGAATTCCAATGATCATATTTATTCTCCATTTATAATTAACTAATTAACTTCTATGATCAAGTTGTTAACTAATTAATTGTAATCTATACAAGGAAATCACACAACCATCCAAATCAAAACAATGATCATGTATTCAATTTGAACTCTTGCTTAATAGAGCTCAATTAAGGCAAGATGATCACTAGAACCCTAATTCTCAATTTTAATTATAAAAAGTAGTTGGCCAGTCAACAAATTATAATTAAGATCATGAAGAACAATTAAACAAGAAACAATCTAAAACTTTCATAAAACAAATCACCAAATACCCAATACAATCATGATAGTTAAACTAAACTCCCACAATATATTTAGTCGCTCATAATCAAACTCAAACCAATGAATTCAATGAAAAAAACTAATCATATTGCAAAATAAGATGTAACTAAAAAGAAATCACCTAGGCTGCGTTTGTTTCAGTTTTGGGAATACTACTTTTAGTATTCCCAAAAAAGTTAAACAGTAAAATACCCAAAAACTCAGATTTTTGGGAATACTACTCCCAATATTATTCAACTTTTTTTAAACCCCTTAAATTTGATAATTTAATTAAATACCCCTAAATTTTTTTTTAAAATTATAAAAACACCCCAATAATCCACATTTACCAGATTCCGGCCACCACCACCAGAAAATGATCGGAATCTGGTAGGATGGCGCACTACCGGCTGAATCTGGCCGGTAGTGCGCCGATCTAGCCTTTTCTGGCCAGATCCACGATTCCGGCCACCACCACCAGAAAATGATCGGAATCTGGTAGGATGGCGCACTACCGGCTGAATCTGGCGGGTAGTGCGCCGATCTAGCCTTTTCCGGCCAGATCCAGATCTTTGGCCGTAACAGTCGGTCACGACGGCCAAACAAACGGTCGTCGTTGACCATCAACGACGACCGTTTGTTGGCCATCGTTGAAAGCATCTACGGCCAGATCTGGCAGTTGACGGCCAGATTTGGCCGTAGATCTGGCCTTTGCCTACCAGATCCACCATGGATCTGGCCGGAAAAGGCCATATCGGCGCATGACCAGCAAGATCCAGCCGGTCATACGCCCATAAGACGATTCCGGCCACCTCCGGTGGTGGTGGCTGACTGGGGGTGTTTGAGGGTGGGTTAGGGGTATTTTTGTTAACTTTTAATGTTTTATTATAAGGGGTATTTTGTAAAAAAACAAATATATGGGATATTTTATTAATTTATAAATTCTACATCGTAATACCTGCCCAATTCAACTTTTTTTTATTTTTTTTCAAAAAACTTTTCCCAAAACCCCCAAATTTTGAACCAAACGGAGCCCTAGGAATTAAAATAGATTGATCCTCTTCCTTCTCCCCCTTGTTGAAAACTCACAATTTTCTCACACTAAAGACACACTCTCAAAAACATAAAAGAGCATCCAAAAATCCACACAAGTCTACCTCTCTTGTGTTAAAAGTATGTATTTGTAGCCTAGGGTTTTTAAGGGTGTGATAGGGAATAAAACAAAATAATAAATTGGGTAAAACTAACAAAAATTTGTACACTTAAGGGTCCTAGACACTAGCTGTGATGACAAAAATGGTCGTTGTGGCAATATTCAATTGGCTTCAAGTTTGAATTCCCAAACCACGCTTGTCGTGGCAACCAAAATGGTCGCTACGGTGGTATTCCTCTAATACACCCTATATTTTCAGAATTAGACAAAGTCATCAACACAAGAATTGTAGCTCTCTAAATCAGCTTTCCAACGCCACAAGAGTCATCCAATTTTGAGTTCCACAACTCAAGTTGTGATAAAAAATATTGAAGCACGTTCACAATTCAAGAAAATTTCAGGATTCGAATCTCATCTTCAAAGCACCATAACTTCCTCGTTTCAGCTCCGATTCTCGACCCATTTTGTACGATTTCTTCCAAATGCATTCCAAAAGCTCATGTACCTTCGAAATGTTAGAAACCACCTCGAAGTAACATATTCTTAACATAAAACACATAAATAACAGCTAAAACCATAACAAAATCCTAGGACAAATATTGGTTTATCAACATCGAAAAGCTTCAAATGCATTATACTTTTCTCTCAAAAAATCAACCCATGAGTATCTAGAATAGTTATCAACACAAACATAAAATATATCTTCCCTCCTAAACTTTCCGTTTGCATAGGACCCATTAGATCCATATGGAGAAGTTCTAAAACATTAGAGGTAGTAAATTGAGATAGAGTTTTGTGAGAGCTCTTAGTTTGCTTACCTTGTTGGCATGACCCACACACTTTACCTTTGGGAAACTCAAGTTTGGGTAGACCTTTGATAGCATCCTTCTTGGAAAGTTTCACAAGATCTTTGAAATTCATGTCCAAGCTTCTTATGCCATAGATCCACACAATTTGTTTTTGAGCTTAAACAATAAACTTTGTTGGATACAAATGGCAATTATCACTAGATTTCTTTCCTTCAAGCAAAGAAGTACCATCACCATTCAAGACTTGACACATATTCTTTGAAAATTGCACAATACAATCCTTGTCACATATTTGACTAATACTAATAAAATTAGCTTTTAAGTCCTTCAACATAAAACACATCATTTAGTATTAGGAAGCCAAGAATAACAATTGAGCATTTTCCAAAAATCTTACCTCTTTTGCCATCTCCATAGTGACCCAAGGGATCGATGTGGTGACTGTGAACCAAATTCATGATTTTCAATGCATCTTTTCAAATAAGAAACGAGTTTACAGCAATTTGGTCTAATGAGACCTTTCTTTTGACAAAAAATGACAGATTAGAGTGAACCTTTTTACCTTCAAGGACTGATCACAAGTGGCAGCAATAGCTTTTGGATTTGATTCAGAAGTATTTATGAAGGTGGTCACACCAGGTTTGGAGGTGCTCGCTTTGATGAAAGTGGTCACTCCAGGTTTGGGATGCTCGCTTTGATGAAAGTGGTCACACAGGTTTGGAGGTGCTCGCACCAGAAGAAAAACCCAAACCCGATTTATCACAAAAAATCTTCCCTTGGCTAAGAACTTCATCAAGTTTATATGAACCGGCATTTAACCTTTCAACAATGGCCTTGGCCTCAGTTAGTTCATTTAAAGCTTGGTTTAACAACAGTTCTTTGTTGGACAAATAAAAAAATAAGGCTTTCAACTTATAATTCAAAATTTTCTTATCTTCTAACAAGATGCATTTTTCAAATTCAAAAGATTTAATCTTGTTGATAGCCTTTAACCATGACTCATACATCTTGTCATAAGCCTCTTGTTACTCTTTGTAGACATCACATGAGTCATCCAAGGACACACTATCATCCAAGGCCAAAAAAAAATTCATCCTTATTAGAATCATCACCCCCACTCTCACTGTCGTCACTCTCACTAAGGGTGGCAACCATGACTTTACCCTTTTTTTAAGAGTATTTGCACACTCAGATTGGATATGATCGTATCCCTCGCACTCAAAGCATTTGAAACCTTTGCTATTCTTTTCATTTCCTCTTGAAAAACTTTTTGAAAAGACACCTTAATCGGATTGGTCAAAAAACTTTTTCTCAAAAGTTTGTTTTCCCTTTTTGGCCACATTTGGCTTTCTCATATTCTTTTTCAAAAATTTTGCAAAGTTTTTTTGTAAGCAAGGCACATTCATCATCTCTAATGTCACTAGTATCAACATTAACATGAGATTTAGATATTACCTCATGTTTCAGGGCAAGGCCTTTACTTGATTACTTCTCCTATCTTTTTAGGTTTAGCTCGAAGGTTTACAAAGAGTCAATCAGTTTATCCAGTTGCATCTCATCGAAATCACGATATTCTTCAATAGAGGTTGCCTTGGACATGAATCTTTTGGGCAAAGAGCACAACGCTTTCCTAACAAGTTTAGCGTCAAAATAGATTTTACCCAAAGCAAAACATTCATTTGTAACATCACACAAACAGCCATGAAAATCAGAAATTGATTCATCATCATGCATAACAAGATTTTCATAGTCAATTATTATTCTTCTAACACTAGTCTTTTCACAATATCTATTCCTTTATTTTTTATTTGGGGGTCTATCCCATGCATCCTTTGATGTTTCATAGTTAATAATATTTTTCATTTGATTTATACTAACAGCATTAAAATTGGCATGAAAGCCTTTTGAGTTAAAATTAGACTTTTCTAACTCAGCCTTGGTCCATTGATCAATGGCTTTTCCTTTGCTCCCACTTCATCAGTTTTAGGTTCTTTCCAACCAACAGTACAAGCATTCCAAGCCCTCTCATCAATGGATTTTAAAAAGGCAGGCATCCTAGGTCTCTAAAAAGCATAGTTGGTTACCCCCAATAAGGGTGGTCTATTGGTTGACCCTCCTTCACTAAAAAAACTCATGGTAAATAAAACAGTTGGTGTTGTCACAGAGGACTGAAGTTGTCATAGGCAAACATGCAAGACAGCGGTCACGTCACACACATAGAGGTGGTCATAGTCAAAATGCTCAACACAGATGTGGCAACACAGGACCAAAGTGGTCACAAGGTCTGTAGCAAACAAATCTATTTGAAAACATCAAAAAAATACCAGGAAGAAAACAAATACAAAAATGCGATTGAAACACAATCAACAAGAAAAGATCAACTAAAATAACTCTTCAGAACATGCTCTAATACCAAATGAAAGTTTTAAACAATTACCAAGTTATTAAAACTTAAGCGGAATGGGTTTGCTTGTTCATTTTGTGCGTACTGATTTGTTCAACATATGTAATTCATCCATAAAAGCAAACAAAGAACACATTCGTTTTTACATAGTTCGGCAACTTGCCTACATCCATGGGACTATCTCCAGAAAGAAGCAATCCATTATATGAAACTTATGTGTTCAAATACAAAGCAAAAGATAAGCACAAGTTGCAAAATCACTCCCTGTTTTTGTCAACACTTCCATCTTCTCAACTTTGGTTAAACATCAAGCCACCATAGCTAGCTCCTCTTCACATGACCTCCTAGTCACCCTTGAGCTCCTCTCAAGGTTCAACACCAAAATCAACTCTGGCTTCACCAGCTTGAACTCCACCAAGCAACAACAATGGAACCACATTCCAAACAATCTCCGAAGAGGAAGAAAGATAAAGGTATTTTAAGCCTACCTAAGCAGAAGGGAAACCTTAGACTAAAACAAAAGTACCTCAACTATAATCAAAGAATTTCAAAGGCACAATCGGGCTTCCTTACAGAAATAAAAAGGAAAAAAGATGAATATATATAATTCATGCACAAAAAGGTGGGAAACCAAAAAAGTGGATAAAGGGGGAATTGTTTTGCCTTTTTAGGAAAAGATTCTACAAATAATGACAAGGCAAAACAACTTTTCCAGCACACTATTTTATATAATGCCATGTGTCCATGGACCACAACAAATGTCTCATCAAAGAACAAAATCAGTTTAATGAAACCAGAATGCAATATGTGTTGTATGGTAAATATCCACCAGATGAGTGATCACACAGACCTTGAGGTGCTCACATGGTACACATGAAAATGATTGTGCATTAAGCAAAAATGAAATGCTCACACAAACCTAGTGTTACCACACTAAGAATATAAGTTGACAAAATACTTACACAATTCAATACAATTAAATTGAATTCCTCTCAAATATCTCTCGGGCGTACTCTGACCATTTCAATTGTCTCTCTTACCCTCTCAAAGTATCTTTCTGTTATATTCCGACTCTCTTCAATTGTCTTTCTTGTCCTATTAATTCTGACATAGTATCGGAGCTCCTCTCTCAATTCTTACATATTTTACTCTATCTGTTTCACTATCTACATGAATTTATTAATTGACCTATTGGATCGATAATATAAAATAAATCATTACCAGAAAAAAAAAAAAAAATCTCTTTTTTTTTTTTTTGTTATTTCCTTTTTCAGTTTGTAGTGTTATTCGAATCATTCTCAAGAAATGACCCTCGATTTAAAGTTTAACGAGTCCTATTAAATAAGATTCTTAATTCACTCTCAATTCACCCATTAAAAATTTTACGAAATCATATTTGAAAATATCTCGGGTTTGGTTTATCAATTCATTTTCCATTTTACGTGAAAGAGTTTATGATAGAGAATTTAATAATAAAAGTTGAAGCTTTTGAGCGAAACAATTATACTTAACTGTAACACATGCATTTCTTTTTCTTTCTTTCTTTCTTTGAAAATAATTTCCACAAGTAAATTGAGTGATAATATATGGAACAATTATACTTATTTTTTGGAAAATAAAAAGCAATTAATTGTTTCATTCATGATATGTTAGTAAGATTTAGTTGAAGTTATTTTTTCTCACAACACAAAATATAATCTCACGGCATATATATTAGATAATATTGTAATAGAGTACATATTGGTTAGAATAATCCTTTGCTTATATTATCATTATTAAAATTATTGTTTTAACAAAATTATTAAATGTAGATGTTTACATTTTTTTTTTTTTAAATCCGACTTTTGTTAATCAAATTTTATACTTTTCAATGCTAAAAAAATTTAATTAAAACTTTGTATTATAGTACTTAAAAGTGTCAATAAACATTCTAATAAGTCAGTTACATGCTAAGACCGCTAATAGAATACTGAATAAGATATTAAGAAATAGTCCAACCCTCCAAGATTGGAATTTATACATTTAAAGTAAGAGAGTTGAAAGGCAAAGCTAAGATAGTTTTATACGTTTCTAGTTGAATATTTTATTTTATTATTTTTATAAATGTTTATTTCATATATCCCTCTAATATTAATTAAAACTTAAATATACCCACATTTATTAAAATATATATATATATGGTATTTTGGGTTATTGACATTTTTATAAATATATTTTTTGTATTCTTAAATATATTTTTAATAATTTTAAAGAAATATATAATACTTTCTAATAATTGTAGATGTGTTTAATATTAATGGATGTTACTGTATATAAAATAAACACTAATTATAATTAAAAGTCCTAATCAAGTTTGAATTCATCGTCGGCCACCAAACTGACGAAACATAGGGGTTAATGTATGGTCCATTAACCACATCATACACAAAGATTTTTATTTGGCTGCTGTGTAAACTTTTTCCAATTACTTTAACGACACCTTTGAATAATTGTAATCCTTTGATTTAGTCTTATGATTCGAAAACTCTTTAATGATTTTTTTTTTTTTAAATAAAATTTAAGAAAAGTTTTAGGTGGATTAAAGTTTTCATTTACTAATTAAATTGTAAATTAATATTTTCTTTTTCTTATTTAAAACTAGAGTTAATACGTAAGTATGTATCTTTTAATATTTACTGACAATAGTAAACAACATATAAATTTTAGAAAAAAAATATGGTCAATCATATTAAAATTTTCACTTAAAAATAAATGTATATATAATTATTTAATAAATAAATTCATATAAATGATATATGCATCGTTGCCTTGAACGAAATAGAGAAGCAACAGGAACAAAATAATAATAGTTAAACAAAATAATAATAGTTAAACAAAACAAAATTAAACAAAGAAAGTAATACGCGCGATTTACCCTGGTTCACCCAATGTAGGCTACGTCCAGCTGAGTCAATATTATTGCAATATGCCTCACCTCTCTCGTTTCCAATGAATGAATTGTTCTCATACACATAACAAGAGAAAAGAATGTTTATATACTAGGTTTAAGAGATTAAACCTAGTTTTACAAGAATTCCTATTTCTAAGCCCAACCCAAAAAGGAATTAATAACTTAAAAGGAATCCTACAGCGGTTATATATGAAAAAGCCCAAAACCGCCTACGGGCTCAGGGGCGCTGCCCCCGCGACCCCCGCCAGCTCACCGGGGAGCGGGGCACCCGCCCGCTGACCGGACAGCGAAACCCCCGAGTGCGTCTCCGTTACCCATTACTGCTGAAGTAGTCGACAACTCCAACATGCCTGACTCATATCTTTTACATCATGGGTCTAATAAATCAACAGGGTGTAAAGATTTATTCGAATTACTTTGATAAATTCTTTGACATAGAACTAGAATAATCAATTAATAATCCTTATATTATATCTAATTGGAATAATTAATAATTACATTAAGTGTGGTGGTCTTTTTCATTACACAGAATTTGGAATTTCTTCTGTCTCGAAAAGCAAAAATAATTGTGCACTGTCTTTTCCTTGTCCTAATAATAAAATCCAACTTGTCTGCTTTGTAGTTGAAACGTCATTTTATGCTATTTAAGTCGATAATAAGAGTTGAATTGAAAATAAATCTATTTATATATTTTTTTGGGAGAGCGACATTTTCCCAACCAAGTATGGCGAAACAATACTTCCCACCCTTCAAGTTTCAAAATAACACTTTTTCACCCTTTATTAGGTTCTGTTATATTTTTCGTTAATATTTTACTGAAAAGATGAAAATACATTTAAATATTTAATTTCATAAATTTTTTATTATTTTTTAATTAGCCAAAAAATCAAATATTAAAAATTTAAAATAATAATAATAATTAACCTAACCTAAAAAGTTAAGAGTAATGATGTGGGGTTGTTTAAAGTTAAAAGATCTTAATATTTATTTATTTATAATGTCATCAATATCTCATCACTATTATTCAATAATCTACTAAATTTATAATATTTTTCATAATATAATGTTTTTCATTTTTACTAATTAACACAGAAAATCAATATTCTTAATTAATTAAATAAACAAGGAAAAAAATATATATTTACATTTGAATTAATAAATAATCGAGAGTAAAGACTTTGACTTAACTAAATTTTAATTTATAATAAACTAATTAAGAAATAAACTATTTGATGGTATTTTCGTCTTTTTAGTCAAATATTAACTAAAAACATTAACAAAACCTGACGAAGGGTAGGAAAGTATCATTTTGAAACTTGATGGGTGGATAAGTGTCGTTTCACCAAACCGTGGGTGGTAAAATATCGTTCTCTCTATTTTTTTATGCCCTATGTCTGTCAATAAAGAGATAGAAGAAGTCTAATAAAAGCTATGTGGGATGACTCGTAGGGTGACCTTGATCGTCAAGTGGTCCAATTCGTCAAGTAGCCCAGCTCGTAGAGTGGGTTGACTCGTGGTGTGGACCAACTTGTAAAATAGGTCGACCCATATAATGAATCTTCTTACAAAATAGGTCATCTTACTTGATGGTTTTTCTATAAGATGTATTTACGTGTGGGACCAATCGAAATTGGGTTATGACACTAGGTCATGTAATGACCACTTCGTTATGGGGCCTGACAAGGTTAAGTGTGATTTTTAAACCCATAGAATGTGCAATCTTCAAATCTAGTATGATGGTTCAAATTTATGGTCTAACGTTGTCAGTATACAAGGATAGCCCCACAACGTAATAAGTCCTATTATACTTTGGAGTTTGAATGGGATGCCAACGTCAATTAGTAGTAGTATTGGACTCCACTGAGAATATTAGGTCCTCACCTACAAGTCTAAGAACTTTTCAGTTTAGTGTCCATCAATACTATTAAACAAAGTCTGAATTTGCATAAGTCAAAAATATGCATATCTAAGAATTTTCTCTTTGAAGATGAGCGACTGAGACACATTCTCTCTCTTGTAAATGAAGATGAGCTCCCTTTCTTCTTCTTCTTCTTCTTCTTCAGGATTTTCCCTCTATTTCTGTATTTGCTTCTTTATAATTTTCCATATAATCCAGAAATCCTGTGCTCAAAATACTACTACGACTGACCCTAGTGAAGGTACGTACTCTCTCTCTCTCTCTCTCTCTCTCTCTATCTGTTTCAATATATATCTATATGCATATTTATTATTATTTTGCAAATTAGTCTTGTGTGTGTGTGTTTATGTAGAGTAAATTATGAACTAGAAAAACAATAAATAATGTTTATATCCACGGATTATATTGGATCGACAATATTGAAATTATTATATGATTTTATTCTTTTTTTTAACCCTTTTTAAGAAATGATTCTTGATTTATCATTTAACAAATCCTCTTGATTTATCATTTTTTTCTCTTTATTCTTGAGAATTCATTTAATGAAATAAGTTGAGTGATATTAGAATGATTATACTTTTTTTTTTTTTTTTTTTCTGAAAACAAAAAGTCATTAATTGTTTCATATCATTATGGATGCTAGTATATTGAAACTTATATATGTTTTAACAAAATTCTCAAATTAATGCATATATTCTTCACATTTTTTTTTTTTTTTTTTTTTTTTTCTGAAAACAAAAAGTCATTAATTGTTTCATATCATTATGGATGCTAGTATATTGAAACTTATATATGTTTTAACAAAATTCTCAAATTAATGCATATATTCTTCACATTTTTTTAAAATATGAACTTTGCTTTATCAGAAATAATAAACATTAAAAGATAAAGTACGATGTAAAAAAAAATTGACTAATTGATTTTTACATTTATCTACAGTAATAAACCATTAACTACCGCTAATAGTTAATAAACGTAGTTTATTTAACACTGCAACTAAATCAATAACCCTTGTAAGTCAAGTTAATGGTAAGATTGCATAAGATATTATGAAATAGTCCAATCCTTCAAAATGAAAATAATATATTAAGTTTGTAAAGTTATTAACATGTAGACGAAAAACTTATTAACATGTAGACGAAGAGAAAGACAATAAGCAAAATACAAAATTCAGAGGCCTTTTAAGCCGTTGTTAAGTCATAATCCTTTAATGGAGGCTTTATTTGTTATTATTATTATTGTTGTTATTATAAATCTGCTGTCAAGTTTCCAATCGTTGTCGGCCACCAAATTAAGATAACGTTGGAATGAATGTGTGATCTCCTCCACTCGAATTGAGGCCCATCAGTCACATCAACTCTAATATTTTTATGAGAAACTCAAGTTTTAAAACCATTGAGACTTTGTCTTATTTTCGAGAAGTCAATTTAAATAATATATCCATTTTAGTGATGATTTTTTTTTTTTCATATTAAGAATAACGCTACAATCCTGGCACTTTTTATTAACTTTCTCTGACTAATATCAACTGACTAATTTATAATTTATCAGTTTACATATATTTCACCTATTTAATAATAAGTCTCTATCTAATTAAGCTAATCACAAATTTTCACATAGAATTAATGAAATTAGTATTATTGTTAAGAAAAAGTTCTATATATTTAAACTATGAATAATATTACATATATATCATATATAATATTATGTGATAAGATATAATTAGATAAAAATTTAATTTTAATTTTAAATTAACTAATTATATTTTATCACGTAATATTGTATAAAAAATATGGTATAAAAATGATATATATGTAATATTAGTCTTAGACTACTTGGCAAAACATGTAGACCGGATGGGTACGGGCGGGTCCAACAGGTAAAGGCCAAAAGAACTGATGAGTGAAAAATATTGGACCGTACCTATCCTACTCCGGCGATGGTGGACCTGTAAGTACTCACTACATTTTTCATTTTCTACAATCACACCCCCACAACCAACTTCACAAATTCATTCCAATTCAACACATAACCCTAAGTCCGCCGCAAGACTCCTACGATGGCCACAATAGCCATTAGGCATCACAACACCACCACAAACAAGCAAGGGACAACCCACAGCAAAGACTAACTAGGTGACGTGTTTGGACAGTGGGAAAGTCGTGAAATTTCGCGATGAAGACAACGCACTTCGTCGTTAATGGCGACTGGATCAGGGCGGCGGCAACACACCAGGGAAAAGGCAAAGGCACGAGGCTCGTGCGGGGTCATCTTGACACAATAGGAAGGCTTGATAGCACCCATGATCGATTGCATCACTCGCGATCTATCGCGCGCAGCGCGACTAGAAAACGGATCGGCATTGTGTGACGCTAGCCAAAGGGGAAGTGAGACCTCCCAACGAGCAGCACACAACGAGCAAATAACGTTCCGAGGCGTACCAACATGGACCAGATCGGGACAAGGCAGATCTGGTGCAAAAAGAAGAAGAAGAAAGTTGGAGAATAAATTTTAGGAATTAGGGTTTTTATTTTTTTTTTTTAAGGTTTTACGAGTACCAGCGGATATACCCGGCTCACCCGCAAAAGAAACGGGTCATGCTGGGTACAGGTCCGAAAGAGGGGTCCAAATTTTCAGATTCGTACCCTATATTAGGTCCACCCACAAGAAATTACACGTTTTGGTAGGTCCACCATTAGTGAACCTCCATTATTTTAAAATTTGCGACCCTAGCCTCCACTCTATTTTTTTGATAAAGGTAATTGAAATTGAAGAATAGTTGATATTGTCAAAGTTTAAGAAAGCATTTCAGACTTTTCTGTTTTCTAAAGCAACCCCAGCCTCCATTTTTTTTTGTTTTTTCTAATAAAGTTAATTGATATGGAGGAATAGCTGATGTTGTCAAAATTTAAGAGGATATTTTAGACTTTTCAATATTCTACCGAAACCCTAATTTTTTTTTCTTCCTTTTACCCCTTATCCCAAAACTCAACTTCACTTATTTCTTCCACTAGTAGCTTTATGAGGCAAGATCCGACCTCATGTTGCTTTCTCTATGCCACAAATGGCTAGATCTGGCATCGCACATTGACGAAGAAGCACTGTGCAAGGTTGATCTAGCCTCACTCATTACCTTAGTTACTGCATAATGCCAATTTTAGCTTTGGCCAACATCATTAAAGCAAAAGGCCTTTAAATTGTTGGGATGGTGGTGAAGTTGTTAGGTTTTAGAGTTAAGAGGGTCCAAGAGGTTTTAGGGCTAGAAGGGCAAACATGTCATTTTCTATGTTAGCAAGTTATTTTTCATGATTTTTAATGGAATGGGAGCTAGGGTTACATTTTTTAAAACAATGGGAGTTAACGTTGGCAAAACATTTAGGGGTTTCTTGTAATTAGCCCTTTTGCATATTATAATAGCTGTTAATAAATGTTAATAAAATATGCTTTTATTATTATTTTATCCTAATAGACTAAACTTCAACAATTATATGCAATGTTTTGAAAACTAGACCGGGCCTTAGCCTGGTTCATGGTTTGATTGGTCAAGGGCTCGGTTCATAGTTTGACTGGTCAGACAAGTTAAACCAATGGTACACCCTTGAAATATACATTTCAATTCTTATAGGTTTGAAATTTAGCAAATACACCCCTACGATTTGTTTGGGTTTTGACTTTTCCCGCCAAATTTCAGCTTATTCTGGCAACCAAAATTCAATCCGACACCACCACCTAACCATCAGCCTCCGCTCTACAAAAACCCTCTAACCTCGGAACTTGGTAGCAACTCGTTTGTCGGTCGTGATTCGTAAACACCGTTGCGATTTGGTTGATTTGTTAGCCAAATTTCGGCTTATTCTGGTATAAAAAATTCAATCCAACACCACTACCTAAACCACTAGCCTCCACTCTATAAAACTCATATAACCCTAGCACTTGGTAAACCCCCTATTTGTCGGTCGTGACTTGTGTATTGGGTTGATTTTTCCGACCAAATTCCAACTAATTCCAGCGTCCAAAATTCAATCCGACACCACCCCTTAAACCACAGGCCTCCACTCTACAAAACCCTTCTAATCTTGGCACTTGGTAGCCCCTCGTTCATCGACAATAAGATTAGGGATTTTAGTGAACAGTAAAATTGGAAATTTGAACCAAAGAGAATGCTAGTCGATGGTCAAACTGGTCCAACCAACCGGTCCGGTATGGTTTATAGAACATTAATTATATGTCAAGATTATGACTAAAATCTATCTTATTAAATAATCTACCCTAATGATCATAGAGCATTATTTATATCCTTGACCAAATGGATAACGAATTTAGTGCAATTCTAATGAAAAAAATAACTATATTTTAACATTATACATAGATATGATTTGATATTTTTATTTTTAATTTATTTGATTCTACATTGCCCTTTCTAGATAAAAATCATGGGTCTGCATTTTTCATTCTTACGCCTCAGTAACAAAATTTGCTTTCTTTGTTTTTTGAAATCAAAACCAAGAAACATACGCCAAACATATTTTACGCGATTCTCGGGATAATAAAACCTGAAAAGAAGAAACATATTTTACGTTCCAATTAAAAATGTTCTAGATTGAGTAAAATTTGGCTAATTAATCATTAAACGCAAAATAGTCTTTATGCCTCTTTGGTCGTAAATACTAGGTGTGTTCTTTTATAAATTTTATATTTTCGGTTCCTCATTTTTGAGAATTTTGACAAGAATTAGAAAATATAAAAATTGAAAACACATTTGATATGTTTATCTAAAAATAATATTTAAAAATATGAAAAATAAAAAAACATTTGACATGTTTGCTTGAAAATAGTATTCATAATAAATATGTATTTGTTTTATTTTCTTAAAAACAAGTATTTGAGCACTCAAAATATAGTAAAAGTGAAGCTTAAATTGATCGTATAACTAACAGAAATAAGAAATAATATAAATCGGACTTGCAAATTTAATGTGAAAAAATATTCTAATGTTTTTAACATATAGGAAAAAAAAGATGAAAATTAAACATTTAGGAAAGTTCAGGGTCCGTTTGTTTTGTTATTCCTATCCATATTCCTAATCCTATTCCCAATATATTTGTTTGTTTTATTATTTGAGAAATACTATTCAGGGTCAGTGGTTGCTGGAATCTGTCACAACGGTATAGAAATGACCGGAAATGGCCGGTAATTCGTCGATCTGGCCTTTTTCGGTCAGATCCACAGTGGATCTGGCCGTCGTTGACGATCAACAGCAGCCAAATCTTGGCTGTCGCTGACGGCCAAATCTGACCTTTTGCAGCAATCGACGACCAGATCTGGCCGTAACTGGCATTTTTCGACCAAATCCATGATATTGGTCGAAAATGTCATATCGACTTACGACCGGCCAAAACCAACCATTCTGCGCTCTAACGCCATTTTCGCGGCCATATTCCACGATGGTGGCTGGAATTGGCACTGTGGGTGGGTGTGAGTGTTTTTGTCATTTTACAAAATTTTTATATATTGGGTGTTTAGTTAAATTAGCAAACCTAGGGGATTTTTTTGGTTGATTTTTAAATTTTCCTCGTAATACTCACCTTATTCATACCCATATTATTCTCAAAATCTTATCCAAATAAAAAACTAACGAACCCTCAAAAGTTTGTCTTATATGAGTGCTGTTTGTCTTTTCTTGAACTCCCTTTGTCCTCTTCTCACTTTTTCTTCAGTTTTTTCTCCATTTTATAAAATTTTTAAAAAACAGTTCTATTCGAACAAGCCCTTTATTTCTTTGTTTTTTGTTATAGAGTGAGGTCTTAAAACTAAAGCGTAAAGAGACTTGCAACTTATATGTGCAGAGACAATGGTTGTGCTGTTGTCAAGATAAATTGAATTTGGTTGGGATAAGTGACTTATATACTTATACAAGATAAATCTCTAAGACGAATTTGACTTGAGATTGGATAAAATTTATATACTTGACTATTGTTAGGAGTGTATATATGTAACAGTTATTCTTCTTCACATAGTGAAATTGTCATCATCACCTCTGGAGTGTGATTCTGTGTGTTTGTTGCGTTTATTGTCATTATTGTAATCTAAGGTAGGATAAATTTTTTCAAGTTTGGAGTCTTTGGTTAATTTCTGTACACCTAAGTGTAAGTAATTGCAACACTTGGATTATTTTGCAACAAAACTTGTCTCATTCAAACTAGTGATTTAAATTTGGATTGATACCAAAAGTTAAATCTGCTCAGCATTTCTCAGAATTCTTTCAATTTATAAGCTCACATTCACTTGTACAAGTATATCTTTTCTTTTTGGTGGCAATGCTAACAGTAAGAGCATTGAACTCAATATTTCAACAATGGGATACACAAGCAGTGGAAGGATTGTGGAACTTAACCGGAGATCCTTGTACTGGAAGTGCTGTAAATGGGACTGACTTTGAGGACCCAGATAATAATCCTGCTATCAGATGTGATTGCTCCTATGACAGTAATTCAACTTGCCATATCCTCAATTGTACGTATTCATCCCCCTTAAATTACGTTAAATTTATTGCATTAATTCTGAATTGTACTATAAAACAAAAAATGAGTCACCCTATAACTGTGTTTTGAATAACAAAAAATGGAGCGCGCTCTCTCTCTCGTATATATATATCCCGTAACACACTAAGGCTAATATTTTTTTTTTCCCAGGAGAGTGTATGCACTGAACAAACGGGGTGATCCCAGAAGAGCTAGTGACTTTGCGATACTTGACATTTTTGTATGATTTCCACTTATTTCCAGCCTTTGATTTGTTTAAACTTTAATCTTTATGGATGTCAAATCAACAAACATTGATTATTTTGCAGGAAACTTGATCAAAATTACTTCATGGTACATTGCCTGCTTTCATTGGAAACTTATCTCGCTTGCAGACATTGTAGTACTATATTGTACTCACCACAATTCATATTTTGTTCTTGCACATGTATGTACATAGATTATATTTCTTTGGTTAAATGGCTTTGGATTATTTTGCTAATTCTTGTTTTCATTGTGTTCAATTATGTTTGATCAGTTGGCATCAACGCGTTTTACGTTCCATCCCCAAGGACTTGGAAATCTTAAGGAGTTAACTTTGCTGTAAGATTTATGAACTCTCTGCTCTATCTTCAGTTTTTGAAAAAAATCATCTAACGAAATGTACGTCATGCGCTATTGGTTCCTAATTTCAACGGAACACTGCCTCCAGAACTTGGAACTTAGTCAAACTTGAGCAAATGTAGGTTCTAACATTCTGATTTGTTGATCACTTAAAACTGTTTTTTTTTATAGCTATAATTTCACATCTGAGATTCATTTCTAATGAAATTTAGAAATTTTGTGTTTGATGAACCCACAGTTACATGGATAGTGGCGTGGGGTGGTGAAATTCCCTTGTCTTTTGCTAGTCTGCAAAATTTCACACAATGTAAGGGGAATCGTCTCTACATACTATATCTTTATGGATTTTCTAAGCTAGAAAAACTACTGTTAAATTTCAGGTGGGCATCGTATATCCTTTTACGGACATACCCGACTTCTCGGAAACTGGACCAAGCTTACATCATTGTAAGCCATGAAAAACTCCTGTTACTAATCTTAAAGTTTCTGAATGTTTTGTTATAAATTCTGTCAAACGTTTGTGCAGGAGATTTCAAGGGACCTCTTTTGAAGTCCTATACCATCCAGTTTTGCTAACTTGACCTTATTATCCTTGTGAGTACATTTTCTGTTCAATGCTTCCATCTTACTTTCTCCCTCGATTTTTGGAAAAAGACTGATATCAGTGATGTAATTGATTTGTAGAGAATCAGTGACATATACAATGTCAGCTCTTCTCTTGATTTCATCAGAAGTATGAAAAAATTAACCGACTGTAAGTTTACACATATACTCCTTCCGATTTCTTTTTCAAGCTATTCATATGACAATGATCAGACTTTTATTAACTCTTCAGATCCCTGAGAAATGCTTTAATCAATGGTCTTATTCCATCTGACGTTGGAGAATACCAGAGCTTACAGACTCTGTAAGTTAATTAATACTAACAATTATCCTCTTAGCCACTACTATATATCTTCTTCAGAAAAAGTTCATCTTTTTTTTTCTTTTCCTGCAGGGATTTATTTTAACAACTTATCTGGTGAAATCCCAAGTGCTTTATTCAATATCAGTTCTCTACTTACTTGTAAATTCCTTGAAACTTCTCTTCATCATTCAAGAACTTGAGTACTTTAAGTTTGATTGTTATTTAAATTTGGTCTAAGCCTGTGCCTTTCATTTCATATATGTACTTCATATAGCTTACTTCTCTTCCACACATTTTCAATTCAGGTTTCTTGGAAACAATGTCTCTCAGGATCCCTCCCCAACCAAAAAAGTGAAAATCTTCTAAATATGTAAGCCTTGTTCCAAAATACTTTGTTGCTGCACAAATATGTTGGCTATTGTCATTCGGTTCTGCTGTCACATAAGCCCATGTCAACAAAATGAATTTAATTCTTTCTTGCGAGAGTTATCATACAATTATCTATCCGGAACTTTTCCCTCGTGGGTGACTTCAGTTTTGCAGTTGTATGTCCCTTAAACTATGTATTTTGATTTCTTTGTTCTTTTTCATTTCTCGATTTCACACTTTACCTTTGAGCTTTGGCGTTGTGACTATACAACTTTTCCCTTGTTTCTTAATTTATCACCTGAATGGTTATATGAAGAATCAATGCAAGAGAGAGTAGTATGAGAACCTACTGAACCTATTCTTACGGCCACCTTACGGCTGTCTGAGGCCTAGTTAGTTCTTTTCTTCTGCTCAAAGAACTATGTAAATCTATTGCTGATCACTTGGAAACTATTTGATACCTTAAAAGCACTGTCATTCTATGTCTTTGTAACTTGTTGACACTCTACTGACAGATCTGCTTCAAACTTTGAAATATAATTTGATCATTCATTGAATTGTGTAGGAATCTAGTGGCCAACAACTTCACATTTGACAGCTCAAACACCAGGTTAGCTATAGATCTTTTTAAGATATATAGAATATCAGAATTGTATTTTGTTAAAAGGGTGCTTGTCTAAGCAAAAATGTCCTCTGTGTTGCTAGTATTTTCCTGGATTGACTGTCTTCAGAGGAACTTCCTGTGCAATCGGAATCCGCCTCTCTGTAAGCTGCTTTATTTCTGATGCTCAAATCAATTTGTAATGTATTGTGCTGGCTTGTTAAATTAGAAAAGAGTTGTTTATTGTACTATAATGCAGAGGATTCAGAAAGAGTGAGGTGAGGCTAGCTTATGTTTGTCGACAGAGAAACAAAATGAGTTTAAGTTGGTTGCTTTTACTGGTCTAGACAATTTCCATTGCCACTTCTGCCATTAACCAATTGATTATATGGAATTGATAAAAAAGATGGTAATTAACCAATTGGAACAAGAATCAAATTATACCGGTAGCCTTTTCGAGCCATCTTGGCTATGAAAAAGCTTTAACAAAGCTCTTGTTCATGTGATAGAATGAGTGTGAAGTTGATAGCACCTTTACAATCTCTATGTGTTTCATAAATGTTCTGTGAGCTGTATCAGCTTGTGCTGGAGAATATTTCATCGTTAAAATTATTTGATGTGTTGTTGAACTAAAACTCCATATCTTAGTTGAAAGATTGTGATTTGTTCTTTTTATCTTTGCATTTGCAGATGCAAATTTTGCAATCAAGTGTGGAGGTGCAGAGATGACAGCGGAAAATGTAGTCTATGAGACTGAAAACTCATCCCTCGGTGTAGCTTCATTTAATGTTGCCAGTACAGAAAAATGGGCAGTTAGTAATGTAGGTTTGTTTAGCGAGAACGAAAATCCAACCTATGTGGGAACTACTCAAGCACAAGTGATTGGCACCCGAGCTCCAGAGCTTTATCAGACTTCAAGGCTATCCCCTGGATCACTTAGATACTATGGCCTTGGTCTTCAGAATGGACTCTATAATGTAAGCCTGTTATTTGCAGAAACAGCTATTGAGGATCCAAGCACACAAAGGTGGCAAAGTCTTGGAAGGCGTGTTTTTGATATCTATATCCAGGTAAACCTGTACTCGAAAATTTGAATTTGGAGATCATGTGATTCATACCCTAATTATACACAGATTCTATTTTTGATTAAGATATATGAATTCTATCTCCTGTCATGGATCCACCAGGGAACTCTCCAACGGAAGGATTTTGACATATCAAAGGAGGCAAATGGTGTTAACATAGCAGTTACAAGGGATTTCAATGCTAATGTGACTGAGAACCATCTTGAAATTCACCTATTTTGGGCTGGTAAAGGTACCTGCTGCATACCTGAACAAGGTGATTTTGGACCATCAATTTCTGCTCTTAGAGTTGTTCCAGGTAGAACTTGCAATTCCTTTTAATCTTCATTTAAGATGATTTGTAATAAAAGTGATAATCTTTCTTTTATGATACTTTTAACTGAATTTTACTACTCAGATTTCATACCAACTGTCAGTGGTAAACCCCCCAATACTCTACAAAAGAAGAACCAGACAGGGCTGATCGTTGGTATTGCAGTCCCTCTTGGAATTGTGAGCTTGATACTGATATTTATAGCATTTTACATGAGAAGGAAAAAAGATGATGATGATGAGGATGGTAAGAGCACCATAGAGGATGTAAAAATAAATAGCATTGCTACATAGTTCACTTGTGCCCATTGTAAGGTTGTCTTGGCACTTAAAAAAAGTACTGTGATTTTTGTTCTATCATATGTATAGTAACTTTTTTTTTCGAATGTGCAGTGCTACAAGCAGTAGGTCCTAAAGGAAACACGTTCAGTTATGCTGAGTTGAGATCTGCAACAAAAGACTTCGATGCTTCACATAAGCTAGGAGAGGGAGGATTTGGACCTGTTTACAAGGTAACAAGTTAACAAGGGGATCTTAGCTATTGGATTTCTACCAAACGAGGGGCAGTTGTTAGTCTTATGTTAATAATTGTGGTACTTTACAGGGTACACTTTCTGATGGGAGAGTAATAGCTGTGAAGCTACTTTCAGTTGGATCTCACCAAGGGAAAAATCAATTTATAAATGAGATTGCTATCATCTCTGCAGTGCAACATCGAAATCTTGTAAAATTGTATGGTTGTTGCATCGAAGGAATGAGGCGCCTACTTGTTTATGAGTATCTTGAAAACAAAAGCCTTGATCAAGTATTATTTGGTATGAGAATGACAATCAGGCAAAACCACTTAGAAGAAGCAAAATATTAATAAGCTCCAAAATTCTCCTAGGGATATATTTTACCAGAATCCTGAACTTTTTAATTCAATAGATAGTATAACTCTTTCAGGTTTCTGATTAATGAAGCTACCATTTCGGCAGGAAATAGAGAGTTGCATCTCGATTGGCCGACTCGATTTAGTGTATGCATGGGAACTGCAAGAGGACTAGCTTATCTTCATGAAGAATCAAGACCAAAGATTGTACATCGAGATGTCAAAGCAAGTAATATCTTACTTGATGCAGAACTCTGTCCCAAGATATCAGATTTCGGATTGGCAAAACTGTATGATGACAAGAAAACTCACATTAGCACTAGAGTTGCAGGCACCATGTAAGCTCCATCAACCATTTCTCAACTAACATTCTTTTTTAGTGCATTGAAAAGGAATAAATAAGCACTTGGTGTAGGCCTAATCATGTAAAATGTATATTTACTCAGCGGCTATCTGGCTCCCGAATATGCTATGCGTGGACACCTAACAGAAAAGGCTGATGTATTCAGTTTTGGTGTTGTTGCTTTGGAGATTATCAGTGGAAGAGCAAACTCTGACAATAGCTTGGATACTGGAAGGATTTATCTTCTTGAATGGGTAAAGGAAGTAGTAAACTTGAATTCTGTTTTCTGTAATTTTCTTTGCTTTCAAATATGTACTAGTTAAACAAACTCATTTGTTTATCCTTGTGAAATATCATTACAGGCATGGAATCTTCATGAAAATAACCAAAGCTTGGCGCTTGTAGATCCCACATTAACCGAGTTTAACAAAAGCGAAGCTCTTCGAATAATAGGAGTAGGTCTTTTGTGCACTCAAGCATCACCTATATTGCGGCCACCCATGTCAAGAGTTGTGGCAATGCTTATCGGAGACATAGAAGTGGGAACTGTCACTTCAAAGCCAAGTTACCTGACTGACTGGGATTTTAAGGACATAACAAGTGACTTTCTGAATAATGAAGATAATGTTGCATCTTCATCTGGAAAAAGCTCCGGCAAGCAGGAAAGTGAATCTAACAACCCAACTTTTCTTAGCCATGGAGTTGATCCATTTCATTCCCCAGTAGATGTCACTCAGTTCAGTGACAAAATTACAGATGGGAGGTGAAAAGAAGTCATAATTTATATATGTTGGCACATTTTCAGCTGCAAAGTGCAAACCACAATAAGACTTGTAATAGTTGGGAAGTTTTCAAAGCTGTATTTATATAAGTTGAAGCCTTTGAGTTAAATAATTGTACTTAACAAATGCAATTATTTCTTTCTTGCGAATATGTCCTTTACTGAAATAAATCGAATGAGAATAGAACAATTGTACTTTTTTTTTTAAAAAAAAAAAAAAACAAAAGACATTAAATTATTTCATACCATTATATGTTACAAAGATTTAGTTGAAGTTATTATTATTATTATTCAATCCGACTTTCGTTTATCAAATTTTACATTCTTCGATGTGAGAATATTTAATTAAATTTTTGTATTTTTAATGTTTAAAAATGTTAATAAACTTTCTGATACTGCATAAGATATTAAGAAAAAGTCCAAGCCTCCAAGGTTGGAATTTATACATTCAAAGGGAAAGAGAGTTGAATTGAACTTAATAGTTTCTAGTTGAGTTAATGATACATTACTTTATAATAAAATATCATATAATCCTATTACAAAGTTAAATACAGTCGCAATTGTCACAAAGTATCATATATCAGGTTGTTAGCGTATTGACAAAAAAAAAATTTCAGTAAGCTTAAATATGTTTTCAATGAGAGTTAATGACTTTTTCCGTCAAAATAATGGTTTAATGACGCTTTCTTGCCCATCGACGTTTAAAATACCACTTTATTATCTAATTTTATGTTTCGTTTATGATTCTAACATTGTTACAACCCCACACCACCACCATTTTCTTATTCGATATTCACTCACAAAAACCCTTCAAACTTTATTCATGCCGACCCCGCCAATCACCAGTAATTGAGCGATTAGGATTTATATAACCATCACTCCCAAGTCAAATTCCAATTAATCTCAACCACTAAAATCCAGTCTTCCATTACCAAAAGACTCATTGATCTCCTTTTTTCAAAAGTCTCAATAGTTTAGATCAAGTTTATTCTCTGTTCGTTATCAGAATATAAATTTGGATAGTAAAATGGTATTTTAAAAGTCTGCGAGTGAAAAAGTGTCATTAAACCCTAATTTGGGTGGGAAAAAGTCCTTAACTCTTTCAATAATGTTAAAGATATATAATATTTTGAAAAAGTATTAATACTTTTGTGTTAAATATTAATCGATTTTACGCTCGTTTAAAATAAAAACACATTTTAATTAAAAGTCCTAATCAAAGTTTTGAGTCGCATCAAATTAAGGTCCCACATCAACAGCCCAAAGATCTTTATTTGGCTGCTGTGCAAAGTTTTTCCAAAAACTCCTAAACAACACCGTTGACAAATGTTAATTCTTTGACTTGCTAAGTATTTATCGACAATAGTAAACAGCATATAAAATTTAATATAAACATCCACATTGGAAATTTTGCTTTAAAAAAATGCATATATAATTATATTTATTGTGATTGGCCATCCACTGCCTTAACTTTGAGGCAGTGAATGGGGGGAGGGGTCGTTGGCTATAAAGGCCCCCTCCCCTTCATTTTTACTACAATGAAGTGAAAAGAATAAAAGTTTTACAGCCCCTTTCGACTTTATTTTCTTAGCATTTTGTCTTCTTTAATCTATTACACTTATACCGCTAAGATTATAATACGTTATAAGTACGAAGAGCTTAACAAGTGTAATGGTGCACACCTACTGAAAGTACGTATTTTCAACCCTACAAATGTTATTTAATCATTGTTTCTGCCTTTATAGATTGATTTATTTATTATCATTAAATTTTGCATATTTTCAATCTTGCATGTGTTCTTTAATCTTTGTTTCCGCTTTTATGGTCGGATTTATTCATTATTATTAAATTCTACCTCTATGATCAGATTTATTTATTATTGTTAAATTTTGCCTCTATAATCGGATATATTTATTACTGCTAAATTCCGCCTTTATGGTAAGATCTATTTATTATTGTCAAACTTCGTCTCTATGGTCGGATCTATTTATTATTGCTAAATATATACCGCTTTCATGGCTGGATCTATTTATTATTTTTAAATATTGCCTTCATGGCTGGATCTGTTTATTATTGTTAAATATCGCCTTCATGGTTGATTATATTTATTATTGCTAAATACCGTCTTCATGGACGGATCTATTTATAATTGTCATTTTATTTATCGATTCTTTACAATTATCACATTTTATATTTCATTTGTTAGTTTTGGATGGCTGAATGCATCCCATGACATGCATCCAGAAGATGCAAAACTAATTACATTACTCTTATTAATGAATAGTTCTCAGAAATGTTGAACCTTGTGAAGCTCTAGTATGAGGCCCTGAGACTAGATGGAAAAGACTATGATGAAGGGGCCCCAGACACTACTCTCCATGTGGAATCTATGAAACTGGGTGAAGTCATTAAGGAAGGAAACATGACGTCCTTGTAGGACAAATCAAAGGCTACTATTTTCCTTTGGCATCATATCCAAGAAGGGTTACGGGCTGAGTATAAGGATATAAAAGAGCCACTCCAATTGTGGACTAATTTGAAGGAGAGATTTGAACATAACAAATCAGTAATACTCTCAATGGCTTAATATGATTGGACTCATTTACTGAAAGGATCGAAAAGATTCGAAGAAAATTTAGGTAAAATGAAAGAGAGATTCGTTGATTTGAATGCTATATTAACCACACTACTATTTCTCAGCGCACTTTACTCTTTTATATGTAAAAGAGTAAAGTGAGAGTTTACAACCTGTTTTCAATCTGCGTTTAAGCTAAAACAGTTGTAGTCAAAACTACACCGTTTCTGTACAATTTCACATAGGCCCTCACAAGTTTGACAGTTAACAAACAACACACAGTTTATACTACATTCTAACATTCCCCCTTAAACTGATCTGGAGTAATGTTCTAGGTATTCTGATCTTCAGCTCTAAGTATTCTGAACTTCAATCTTCTGCTGATTGACATTAGCTTACATTTCTCTTACTTTTCATTCTAACACTCCTCCTTAAACTGATTTGGAGTAATGACAAGCTTCTGCTAAAAAACTTGCATTTGTCGATTCATGCAGATATCATTTCAAAACAATCTTCATCAGTAACCTCATCAGTTCTGCATTCAGTAACCTCATGAATTCTTCAGCAAAACAATCTTCATTTATGCAGCAAAATACTCAGACCTCATCAATTCTTCATTCAATATTGTAGTACAACACACAGAGTCCATCAATCTTCACTCAAATAAATCCCAGAAATCCAGCTGCAAAACTTACAACATCTAGCAGAAATTCCAACTGCAACACTCATAACAGCCAGATAGAAATTCCAGACTTACAACATCCAGACAGAAATTCCAGCTGCAAAACTTACAACATCCAGACAGAAATTCCAGCTGCAATACTGATAACAGCCAGACTGAAATTCCAACTGCAAAACTCAGTCATTTCCAGATTGCATTCCCACAACAACTACACAAATATCAGCTGCAAATCACTCACAAATTCCAGCTTGCTCCAGATTGCATTCTCATGGCAAATACACATATTACAACTGCAACAGAAAATCCAGATTTCCAAAAAATCCAGATTGCTCCAGATTGTATTCCCACAGCAAAACACTTAGAACAAACAACCATCAGAACAAACAACCATCAGTATCAAATAGAACAAATAACCATTAAAACAAACAACCATCAGTATCAAACAGAACAAACAGAGCACACAACCATCAGACAAAATTTCAGCTTCTTGATTCCACTGCCTCTTGACTGATAACATTCAGTTTACTTCTTAATTCAATGAACTGAGTAACAGACAATGCTTTCGCTAGTAAGTCAGCAATCTGCAGTTTGGAGGCACATATTGGATAGTTAACTTCTTTGCAAGCACTTGCTCTCTAACATAATGAGCATCTATCTCTATATGCTTAGTTCTAGCATGAAACACTGGATTAGCTGCCAAGGCTGTAGCACTTATATTATCACACCAAATGATAGGTGTGACTAGAATGGATAATCCTAATTCTACAAACATACTTTGTAGCCATGCAATTTCTATGGCTGTTTAAGCTAGAGCTCTATATTCGGCCTCAGTTGATGAAAGAGCAACAACCTTTTGTTTTCTAGAGCTCCATTGAATTAAGTTTGGTCCCATATACACACTAAATCCACTGGTTGACCTCCTGTCTTCCATGTTACTACCCCTATCCGCATCAGCATAGCACTATATAGTTAAAGTGCTTGCTTTCTTAAATTGCAGTCCATAATTCAAGGTACCTTTAATGTATCTTAGAATTCTCTTACACGCTTACCATTGAAGATCTGTGGGAGCTTGCAAAAACTGACTTAGTTTGTTAACTGGAAAACTAATATCAGGCCGTGTAAGTGTCAAATATTGTAGGGCACCCACTATACTCCTGTACAAACTTGGATCAGCAAACAACTCACTATCAGTGGAATGTAACTTGGTTCCTACTGCCATTAGAGTTGTACAGGCATGATAATCCAACATTTTTGTCTTAGACAACAGATCAACAACATATTTCCTCTGTTTTAGGTGAATTCCAGCAGCACTTTGTAGTGCTTCGAGTCCCAAAAAATATTACAAAGATCCAAGTGTTTTAAGGGAAAACTCAGCATTTAAATCTTCCATAAGCTAAGTGATGAATGAGTTATCTGATCCTATTATAAGAATATCATCTACATACACAAGCACATAGGTGAGATGAAAATTCTGTTTAAGCACAAATAAACTGCTATCAGAAACTAAATTCTAAAACCCTTTGCTAAGAAGAGCTATTTTCAGCTTGTCAAACCATGCTCTTGAAGCTTGCTTGAGTCCATATAGAGCTTTATGCAACTTGCATACATAGGTTGACTTAATGGGATCCTCAAAACCAAAAGGTTGTTGCATGTAGACTTCTTCATTCAAGGTTCCATTTAGAAACGCATTGTTGACATCCACTTGTTGAATGTCCCACCCTTTAGTAACAACTAAGGTGAGTAATATTCTAATAGTGGAGGCTTTAACTATTGGGCTAAAGGTTTCAAAATAATCAAGCTCAGGAGTTTGTTGAAAACCCTTGGTAACAAGCCTAGCTTTGTATTTTTGTAGAGAACCATTAGAATTAAACTTGGTCCTAAATACCCATTTGTTCCCTACAACATTTTTATCTGAAGGAGCAGGAACTAAAGTCCAGGTTTCATTTTTAAGCAGGGCATCAAATTCACTCTTCATTGCATGTTTCCACTCAAGACTGTTCAGTGCTTCAAGAATAGTGTGAGGTTCAGGTTCAAGTATTACTACACTGGTTTCTGAACTAATACCTTAAGAATGACATGTAGTTTTTGATAAATTTATAGAATGATTAGACTTAGAACCAGTAGCTAGAATTTGTGATAAGGCAGCATAGAAATCGGTGGCTGTAGTGGTTATTAAGGCTATAGAATTTTCAGAACTAGAACCTGAAACTACAGTAGTTGGTAAGGTTTCATAGTAACCAGAAGCTGCTGTTTTGGATCGAGTTAACATGGGATGTGTGTTTGTAGCTACAGTCTTGTTAGTGTGCAATTTTGTAGGAACCTTGGATGTAGTGAGATCAACCTCAAGTGAGCATATGGGAAAGGGAAAAGAGGATGGTACAGTAGGGAGAGTAGAAACTGATGTATATAGAGAGGGAGTAGATTTGTTAAAAATATGGTTTGGTTCAGCATTGGAGAGATCTATTTGAGGTGTTTGGGAGGATGATAAGCTATTCATGGGAAGAACAATTTGTGAAGGAGCAAACCAATGTGGAATTGTAAAATTAATTTTCACTGTTGTGCCATTTTTGGACTGATTGACAGAACTGGTTACTACAAAGGGATCCTTCAGTGTGCATTTTGTACCCAAACTATTAGGAGCAGTAGTGTATGGAAAAGAGATATAGGCAGGATATATGTCAAGGGGAGTTGTAGAAGCATCCGTTTTTTGTTGAGAGTTTGAGGTAAAATTTAACCTAAATGGAAACTCTTGTTCATTAAAATTGACACTAGGAGTGATAACAATTTTTCCATCTGCTTTTAGACATTTGTAACCTTTATGGACAAGACTATATCCTACAAAGACACACTTAGTTGAGTGAAAACTAAACTTATGACGATTAAAGACTCTAAGAAAATGAAAACAAGAACACCCAAACACTTTCAGATTTTCATATACAGGAGCTTTATTAAACAATTTTTCATATGGAGATATATTATCTAAAACTAGAGTAGACGGTCTATTAATCAAGAAAACAACAGTTTCAAAAGACAACCACCAAAAGTGAAGAGGCATAGATGCATGTGCGAGTAATGTAAGCCCTGTTTCAACTATATGTAGATGTTTTCTCTCACAACATCCATTTTGCTGGTGGACATGAGAGCATGAATGCCTAAATTGAATTCCTAACTCTGTAAGATAAGAATGAAGTGCAATGAATTCTCCACCTTGATCAGAATGAAGACACTTTAACTTAGTATTAAACTGTCTTTCAGCCAAATGATGAAACTTAATGAAAATGGACTTAACCTCAACTTTAGTTCTAAGTGGAAATAACCAAGTATATCTACTATAATCATCTAAAAACTGGATATAATACCTAAATCCTTCAGACGATGTTAAGGTTGCAAGACCCCAAACATCATTGTGGACAATTTCCAAGGGAGCTGAAGCTTTAGTATGTGAGGTAGGAAAACTAACATTATGCATTTTTCCCAGTTGACATGCACCACAAAAAGAAGTAAAATTGCTATCATAATCAGATTTGACTCTTGCAAATTTACAGTATTTAGGTAGTGAAGACAGAATTCTATGCATAACACTAAAGTGAGGATGTCCTAACCTTCTATGCCATGTTAAGTGATGTTGAACATTTGTGTTGTTAGTAGAGTGAGATGCAGAATCATGCATAATAGTTTCAGCAATATTGGTTGACTTAGAAGTAAATATATCAGTAATCACATCAGTCACATCAGAATTATCAGTCTGAATTATAGGCAAAACAGGGAATTTTTTAACACAAGCACTTTCAGAACAATCACTTTTATTTATAGGTAACACAGTACATTGTGCAGGTAACATGTTATCAGAATGATCATACGGTATGTAAGTAGAATCACAAGATGTAAGAGTAACATTTGGACTAGAATTAACAATTTTCTGAGTACTACAACTATCCTGACTACCTGACTGTGAACCATTATTGACAGTGTTTTTACAGTGAAAACTATAACTATCTGAGTCAGGATGTGGAAGGCAGATGATGAAGTAGAAACAGGTTTTGAATGGGAGATGGACTAGGGAATTTGCAGCTGATACAGGCCACCTTTAAGATCCCCTTGCAGTAACGTTGCTCTGGTTAACTGATCCTTGACAACACAACAATCAGCATTAAACTCAACAATTACATTATTGTCCTTAGTGAACCTAGAAATACTAAGCAGGTTTTTGGTTATTTTAGGAACACACAAGATATTTTTAAGGTATAGGCATTTAGAATGAAATATTCTTGGCAAAGATGTGTTACCAATATGAGTGATATTCAGGTGCTCACCATTTCCCACTTGAAGTTGACTCACACCACCATATTCCTTGCTAAGTTGCAGCTGACTGAGATCTGAAGCTACATGATCAATGGCTCCAAAATCCATGTACCAGGTGGGATCAGTAGGAGTGAATTGAGTGGCATAAACAGGTTGGGAATTATGATTGGCACCAGTGGAAACAGCAGCCATAAATGCTTGATTGTGACCTGCATTAGCAAACTGTTGGCTAGGTGGTCCAAAAACTGAAATTGGAAGGGAATTGTGTGATGCATAGACTTGTTCTTGTGAGTGACCATTGTAATCAGAATTAAAACTAGTCTGGCCAGGATGAGGGCTAAACTATGGTTGATCAGTGGAAGACAATTGTTTTGAAGTAAAGGCTGAAGTAGGTGAGTACTGGACAGTGTTTGGATTGTTATTTGTGTTGTGTGGTTGATAGGAGAGGGAATTAGGAAACTGTGGATGTCCAGAAAGGTAATTCTGGTGTAGATTACCATTATAAGCATAGTTGAATCTGTGGTAGCACTGAGTAGCTGAGTGACCTGCTTTGTTACAAACTTGGCAGATCAGTCTATTTCTGTTATAACCACGACCTCTGCCTCTTCCATACTGAACAAAATCAGGCCCTTTAGGAGTAAAAGTGGGAGTGTGGTTGTAGGGAAAATGGTGAGTAGTTAAACCAATAGGGAAGTGGTTTGATGGCAGTGGATATGTTTGTTGGACATGGGAATTTCCTAAGGAGTTTAGAGATGGAATGGAATTAGAGTTCCCAGCAGCAACTCCATAATTTTTGTCACTGTTCAGTCCAGAATGTCCAAAACTTCCACTTCCAATGTTATTTGCAGAATTTCCAACATTTCCACTTCCAATATTATTCATAGTTGCAATATGAGCTGAACTATTATATAGATCGACTGAATTGAACTTGTCTAACCGAACTTCATATTTTTGAAGCAACAATTGTGCTTCTTGAAGTGTTATTGAGTCTATTTTCGATTTAAGCCTAGTTGTAAGATTTACCACCACAAGATCATATTCAGGACCTAATCCATCCAGAACATACTGTAACAAGTCATCATCAGATATAATCATACCGCTAGCTGATAAACTTTCACTAATTTCTTTCATCTTTTTGACATATTCAAAAATGCTCAAATTGTTCTTTTGAGTTGTCTGTAATAGAATGTAATGCCCTAGCCTTTGAATCTGTGACAAATTCATCCTCTAGGACTCTCCAAATATCAGTTGAAAACCTACACTTAGACACTGTACCAAACATACTTTCTGATATTGAAGCTAGCAGCCAACTAACCAGAAACTTATCGGTTCTCTTCCACATAATGTAACTCGGATTAATTTTGTCCTTAACAGAATCATTCTTAACCCTAAGTTCTCCACTCAATTGACTCAGCTCATTATCAACATTCATATCAGACAAAATTAAGGGTGAAGGACATGGAATTTTACCGAGCAAGTGGTCCTCGAGCTCATGCGATCCTACAGCAAAAAGAACTTTCGAGCTCCAAAATCTGTAATTATCTCAAGTAAGTTTTGGATTAATCACCGGTAGACTTGAAGCAACCGCAGACGACGATAGATTTAACACTTCCTTCAGCATTTCCTCAAGGCTGTTAGGCAGAGGATTTGAGCTTAAATTAGGATTTTTAGCCATTGACGTTAGTCACAGCTCTGATACCATGAAAGGATTAAAAAGATTTGAAGAAAATTTAGGTAAATTCAAAGAGAGATTCGTTGATTTGAATGCTGTATTAACCATACTACTATTTCTCATCTCACTTTACTCTTTTATATGTAAAAGAGTAAAGTGAGAGTTTACAATCTGTTTTCAATCTGCGTTTAAACTAAAATAGTTGTAGTCAAAACTACACCATTTCTGTACAATTTCACACAGGCCCTCACAAGTTTGACAGTTAACAAACAACACATAGTTTATACTACATTCTAACATTTACGTCTATAAGACTATAAATCTGTCAGTGAAAATAATTATGCTTTATTTGGGATTGTCTCTAAATTATGATTATGTAGAGAGAAAATAACTGAAGAAAATATGTTGGAAAAAACATTCTCCACTTTCCACCCTTCTAATATGCTCCTACGACAACAATATAGGGAAGGCAACTTTAAGAAATATTCTGAATTAATTTCTTATTTACTTGTGGTTGAGCAAAATAATGAACTATTGCTAAGAAACCATTAGATTCACCCCACTGGTTCCCAACCGTTCCCCGAAGTGAACACGACAACTAGCAGTAATAATCGTGGATGTAGGTGGGGTCTAGGTTGAGGTCATGGGCGAAATAACTATCAACACAGAGGTGGTCTTAACAAGAAATTTCATTTACACCACCCAAAGTGGAGCAAGACTGAATCAAAAAACGAAAGAAGCCACTCATAGAACAAGAATAATGAAAACAAGTGCTATAGATGTGGAGGAAAAGGCCACTAGTCATGTACCTGCCGTACGCCCAAGCACTTCGTGGAATTTTATCAAGCATCAATTAAGAACAAAAAGATAGAGACAAAGCTAACTGATGCCTCTGAGTCAAATCATATCAATAATTCTAATACGACTAGCCTTAATGTCTCAAATTTCTTTGGAGATGCCAATATGGAATATTAGAGTAGTTATGAAATGCCTGTGATTTCTAGGATTTATGTAACTTTTGTCATGTTTTTTGAAACTATGTATGTTTGATGAATATTTTTACCTTGTTTATTCCTCCTTAAGTTATGTAAACATCCTCAATAACGTCAAATTTTTTTCTTTAAAGGATGAAATTCAAAAATGAGAATTGATATCCAGTAATGATAGAGAAATTTGTATAGTAGACAATGCAATGACGCAGACCATCCTTCAGGATAGAAAATATTTTTTAGATTTGATATTTACTGAAGCTAAAGTAAATACCATATCAAGGTCTATAAACATAATTGAGGGCTCTAGAAGAGCAACACTCTTGTTACCAAGCATAACTAAATTAAGTATCAATGATGCTTTATATTCTAGCAAATCCAGAAGAAATTTGCTTAGTTTCAAAGATATACGACTCAATGGATACCACATTGAAACTTTAAGTGAAAAGGATGGAGAGTTTCTATGCATCATTACTAATATTTCATGCTAGAAGCATATACTGGAGAAACTCCCTGCTTTTTTTCATCAGGGTTATATTACACATTCCTAAAGAATGTTGAAGTCTATGCAGTTATGAACTAAACATTCACTAATCCTGAACTTTTTTAAGATTTAGCACGATTGTCTTGGTCACCCAGGATCTACTATGATGCGTAGAATCATAGAAAACTCACATGGTCACCCATTAAAGAACCTGAAGATTCTATCACCTAATGAGAATGCTTGTATTGCTTGCTCACAGGGCAAATTGGCACTTAGGGCATCCATCACTAAAGTTGGTCTAGATCCCCTATCATTTTTACAAAGAATTCATAGGGACATATGTAGACCTATTCAACCACCAGTGGACATTTCCACTACTTTATGGTACTGATTGACGCATTGGCACGATGGTCACATGTTTCTCTACTATCTACCAATAATGTTGCCTTTATTAAATTGCTAGCAAAAATTATTGGATTACAGGCACACTTCCAGATTACCCAACTAAAGCAATTTGTCTGGACAATTTTGGTGAGTTTACCTCAAAGACATTTGATGACTATTGTACAACAATAGGAATTGATGTTGAGCACCCGGTACCACATGTACATACCCAGAACGGTATGGCAAAGTCATTTATAAAGCATATCCAACTAATTGCATGAACTTTGCTATTATGTATGCAATTACTGACTTCTGTCGGCTGGGCTCATGCTGTTTTACACGCTACGATGTTAATTCGCCTAAGACCCACTGCATATCTTCAATACTCTCCAATACAACTTGTATTTGGACATCAGCCTAATTTATTCCATTTAAGAACTTTTGGTTGTGCTGTGCAAGTTCCAATTGCACCCCTCAACGCACCAAAAAGGGAGCCCAACATCGTTTGGGAATACATGTTGGCTATGACTCATCATCTATCATCAGATATCTTGAGCCCTTGATGGCTGATGTGTTTATCGCATGTTTTGCGGATTGCCATTTTGATGAGACAATATTTCCTCCTTTAAAGGGAAAGGTAAAGTCTCCTAAATTAAGGCTTGAAAATTCTTAAAAATTCTATTATCTCATTTAGATCCTCACACATCTCAATCTAAAATTGAAGTGCAAAGAATAACTCATTTGCAAAATATTGCCAACCAAATGTTTGATGCATTTACTGATACAACAAAAATAACGAGATCATACATTCCAGCTGCCAATACACTAGCAAGGATTGATGTTATTAATGAACAATCCATATAGGCAGCGATCGATTCATCTGTTACACGCCTGAAGCGTGGGAGGCCTGTTGGAGCCAAGGATACTATTCCTAGGAAACGAAAGGCATAGAATCAAATAGGTTCCAACATTGACAATACTAGAATAGTTGACAATTCCACATCTTCTAAACTAACTCTAGAAGAGTTAACAGTCCCTAAAACGACACAAGCCCCTAAAGAGGAAGAAATCCTTGAAGGAATACAAAACATATAAATGAAGAAATTTCTATAAACTATGCTCACTCTAGAGAAATGTGGCATCGTGAGACAACTATTGTCAATAATATATTCTCATACGCAGTAGCCACTGAAATTATGAATGATGAGTCTGAGCCATGTTATGTTGATGAATGTCGAAAGAGACAGAATGGGAAGAGGCAATTCAAGAAAAATTAAGCTCCCTAGTAAAACGTAATGTATTTGGACCTGTATTACAAACACCTAAAAACGTGAAACTCGTAGGATACAAGTAGGTATTCACAAGGAAACAAAATGAGAAAAATAAGATTGCTAGCTAGGTATAAGGCCAGACTAGTGGCTCAAGGTTTCCTATAGAGACCCGAATTGACTTTGATGAGACGTATTCACCAATGCTGGATGCTATGACATTTTGATACTTAATTAGTTTATCAGTCTCAGAACGACTTGATATGCGTCTCATGGACGTTCTCATTGCATATTTGTATGGGACACTGGATATTGATATCTATATGAAAATCCTTGAAAGGATCATGTATTCAATAAAATTGCAAAGATTTTTATATGGGTTGAAACAATTTAAGACGAATGTGGTATAATCGTCTCAATGAATGTTTGATTAAGGAAGGACACATAAAAGATCCTGTATGCTCATGTGTCTTTATAAAAGGGTCAAAATCAGGATTTGCAATTGGGGCAGTATATGTTGATGTCATGAACTTAATAGGGAGTCCTAAAGAGGTCACAAAAGTTGTTGAGTACTTAAAAAGAGAATTTAAATTAAAGGATCTATGGAAAACAAAGTATTGTCTCAACCTACAGATCAAGCATTGTTTAGATGAAATTTTGCTCTATCAATCAAATTATATTGGAATGATCCTAAAGCAATTTAATATGGATAAATCTCATCACCCATTGAGTACCCCAATGGTAGTTTGGTCTCTTGATCCTAAAAATGATCCATTTCATCCTAAAGAAGACGACAAAAAGATACTTGGTCCTAAAATACCATATCTAAATGCAATAGGTGCATTATTATATTTGGCACAATATAAGAAACCAGACATAGCATTTGTAGTCAATCTATTGGTAAGATTTAGCTCTACACCAACTAGCCGACACTGGAATGAGATCAAACATGTCTTTCGTTACCTCAGTGGAACAAAAGATTTGGAATTATTTTATCCAAAGAAATCTGTTAATGATCCTAAATTAGTTGGCTATATAGATGTTGGGTACCTTTCTGATCCTCACAAAGCCTGCTCACAGGCGAGATATGTTTTCACTCATAATGGTACTACAATATCATGGCGTTTTACAAAACAGACATTGGTTGCTACTTCCTCCAACCACTCCGAGATTCTTGCGCTTCATGAAGCTAGCCAAGAATGCGTATGGTTAGGATCTGTCATCCATCATATTGAAGGTACATGCAAATTGCCACGTACCTCAGATGCTTCCACAATTATAAATGAAGACAGTGTAGCATGTATTGCTCAAGTCAGGGGAGGATATATCAAAGGAGACAAAACCAAGCATATTTCATCGAAGTTCTTTTACACTCACGAACTCTAGCAAAATTGAGAGATTGATGTCAAACAAATACACTCCAGTGATAATCTTGCTGATTTATTTACTAAAGCTTTACCAACATCAACATTTGAAAAGTTACTGTGTAACATTGGTATGTGAAATGCAAGTTAGTGTACTATTTTTTGTACTCGACATATGTGCACTTTACCTTTTTTTCCTTGACCAGGTTTTGTCCCACCGGGTTTTCTTGACAAGGTTTTTAATGAGGCAGTATAGAGCACGTTCAATTTCACGTTATAGTAGAGTTCAATTTGTTCACTTAAGTTTGTTTCTCCCATTGGGTTTTCCTTCAATAAGGTTAAATACAATTATCTGTAAGTAGTGGATGTCCAAGGGGGACTGTTGTGATTGGCCATCCACCGCCTTAACTTTGAAGCAGTGAATGGGGGGAGGGGGCATTGGCTATAAAAGGCCCCCCACCCCTTCATTTTTACTACAATAAAGTGAAAAGAATATAAGTTTTACAGTCCCCTTTTGACTTTGCTCTCTTAGCATTTTGTCTTCTTTAATCTAGTACACTTATACCACTATGATTATAACAATTATAACATTAAATTTATATAAACGTAAATTACGTGATATATCCATTCTCTCATAATTCTATCTTTTACGTCATGGATCTAATAAAATCAACAGGGTGCAAAGATATTTTCATGTTGCTTTCATAAATTCTTTGACATAGACCAAGAATAATTAATTAATAATCCTTATATTGTCTCTCTTTCATTACACAGAAATTAGAAAGCAAAATTAATTGTGCACTTTCTTTTCCTTATCCCAATAATAAATTCCAACTTGTGCGCTTTGTAGTTGAAAGGTCGTTTTATGTATTTAAATCGATAATAACAGTTGACTTATATATATATAATTCAACTGTTATTATCAATTGCTAATTAAAATGTGGATGAAAAGTCTTCTCTTTTATGAATATAATGTATATATGAATATTTTGACGTGAAGATTTTGAAGAACAAAATACATTGGTGAAGATGAAATACGATACTGATTGAAATTTAATTAAAGATGAAAATGATGATAGAATACGAGGGTTTTATTTTATGTATCCCTGTGAAGTCATTTAATACGAAATATATTAAATGTTACTGAAAGGTATAACATACCTCTTAGGATTATCAAAAACCTCGAATAGTTTTTAATAAAGTTATTACACGAGAAATAAAATAAATCTTGCAATAAAGCTAATAAGGAAATTTATAAAAAGAATTGGAGAATTTCAGAAATTAGCCCTGGCCCTTGCTTAATATTTGTTTGTTTAGTGGATGTTGATTTAACAAATAAATCTTTATTCAGAATTTTTGCTAATTCACATTCATTTTTGTGAGCTGGTTTTCTAATTTCTTTTTTTTTTTTTTTTTCTCCTTTTGGTGGCAATGGATAAACAGTGAGCGCATTGAACTCAATATTTCAACAGTGGGATACACAAGCAGTGGCAGGATTGTGGAACTTAAGTGAAGAGCCTTGTCGTGGAAGTGCAAAAAAAGAGACTGACTTTGAAGACCAAAAAATAATCCAGCTATCAAATGTGACTGCATCTATGACAACAATTCAACTTGCCATATTTAGTATTCTCAATCCCCTTTTAAGTTAAATGTACTTTGTAATATAATCTTTCACAAATTATACTGGACTAGGATTAGTTCAAGTGATAGGTATGTGGTATTGGATTAAAATAATGTCGAATCCTCACCTACTAGTAGTTTAATCTTTTAGTGGGGTGTTATTATCTTGACATGGTATCAAAGAGCCTTCACCTAACAACTTAAAGTTCTATGATAAAGTTGAACCCTCACCTACTCACTTAAATTTTTACGTAGTTTGACAACTGAACTCGTTCATTCGAGGTGGAGCTATATATGTACCCATACAAATACTTGTAGCACAAATGGTTTATTGTATTATCCAGGAGGGTGTAAGCACTAAACAAAACAGAAGTGATTGACATTTTTGTATGGATTTTCCCGTTTATTTTCCAGTCTTGATTTATTTAAACTTTAGTCTTTATCAATGTCAAATCAAAAAACATTGTATTATTTTGCAGAAAACTAGATCAAAATTACTTCACTAGTACATTGCCTGCTTTCATTGGAAATTTATCTCGATTGTAGGAATTGTAACTTTTGGGACCACATCCTTGGTAATTGTTTAAGCCCATAAAGAGAATTTTCCAACCTACACACCAAGTCCTCCTTCCCTTTGCATACACACCCAGTCCTCCTTCCCTTACTGCACTTGAATGCTGGCCTGGCAGGGCCGGCATAATTAAGCATCAGAGCAAATGACTTTGCACAACACATTCATCAGTATCAGTCGGCACAGTTTTTGGTGTTGGGAAGGGTAACCGTCACACAAAAAAATTGTTTCCTGGCGCTGTGTCTGCATGGGGGCATAATGCTTCTCTAGTATGTAATGAGTTGCATTTTCCCAGTTGAAAATTTCTTAAATATAGAAATTTGGTTAATTAAAGAAGAAAAATAAAGGATAGAGTTAAAGGAGAGGTGTGGCAAGAAATGGAAGAAACTATAGAGGAATAGAAAGGGGAAAAAAGTAGAAAATTGGGTATTAATTCATTATTCAAATCATCATATATACCATACTACAATAGAAATTTATCCAGAAAGTCCATATAAAATTTTACAGAAGTGATACTATAATAAGAAACATAGGATTTTTTTCACTATACTCATCATGTGATGGTCTTCCAGTCAACTATCTAATATTACTGGTTTGCAAGGAAAACTTCCCAACACTAAAAGTCTACAATAGTTTGAATTTGGAAATGCTGCCAACAATAGAAAAGGGCATGTAGATATATCATTTGCTCAGTTTCAGTGAGTGAAGATATTTCTTACCTTCCCTCTGCTATTATATCATTGAATTGGCTGACATTTAGTGGAGAGACTAGTGGGTCAACTCCTATCTAAGATCATTTGGATTGTCGCATTTATTCTTTCTATAACTTGCCATAGATGAAGATGTGCCAATATCGTTGTGCACAATAAGGCTACTCGTTTCATCATTAAAATTCCAAATAGTCAAATAACTTGGCTTCGATGTAATAGCTCCTTCACAACTCGGGACATTGGCGGCCTTGACATTGGTGATGCTTGAGTGCATAAGAGACCCACAGCTATTACTCGAAGAGCTTCACTTTCATCAAACTCGATCAGTGTGGGATCAACCAACCCCAAACTTGGTTGCTTTCATGAAGACTCCAAGCCTAGAAATAACATATAGACAATTGAAAAGAAACTAAATAAAAAAAATCAAAGTTCCAAGTTTATTTTCTTTACCTATTCGAGAAGATAAGTCTTTTCCCTATCCAAGTTACTATAAGAGTTTGCTCTTCCACTGATAATCTCCAAAGCAACAACACCAAAACTGAATACATCAGCCTTATCTGTCAAGTGCCCACGCATCGCATACTTGTGCCAGATAACCACTGCAAGATAATTAAGTATTTCTAAAGGTTATAATCCAAAACAAGCTATTATGGAAGACATGGCAATCATGAAATGATTGAAGGAGCTTACATGGTCCCTGCAACACCTGTGCTGATGTGAGTTTTCTTATCATCAAATAGTTTTGCCAATCCAAAATTTGATATCTTGGGGTAGAGTTTTGTATCAAGTAAAATATTACTTGCTTTGATGTCTCGATGTACAATCTTTGGTTTTGACTCCTTGTGAAGATATGTTAGACCTTTTGTGGTTCCAAACATATTTTAAATAGGGTAGGCCAATCGAGATGAAACTTCCTATTTCCTGAGTTAAGGCTAAGTATTAATTATCAACATTAGTTTTAAAATTACCCAAGGATGGTTATTAAAGATCATACCAAAATATACTTTATCAAGATTGTTGTTTTCATGATATTCATAAACAAGTAGGCACCTAGTTCCTTCAATGTAGCATCCATACAATTTCACAAGATTGCGATGTTGCACTACAGTTATGGAAGCGATCTCATTAATAAACTGATTTTTCCCCTGGTGGGATCCCAATGAAAGTTGCTTCACAACTATCATTCTTCCATCAGAAAGCACACCCTATAGCACCAGATTTAACAACACAGATCATATCGGTCCTCGATGAAAATTTGAAATGTAAAATCAACCTAGTCTGGCTATGACCAGACATTATTACATAATCTGCTGCAACCCAAGTTCCAAATAAACTATCTATAGGTTGCAACTAGTAAATGTAAGACATAAAAATACCTTGTACACAAGTCCAAATCCTCCCTCTCCTAGCTTATTTGAAGGGTTGAAGTCTTTTGTTGCAGATCTCAACTCAACATAACTGAAAGTTTTCAGTTTAGGTTCCATTCCAAGTAGCACTGCATATGGAAGCAAGATAAAAGATTACATGAGATGGAAGGATTTGAAGTACAAGGAGATGAATTACAACAACAACTTTGGCTATGTTCAGGAGTGCTAGAACAGAGTTCAACACTTCTGTTACAACTATATTCTAGAATCTACTTTTCACAAATGCCCAGAGAGCCTTTAACTTTGAGAAGAAGTGAAAAGTGGAATTCATTAATTTTCAAGAAGAAACTTAGTATCAAAGATTTTGTGACTATTATTATCGTTGAGTTGTCATGGGTGCTCTTACCTTCCACATCATCGTTGTCTCCTTTCATCCTCGTACAAAAAACTAAAACCAACAGTATGAAGCCCAAAATTGAAAGAGGGATTGCAATACTAGCAATCAATCCAATCTAGTTCTTTCGTTCAACACCAACAGTTGATCGGAATTTTGAGTAGTAAAATTCAGTTATATCAGCATAAAGCATATTAGCACAGTTATAGAAATTCATAAAGATTAAGATTCAATTAAATCACATAGTTTACATGGAATGACACTAAAAGCATAAATTAATGGTCCATAGCTACCAACTTTAGGTATGCAGCATATCCCTTTACCAGCCCAAACTAGGTGAATTTCAAGATGGTTCTCAGTGACATTAGCAGTAAAGCTCTTCCTAATTGCTCTTCTAACCCCACCTGCTTCCTTTGATATGTCAAAATCTTTGCACCGATGAGTTCCCTATAGGACAATTGATGAGAGATAGCATTCATATTTTTGTGTAAAAATCATTAGATGCAATTGTAATAGTAGAATCTATACATAATAAGGGTATGAATCACAGGATCTCCAAATAATATTTTCTTTTACCGAATTGTTTACCTAGATAGATATATCAAAAACATGGCTTCCAAGGCTCCCCCATTTTCTTAAGTCTTGATCTTCATAAACTATTTCAGCGAAGAACAAGCTTACATTGTAAGGCCCATAATATCTAAGTGATCCAATCAATTTTCTTGAAGTCTGATAAAGAGCTGGGGGTGTAGTGTTACTGTTAATTTCTTTGGTTCCGGTATTTTGGGCGAGTGTGTTAAATCCTTGTTTCTCAATGACAGTATACAAAAAAACCCACATTACTAATTGGCCATTTTTCTTAATTAAGTACATCAAAAGAAGCTTCACTGATATCTTTATCGTCGGCTTCATACTCTCTAAACTTTGTAACCATAGTTGATTGCTATACCTAAATCTGCAAACGCAAAGATAAAACTCTAACGATAATATTGATATGAATTTCCTACAGCAAAGATTCAGACAAAATTCATCAAATATTTTTATTTTAATGTCTTCCGATAACTAAATACATGCTAAAACAAACTATAATAAATCATCCAATCTTGACAATCTAGAAGCTAGTTACATACCTACCTCATTTAGTGGGACTCAAAGAATTATGATCATTACATATTGTCCTACTTACCTTATTTAGTGGGGTTAAGATGTATCTCTTATCCAACTCTTTCTACTTAAGCTCAAAGCAAGTCCCCTAACTTGTGTTGAGATTGTGGAGCCAAATTCAATCCAAATTAGGGTTGGATTAGGATATAGGATTTCCTAATATGTGTTTATGTATACTTGTTTTCCTTTAGGAATACAATTAGGAACAGAATTATGATTGTATTAGGAATTAAAATAAAATTCCTATTAGGATATGGGATTTAAGTCCTATTAGGAATAATGTCCCATGTATTACCTATTAAAAGGGGCTAAGTCCTACAGTTAGATATTACAAAAAGAATAGAAGGCAAAGCCACAATTAGAGAGTGAGAGCCATCAAATGGGGTTTAATGAGTAAGCCAATTTGTGAGGCTTGTGAGAGATTCTTATAATTTCTTTAGTGTAATTTCTTTTCTTCTTCTTCATAGTGAAATTCTGCAATGACAAAGTGGACGTAGCTCTCATATGGAGAGTGAACCACTATAAATCTTGTGTTTATGTACGTAGTTATTTTGTGTCCTTTGTTTGCATTATTTTTTGCTTTTAGGGATTTAGGATTTGCTAGTATTCAATTAAATCCACCCCAAAAACTAGTATCAGAGCGAGGTTTGATGAAGAAAGTGATGGTTGGAGAAGAAGGAGGATCTGCACCTAGGATTAACAAGTTTGATGGAACAGATTACACATTTTGAAAGATGTAGATTGAAGATCGTCTGTATGGTAGAAAATTACATCTACCTCTCTTAGGAGCAAAACCCGAAAAGATGTCAGATGAAGATTGGGCACTCCTTGATAGATGAGTATTAGGAGTCTTTTGGTTAACATTGACCAAGAACGTGGCAAGTAACATGGCAATGGAGACAACCACAATAGGGTTGATGAAGATCTTGTCTAATATGTATGAGAAGCCTTTTGTGAATAACAAGACACATATTATGAAAAAATTATTTAATCTTAAGATGAAAGAAGATGCTTCCGTGACAGAGCATATGAATGATTTTAATGCAATCATTAATCAATTGTCATTTGTGAAAATTGATTTTGATGAAGAACTTCATGACCTAATTCTTATGGCCTCTCTACCAAATAGTTGGGAGCCTATGAGAGCAACAATTAATAATTCAATAGGTAGTGTGAAATTAAAACTCACTGATGTCAGAGATAAAATTCTTGTTGAGGAGGTTCACAAGAAAGATTCAGAATAACATCAAATGCTTTGAATGTTGAAACAAGAGGCAAAGGCTACGATAGAAATTCGAACTGAGGCAGAGGAAGATCAAAATCAAGAAACAAAAGAAGCAAGTCTGGGTTTGGAAAAAACTTTGAGTGTTGGAATTGTGGCAATAAAGACAACATATAGAGGAATTGCAAAAGCACCAAAGAAAGAGGAGAACAACAATACCAATGCTGCCAGTACTGTAACTAATGAGGTATAAGATGCATTAATTTTATCTATTGATAGTGTTATTTACTCTTGGGTTTTAGATTTAGGAGCTTCATTCCATACCACTACACACCGTGAAATTCTAGAAAATTATGTGGCTGGAAATCGTGGAAAGATATACCTAGCAAATGGAGAACCTTTGGATATTATAGGTATGAGTGATGTTAGGTTGAAGATGGCAAACGGATTTATGTGGAAAATCCAGAAGGTAAGGCATGTACCAAAATTGATGCGCAATCTAATATCAGTTGGACAACTTGATGATGAAGGGAATAGTGTGTCCTTTCTGGGGGGTATATGGAAAGTTACTAAAGAAGCCACAGTGGTTGCTCGTGGAATAAAACTGGAATTCTTTACATGACTTCTAATTGCAGAGATTTAGTTGCAATCGCAGATGCTAATATTACCTTGAGTTTGTGGCATTGTAGCCTTGGGCATGTGAGTGTGAAAGGAATGAAGGAGCTTCAATCAAAGGGAAAACTACCAAAGTCGAAGTCGATTGATCACATTTGTGTGAAGGTTGCATCTTGGGCAAACAGAGAAGAGTAAATTTTTTCAAAGTAGTAAGGAAACCAAAGGTAAAGAAGTTACAGTTGGTTCATACAGACGTGTGTATATATATATAAGAAACCAAAGGTAAAGAATTTAAAGTTGGTTCATATATATATATAAATAATATTATATATATATATATATATATATATAGGAAACCAAAGGTAAGAAGTTAGAGTTGGTTCTACGACGTATATCATATACATATATTAGATATATATATATATATATACACACGTCTGTATGAACCAACTCTAATTTCTTTACTTTTGTTTCCTTACTACACATATGGTGTGTGTGTGGTGTGTGTTATATATATAACATATATATGTTACATATATATGTATACATATATATGTTACTATATATGATTATATGTATGTACGTCTGTATGAACCGACTCTATATACATATACATATATATGTATACATATATATATATATAGGAAACCAAAGGTAAAGAATTTAGAGTGGGTTCATACAGACGTGTATATATATATATATACACACACACACTTCTGTATGAACCAACTCTAACTTCTTACCTTTGGTTTCCTATAATATAATGTATACATATATATGTATATGTATAGAGTTGGTTCATACAGATGTATATACATACACATATATGTATATGTATACACATATATATATATTATATATATATTATGTGTGTTATATATATATAATATACACCACACACACACGTCTGTATGAACCAACTCTAACTTCTTACCTTTGGTTTCCTATATATATATATATATTACAATATCATATATATATGTATATGTATGTGTAATATATATACTATGTATGTATATGTATATGTATATGTATGTGTATGTATATGTATATATATATATATATATATATATAATATATATATATATATATATATATATATATATATTATAATATATATATATATACACACACACACACACACACACACGTCTGTATGAACCAACTCTAACTTCTTGCCTTTGGTTTCCTTACTACACATATGTGTGTGTGTGTATATATATACTAATTCAACACCCCTTTATTCGCAAAAATATGAAAAACCATTTTTTGAACCCTTTGACATTCCAAAAGAAGAAATTGTTAAATTTAACAATCATAACACTGTAATACTCACTCTCTAGCTAGTATACTCGGAAAATAACAGTAAAACTCACAAAATATATATAAGAAAATATACACGTAGATGAGTATAAAATAATGGGCCCATAAATAATTTTTCATTAAATACAAATCTTTATAAAATATAATAAAGTCACAAAACATCAACTCGACAGTGTTGCCCAACCTTTCCACTGCGTGACCTTCCAAGCAACCGCATCTCACCTATTACCTACAAAAACATTGAAAACAACGGGGTGAGCACTAATTGCTCAATAAGTAAACCCGCTATGCTACTCTTCTCTCTCCGTTGCTTAAATTTTGAATTTCTTTCCTTACATCGCACCTCTCTATTCTTCTCTATTCTTTCTCTGTTCTTTCTCTATTCTTTCTCTGTTCTTTCTCTATTCTTTCTCTATTCGTTATCTATTTCTAATTTCTCACTACCCATGATAAGAGGCATGGTATCATGCATAGGTATGATGCAAATGCACAAATGCATATAATGTGCATTTTCTTTTCTGTTTTTCTATTCTGTTTTCTATTTCTTTTCTCTGTATTTCTTTCTTTCTTTCTTTTCTAGTCTTTCTTTCTTTTTATTCTTTCTTTCTTTTTCTATTGTTTCTTTCTTTCTATTGTTTATTTCTTTCTTTTTCTGTTGTTTCTTTCTTTCTATTGTTTCTTTCTTTCTTTCTATTGTTTCTTTCTTTTCTTTCTTTCTATTCCTGTCGATCGGACTCGGTTGAGGCATGGATTTGGAACCCTGGCCGTGTGAGTGTATTCTCTAATTCTGGGTACAGTCCTCATTCACATGCATTTTTAATGGATTGTACAATTCTTCTTTCTGAATTCTGAGCCGCTCAATAAAGGCGGCGTGCATGCGGGGCTATGTCACTGACGGTTTCCCATCGCAACAACCTTCTCTTCTTTTATCTTTTTACACTTCTTTTAATAAAATTTCAGATTTGAACTTCTTTAATATTTCTCGTTTCTTTCTATTTGTTCTTTAACTTTAATGTTCATTATTGCTCTTTAATGCTCTTATGAGTATGTATGCATGTATATGGGCTCATGCTTATTATTCTTTCTAAATTCACATGTTTGGATGCAATAATGCAATATGGAATGTGAACATGTCATTCTCTACCATCAACCAACTCATCTCAAGATATCAAATAATCATACTCATACATGCACTTCTCTTTGACATTTCATCAAACAACTCATGTGCACAAAGCAACTCTAATTTGGCTACAATTCTATCTCTTTTCTAAGCAACCAAAAATTTGGTGTAAAATCCTTCATATTTAATGCCAAACCTGTCCAAAATGTACACTACAAAATTTCTACTCCAATTCTTCCATAATTCATCCAAACTCTCATCAAACATCAAGTACACAAACACTAATGTCAAACCTGGCTAGGATTTACACTTCATAAATTCTACTCCCATTCTTCCATAATTCATCCAAACTCTCATCAAACATCAAGTACACAAACACTACTTCTCATGGATAAATTCTAACCATTATTCAATATCCATTCCATCAACAATTCTTCATATATAAGCATATACATGCATAAAAGAAATTCTCTACAATTCATCCAAACTCTCTTTCTCTTTGTTCTTCAATGTTCTCATATGTGTGTATGTGCATGGAAATATGCTCATTCTTTGCTATTCTTTCTAAATGCAAATGTGAGAATGTGAGAATGCATTATGGCATATAAAGATATCATTAAGAAACTAGTATCCTCTACCAACAACATTCCCGTACTTGAAATCAATCATAGATTTTTAGACTAAAAATAACTAATAAATTGGAGGTACTTTTGAGGTATTCATTATACGCAGGTCATATTCAAGAAGACATATCTCGAGCTATACACATCAAATTGCTATGATCTTGATCTCATTTCAAAGCTTAGAGAAAGGGCTACAACTTTTATGTTTAGGTCTCAACCCAGTTCGATGGGTAAGATACTCAAAAATCACTTGGAAGGTCACAGATTTGACAGGGCAACTATGGTAACATGTTTTCTCTTAGGATTTTCATCAAACAATTCATATGCACATGCTACTACCATGTTAGCTACACTTCCAAAACTCTCTAATTCAACCAAATTGTGAGCCAAAAACTCACTAAATTGAGCATCAAACCTGGCTAAATTTATCACTTCTCTACACTCCAAAAATCTCAACACAAAATCTTCCACAACTTCACCAAATCATGACATAACCATACACTACTTCTCATGGCTAGAATTTATACATCAATAAACATAAAAAATAGCCCATAATTCTCTCATACCATCACATAAAAACATGCAAAAAAATTCACTCAAAAAGTCTTGCTCAAATTAAGGTTCAAATTAGGTTTACTTACCTTGAATTTGAGCAACTCCAACACTATACTCTCTCTTTGGTAGAATTCCCTTCTTCTCAAACCCTAAGCATATACAACCATGAGAATTCAAAACTTTAAAATTTAATCTCACTTCTTGGTGCAAGAATCTTACCTTTGGATGCTTAGGATTGAAAATCTATCAAAAGTTAGCCAAAATCCTATGAATTTCTTTGGAAATTTAATGAAGAAATTTGAGAGAATTTGGGTCGAGAATGGCTTGAATGGAGGGTAGAGTGGCTAGGGTTTCTCTTCTTCAACTCTTAATAGCATAAAATAATATATATTAGATTCCCATTTTACCCTTGCACTTTCTATGAAATTCCATCTATGTCCTATAGTCAATTACCAAAATGCCCTTATTTTTATTAACTTCTCCATGTTATTCTATCTCTTTTCACTCCCCACTTTTTCAACTAATTATGAGTGAAAAGACCATTTTACCCCTAATGAAATTTTAGGGAATTTTCTTCACACTTGTTCAAGATAACTTTAACAAAATTCAACTAAGGGTATTAGGGCATAAATAAAGCTACGTACCTTAATGTAGGTGTTACAAAACTATTTTAGAAAATATTAGTAAAAAACTTAGTGAATTATCATCCTCTAAATCAAACATTAATGTCCTTACAAAATTAACCCCAATCAAAGAACAAAGTTATAGAAAAAGAAAACTTTCTTATTATAAAAATAAAAATAAAAACATGAAAAAAATTTTGGAAATGCAAACAAGAAGGACATAGTACTCTCATGTGTCCAACTAAAAAACAAAAACAATCTATTACCCCACAATCATTAAGCCTAAGTCAAGATAATTATGACAAAAACTTCAATAATTCATCTATTGAAAACTTTTTAGATATTAAGAGTAAATCTCTACAAAATTGTAATAGTAGCGACCCGTGCAGGCCTTGCTACTGTGCAATAAAATCAATAAATATGAGATCAACATCTAGACCTAAATCAACAAATGTTATCACCAAATCAAAAGAATTTTTATTAGATATTATTGACAAAATTTAGGATGAAGATATTAAAAGAGAATATTTATTAAAACTTAAAGAATTAATTTTATCAGAAGACCAACAAATAGATGTAGACGCTTATAATTTAAAAGACATATTAAAAAGATTTGAAAACCCACACAAGTTACTATAAGTGACCTGCAAGAAGAAATCAATATTTTGAAAAATCAAGTTAAAGAATTTCAAAAATATAATTTTGAAATTAAGATAGATTTATTATGCTTAAAAGCCTCCAAAGAAGCTATAGGAAAACCATCAAAATCAGAATTACAAATTATTGAAGAAACTGAGGAATCATTCATTAATGAAATCTCTAGAATTCAATTTAAAAAATGGCATGTTTACATTAGGATCAATATTAATCAAGAGTTAGATATTATTACACAAGCCTTAGTAGACACAGGAGCAGATCAAAATTGTATGAGAGAAGGATTAATTCCGACAAAATATTATGAAAAAACAAAAGAAAGATTATATGGAGCTAACGATCAACAATTAAACATTAATTATAAACTATCTAATGCTCACGTATGTATACAAAATTTTTGTATTAAAAACACTTTTATTCTAGCAAAAGATTTAGATCAAGATGTTATTTTAGGTGCTCATTTTATCACTCAAATTTACCCTTTTAATGTAAACAATAAAGGAATTACAACCAATATTTTAGGTCAAGATGTAATGTTTGAATTCGTTAATCCACAATTAATAAAAGATATTAGTAATTTAAAAAACGTTTCAATATCTAAGATAAATACTATTACTAAATTAGAGAGTCTAGAAATTGTCCTCACAAAAGAATGGCTTGATTACCACATTTTAGATGCTTGCATTACAAAAACTTGTTTTCAACCTTTTGCATTAAGATTTCAAAATTTTCAAAATTATGTGTCAAAAAGTTCTTCTAATACTCTCTCTCATCACGACAACTTTTAGGACACAAATTTTTGGAGAGAAAGTGAGGAAAAGATGGGCACTCCCATCAAACCCAAAAACAATCCAAAATCAAAAACATCATATGCGATGCTACCACCTCAACAACCTATAGTGAAGAATGAGAGAGTAAACTGAACAAAGTTCTAAAAGTCATGAACTCTTTGATTTTGATTTCTTAACTGAACAGTAAAACATTCAATGAGTGTTTTATACAAAGAAGAAACTGCAACAGACCAAAACGACACAGTTTTGGAGGTTCTATTACAGTATTAGAAATTACAATAAGGACCTTCATATTTTGTCCTTTTCACATTTTGGTTAACATTCCCCCTTAAACTGAACTACCCTTTTCTCCTGCTGTTCTGCAAAGTATGACCTTCAACTGATGAGCTTCAGCTCCATCCAAAAAAAAAAAAGAAAAAAAAAATCCAACAAGAGCTATCCAACACACAACTTTAGAAAAAAAAGCAACGTAGCAACACAGAGCTTAGCTAAAAAAGTTTTCTCCAAACTTCAGCAGTAGGGTAAATTTCAGCAGCAAAGTACTTAGCTGTAGTAGGTTTCAATGCATCGTACTTAGTCTGCAGCAAAACAGCAACCTATTTCAACAACCACATAGCAACAAACACTTCAATTACAGAGCAGAAACTTCAATTATAGAGCACCACATTTCAGTGCATATTCCATCAAATTTCAGAACAGCCACTTCCATTACAAATGCAAACCACCATATTTCAACCACCATACACTTCAACAACCGTTTCAATTTCAAAACAGCCACTTCCACTACAAATGCATACCACCATACATTTCAACAACCATTTCAATTTCAAAACTGCCACTTCCATTACAAATGCAAACCACCATATTTCAACCACCATACACTTCAACAGCCATTTCACCATATTTCACTACAGATCACCATATTTCAATACACAGAATTTTTCACTTCCAATTAAAATCAACTGTAGTGCTTCAGTAAAATAGCAACTTAAACAGAACAGGTACTTCAAGCATAGAAAACCATTAACATCATTTTGCTACTACAGATCACCACATTTCAACACAAATTTGCAATAATCACTTCAAATATAGAACAACATTAATCACTACTTTATCACAATAGATCACCATATTTCAATACTCACTATTTTTCAGTTCATACGCACACTATTTTTTCAATTCATACTCACAAGCTGTGGAGTGTCAACAACACAAAGTTTCTGTTTCAACTCTTGAAACTGAGTAATGGAGAGGGCTCTGGTTAACACATCAGCAATTTACAGTTTTGAAGGCACATACTGCACAACAACTTTCTTTGCTAAAACTTGATCCCGAATATAGTGAGTGTCAATCTCTATATGTTTTGTTCGAGCATGAAAAATGGGATTAGAAGCTAAGGCACCTGCGCTGACATTATCACACCAAATTACTGGACAAGAATTAAGAGATATTCCCAATTCAGAAAACAAAGTTGTATGTGCCAATACCTTATATTCAGCTTCAGTAGATGATAAGGCAACCACTCTTTGCTTTTGGGAGCTCTACTGAATCAAATTAGGCCCGAGATACACACAATAGCCACTGGTGGACCTCCTGTCATCCAAATTACTGCCCCAATCAGCATCTGCATAGCATTCAAGGTGAAGAGAAACTGCTGGTCTGCACTGAAGGCCATGAGACTGAGTTCCTTTAAGATATCTCAAAACCCTCTTGCAAGCTTGCCATTGTAGCTCAGTAGAGGCTTGAAGGTACTGACTTAGCTTGTTAACTGTAAAGCTAATGTTAGGCCTTGTTAAGGTTAAGTACTGAAGAGCTCCAATAGTACTTCTATACAAACTGGGGTCTATAAACAACTCACAATTTGTGGCTGAAAGCTTTGTACCAGCAACCATGGGAGTGGGGCAAGAATGTGCATCTTGCATCTTAGTTTTTACAAGCAAATCAGTAACATATTTGGTCTGCTTCAAGTGAATTCCCTCATGTGTTCTAGTTGCCTCTAAACGAAGAAAATAGGTCATTGAACCAAGTGTCTTCAATGCAAACTGATTATTTAAGGTTTCAATCAGTTGTAAAATGCAAGAACTGCTGGAGCTAGTAATTAGGATGCAGCCACATAAATGAGGACATAGAGAACTTGAACATTATCCTTAAGGATGAATAAACTGGAATCTGAAACTAAATTCTTAAAACCTTTGTCTAGCAATGCTTGTTTGAGTTTATCAAACCATGCCCTTGGAGCTTGTTTGAGGCCATAAAGAGCCTTGTTTAGTTTGCACACATATGAAGAAAGATGAGGAACTTCAAACCCTTTAGGCTACCTCATATAAATAGTTTCAGTCAATTGGCCATTAAGAAAAGCATTATTTACGTCAATTTGTTGAATGTCCCATCCAAAAGAAATAGCAACTATAAGAATGATTCTAATGGTGTTAGGCTTAATAATCGGGCTAAATGTTTCAAAGTAATCCAACCCAGGTGTTTGTTGGAAACCTTTAGCAACTAGCCTAGCTTTATATTTGGAGAGTGACACATCAGCATTAAATTTTGTCCTAAAACCTATTTGTTACCAACTACATTCATATCGGCAGTTTTAGGAACAAGACTCCAGGTTTCATTTTTCATTAAAGCATTAAACTCGACTTGCATAGCCTCTTTCCACTCATTACTAGCAAGAGCTTCATTTACTGTCAAGGGTTCAAGTTGGACAGTAGTTGTAGATAATGTAAGGGTAGTGTAAGGTTGTGTAGAGACTATTTTTGTTGTTGAAAGTTCAAGTTGTGTAGTGGTTATGACAGTGGAAGGTTGTGTAGGAACTGTTTTTGTTGTTAAAGATTCAGGTTGTGCAATGATGATGGTAGACCAAGTGTGGACAGTAGAGGGTTGTAAAGAGGCTTTAGACCTAGTGATCATTGGGTGTGTATTGATGGTCATGGGTAAAGAAGATGAACTAGGAGCAAAAAATTGTGATGGAGTTAAATCTACTACAAGAGAGCAACCAGGAGGTTGAGAGGAGTGCTGTAAATTGGGTTGATTAGTAGGCAAGGATAGTGACTCACTGGCTGTACAACTGTTCTTGAAACAGGTGAAATCAATCTCAAGAGGGCAGGTGGATGAAGTTGTGTGAATTGTAGTGGAAGTTGATCCTGTAACAGGTGTATCAGAAGAAGTTTGACCTAAGGTAGTGGTGACATCTATAGGAACAACAGTATGATGCGACGAAGCCAATGAAACAGCAGAATTAAAGTTAGAGCTGTAAGGAATATTAAAAGGAAATTGAAGTGCTGAGATTGAAGTGGGAACTGACTTACCAACTGTTGGATTGGGACGTGGATCAGGACTAGCCACTATAGGAGAGACTCTGTCATTTATATCATGTGGGAGCTGAACAGAAACATAGGAAAAACTAGGAATATAAGAGGTGGTTTCTGGTAAATCAAGTGGTGTAACAACATAATGAAAGTGAGACTGATCAGATTTAGTGGCAAAAGGAAACTCTTGTTTATTAAATTGGACATTAGAAGTGATATAAATTTTTCCTGCAGAAGTCAAACATTTATAGCTTTTATGCACTAAACTATATCCAACAAAAGTGCATTTGGATGAATGGAAACTAAGTTTATGTTTTTTTAAATCTCTTAAGAAAGGAAAACAAGTGCAGCCAAAAGTTTTAAGTTCAGAATACACTGGTGGTCTATTAAAAATCACTTGATAAAGTGAAATGTGGTTTAAAACAAAAGTAGTCATTCTATTAATCAAGAAAACTGTAGTATCAAATGCAAACCACCATAAATGCAGTGGCATAGAGGCGTGAGCAAGTAAAGTAAGGCCAGTTTATGCTATATGTCTATGTTTGTGTTCACTTCTTCCATTTTCCCGGTGAACATGAGCGTAAAAGTGCCTAAACTGAATACCAGTAGTAGTAAGATATGACAGTAGACCTTTATATTCTCCACCTTGGTCAAATTGGAGACATTTAAGCTTACAATTAAATTGTCTCTCAACCAGGTGGTGAAACTTAATGAAAACATAATTGACTTCAGCTTTTGTCCTTAAGGGAAACAGCCAAGTAAACCGGCTGTAATCATCAATAAAATAGACATAGTATTTGAATCCTTCTAGTGAGGTTAGTGGGACTGGTCCCCACACATCACTATGCACTAACTCGAGTGGGTGTGTGGCTCTAGATTGAGACAAGGGAAAGTGATTTCTATGCAACTTACCTAATCTACAAGCATCACAAAAAGGCAAGGCAAAAACTGATCCTGAAGGTTGTTTATCCATAGATGACAGAATATTGTGTATCACATCTGAGTGAGGATGTCCTAACCTATTATGCCAAAGAGATAGCATATGTGTTTTGGTATTATTAACATGAAAAACAGTAGGTGAACTATGTGATAGGTTGGTGTTGTCTTTAGAGAGTGCTTTGGTGCCTAAATGTGATGAGATAGGAGAAATATCAGTGCTATAATTATGCAATACAGTAGGAGAGAAGTCATCACCAGGATTATGCAAAATAGTGGGAGCAATTAAGGAAGTAGAATCATTCAAGTTTTGTGTTTTATTAACAGGAAAAGAATTACAAGTATGCAGGACAGTATTACAATCATCAAAATGGATTTCAGAACCTGCCATCTTATTTCTAGTACAATAAGAGTAACTCATATCTTTTTTAGTACATTTATTATACTGGACCGACTAACTGACGTAACAAACGACTGAGGAAAACAAGGACTAGAATTGTCAAACATAGTAGATGAATGAGAGGAAAGAAATCTAGATGGAATACGCAACTGATATAATCCAGCTTTAAGTCCTCCCTGTAGTAGTGTTGCCCTGGTAGCCTTGTCCTTAACAACACAAAAATCAGAGTCAAATTCAACAACAACATGGTTAACTTTAGTGAACTTAGATATGCTAAAAAGATTTTTAGTGATCCTAGGAACACACAACACATTTTTTAGATGTAAACATTTAGAATGTAAGGTATTTAGCAGGAAAGTAGAACCAATATAGGTAATGTGTAAGGACTCACCATTGCCAACTTGTAGTTGCTCAACTCCATCATAATTTTTGCTGACAGTTAACTAATTGGGATCAGAGGTTACATGGTCAGTTGCTCCAGAATCCATGTACCAGGTTGGGTCAATTGGAGCATTGGAATTGGGTGTGACTTGTGCACTACAGGATTGACTAGGAGATGGAACATGATTAGACACAAAGTAAGCTTGGTTTGGTGTATGAGGTAGATTTTGTGGTTGTTGGCTAGGAACATGAAACTCTTGCTGAGAATAAGTGAAATGAGGCCTTTTTTGTGAGTCATTATAATGCTGTTGAATCTAAAAATCAGTAGTGTTGGTTGGTTGAGTCTGTGATCCACAAGAGATATATCTAGGCTGTAACTGTGTACCATAGGAATTGTTAGTGGGAATAAGAGGCTGCTGCTGTTGAATAAAATGGGACTGCTATGAAGTTGGACAACTGTTGTATCCAGAATTAACAGGGTTGGACATGCCAAACTAAGGGGAAATTCCAAATTGTGGTGGAGTCCCATTGTAAGAAGAGTTGTAGGATGGTAGCATTGTATAGCTGTATGACCAACCTTATTACAAACTTGACAGATTGGCCTCCCTCGACCATTAGATCTTCCTCTGCCTCTACCACCAGAGTTATATCCTGGAGGTCTAAAAGGATAGGGAATAGGCTGTCTATATATAGAACCAGTATTTGATGAATAGATCCGACTGCCTTGATAAACTGAACCAGCATGCATAGGATAAACTGAGTTCCCAACAATGATGTAGGCAAAGAAATTGACACATTAGTCAATCCATCAAATGTTGTAGACATATTAGACAAACCAACAGGTGTTGTAGGCATCTTGTTTGTGGTGGTCAAAGAAGACTGACTTTGTGCATTGTTAAGAGAAGCTATGTTGACTGAGCCTCCATGAAAATCTATAGAGTTAAAATTTTCGAGCCTCATTTCATATTTCTGAAGTAGAAATTGATCTTCCTGTAATGTGATAGAGTCAAATTTGGATTCGATTCTGGAAGTTAGGTTGACAACCATAGCATCAAATTTTGGAGCTAACCCATCCAAAACATACTGAAGGAGCTCTTCATCGATAATCATTTGACCACTTGTAAACCAATTTTCAGCAATACCTTTCATCTTTTTAACAAACTCACTGACACTGAGGTTTCCTTTTTGAGTTGATTGAAGTAGACTCTTTAAATGTAAGGCTCTGGCTTTGGAGTCAATTAAAAACTCATTCTCAAGAGTAAACCAAACTTAAGTAGCGAATTGACACTTCAACACAGTAGAAAACATATTTTCAGAAATTGAAGCCCAAAGCCAAGTGACAAGTAGTTTATCAGTTCTTTTCCAAGCTATATAAGCTAGATTTATTGTTTCTTTAGCTAGGTTTTCAGCTGATGTTCTATCACTTAGCTCAGTTGAACATTTAGGATCAGTAAGAATAAATGGGTGGAGGACATGGAATTGAACTTGTCAAATGTTCTTCAAGCTCATGTGCTCCTGCCGTGAACAGAACTTGAGAACGCTAGAACCTAATTGTTTGTCTAGCTATCTCTTGTCAATTTGGAGCTAATGACTTGTAGATTTGACGGAAACACTGAGAACCGAGGATGAGTTGAGCAATGAAGACTCTTCTCCATGTTTTTAGTTTGATAATCCGGAGGAATTGTAGCCATTTGACGCTTGTCGTCGGCTCTGATACCAAGTGAAGAATGAGAGAGTAAACTGAACAGAGTTCTAAAAGTCGTGAACTCTTTGATTTTGATTTCTTAACTGAATAGTAAAACATTCAGTGAGTGTTTTATACAAAGAAGAAACTGTAACAAACCAAAATGACATAGTTTTGGAGTTGCTGTTACAGTATTAGGAATTACAATAAGGACCTTCATATTTTGTCCTTTTCACATTTTGGTTAACACCTATTACCCCACAAACAAAACCTTCACAATCAAAATCTTCAAAACCCAATAAACAGAAAACCATTATCACCCAACCAAACTGGTGTACTCTTCTAGATGAAGAATCTGTTTCTTCATCTCCACCAAGAAATTACCAACAAGCCTTTACAATACCACCATCCTATTCACCTTCTCCATCAAAACCTATCAACATTAATCCCACTTTTCAATACATTGAGAAAGATATAACCCAATCAATTTGCATTGTTGAACCTGAATATTGGGGAAAAACTATGCAAGAAACTTTATCAAAATTTTATTCCCCAAGAATTTTCTTATAAAGATTATCAAAAAGCCTGGTTTTATGCTTTCTGTTTAACACATACAACACACTCTTGGTTTTTTATATTTGACAAAACTTGTCCCAAAACTTTTCCAAAATGGTTTCAACAATGGTTTAATTTTTTCGGTTTAAATGAAAAAATCCTCCCACCTTCGATTTGGGAAGGATACCAATTATTTGCCAAAACTTTCAACAACAATGAAGATCCTTTGCAAGCATTTTCCAGCAATTTCTTAATTGCCTGGATAATGAGTTGGCAATTTCATATCACTACACCTCCTCTTCCAAAATTCAGAGAATTACAAAGAAAATTTGTTATTAAATGGTGGCCTAGCTTTTCTATCCAAAATGTTAGCCCACCAGCTGTGCAGATATGGATTTCTCAACACCCTCAGTTATGTTAGCCATAACAACAATCAACATTTCTAACACAAAAATCCAAACTTCTGGCCGAGTTGGCTCAATGCCAAACCCCTTAAGATATGGACAAAATTATTATGGCCATTGGATCTTCCTCTTCTCAAAAGGCAGATTCAGACAACACCAAATCATCGAGTGATCAAGATGAGGATGATTATTTTGTAATGTTCCAGAACCAAATCAATTATGATTTCAATAAAGGACAGTGACTCAGCATCACCTTTACCCAATTTTCAAAATTTGCAGTTAATGATCAAGACTTTTCAAGCTTTTCCTTATCAATACAACACTTTTCAAGAAGATTTTCCATGACCTCTTTTATCACATGTCTGCAACAATGAAGACTTTTCAAAGTTCTCTTTTCAAGACTGTCAAGTTACTCTGCAAGATTTGAAGACTTTCAAGACATCAAGCCTTTTCGAGATTTGCTTTAGACTTTTCAAGATATCCTTTTAGGTCATTATCTTTTTGTCGGCTAATATCAGAACAATTTCTCAATAATTCAAGACATGTATCCAAGACAGCTCATCACCTTATCAACAACTTTATCTTTTATTCTGTATTGTAAGAATATAACAGATTCAAATGTTTTTGAAATCCGGTCTGTTGTAGTATAAATTTGTATTACATCCTTTGTAAACGGTAGAGTTTTAGAAAGAGAGTTTAGTTTTGAGAGTTTGAAAAAGAGCTTAGTTTTTAGGGTTAGAAAAAACTTTGAGAGCAAAACTTTCATGTACAAATTGTTATCAAGCAATAAAACAATTCCTTCATCACTTGTAGGTTTTCTTCATCACATTCATTATACTATTTGACTTCTTGAATTAATTTACAGTATTTTTTGCTTTTTGTTTTCCCATACTTGACTTGACTTTAATTTTCATTCATTTACTTTGATTTTAATCCATTCATTTACAATATTTTCATTCATTTACTTTGATTTTTAACGATCCTACTTTATATGGTATCAGAGCTAGTAGAGCCAAGTAGTGTCAATAGAAATAAGGGATTAGGAATTAAAAACTGCACAAATTAACCTCCATTACCATAGTACTGTAGCAATACTATTTAAAATACTGTTCACAATCACTATACATGCAGTACTGTAGCAGTTACTGTTCATCCGTAGCACTATTCATTTCTTGATTAAATTAAGGGTTAGATAAATCTAAAAGGTTTTAATATAGAAGAACTCTAGAATTGATTCTAGGTTGCGCTTGGTCAGCTTGGAGGGTGCGTTGGTCAGCCTGTAACCGTTGGTCAGCCGTGTTAGGTGGTCCTGGAGGTGGTCCCGTACCTTGGTGGTCCTGCGATCTAAGAGAAAAACTGGAACTTTTAGGTTAGAATTATTTTAAAAATGTCTAATTTCTTAAGAAGATTAGGAAGTAGCAATAGGCGAGATGATAGTAGTAGAAGTAACACTAGTAGACTTAATAATCAACAACAAAACACAAACAATAATCAAGAATTAATGAAATCTATTAATACTCAAGAGACCAACATGGCAAAAATCGATCAACACTTACATAACTGGAACATACCACCAGTTAAAAAAGACACAATATATCATATAGGTAGTTTTGAATTTATATCAGATTACTCTATTAAAACAACAGAAGACACAATAATGATAACCGAAGAAAGGGTTGAAGAAATTCAACTTCTTTCTGAAGAAGCAATACACAAACATAGACAAAACAATTATAAATTTTTACACAAGTTAGTACCAATAGCTGTAAAACTATTATTTAGATTAGGACAAAACATTCCAATATTAGTAATGTTAAGAGACGCAAGAAATATAAACTTCAATAACTCTTTATTAGCAGTATTAAATTCTAATTTAGAAAGTGGTCCAGTATATTTTGATTGTTACCCAAACTTTATAGTAGGTTTACATTATCCAATAATATTGTCTGCATTAACTATTAATTTAAAAGCTTCTAATCTTATTTATCAAGATAAAGCCCAACCAATAGCATTAATATATAGGATTTATTACAAAGTTATGAATACCACAATTAGTCCAAGAGCCATTAGGATGTCCCCACCAGGACACACAGTTATTATGGAAGCTGATAAAACAAAACATAAAATTTTTACACCTAAAAGATTAGCTTGGGATGAAATTATTAAACAAACAGATTGGAAATTAGAAAAATTATGCCCTCCAAAACCTTTACATGATCAAAATGAATCTGAGATACAACAAATAATACAAGAACCAGATGGTACAATAAGATTAAAATTTAGAGAAACTCCCGTAGAACAAAATCAACCTATAATTACCAATAAAAATCATCACAACCCTAGGATTGAAGAAATTATTACACCTAAGCCTTCATCAACAACTTCAACAAGTAAATTAGTAGGAGTCAATTATTCCCCTCCTGTCCCAAAACCTGCATATGAAAATACATCAAGTCTACCTAGTTCACCAACACAATTAGAAGTATTAAGAAATTATAGTCAAATCAACACAATAACAAAACCCTTTGAAATTAACAAAGAATTATTAAAACAAGAATTCTTACAAAATTATAATAAAGAAAAATGACAAAAATTCTTTACAACATTTAAACTAGAAGAACAACATACCCTTAGATCTGAATGGTACAACACACAAGAAAAATTGAAACAAAATATTTATTTCTTTAATTGGTTAGAAAATAGAAAATATTATCAAAACTTAAATGAAAAGAAAACTATTTTTGTAACCACTAATGCAACAAAAAATTGGCAAACATCAACAAATAAAACTATTACATCTGTACATCCACCTTTAGAAGAAATTATTGATTTGGTTCCGGAACATTACAAAATAACCATTCCCATCTTGATCACTCAGTGATTTGGTGTTATCCGAATTAATTTAATACTGCTAATAAAGAGTTATTTAAGTTTAAATTTCTTGCGTTTCTTAACATTACTAATAGTGGAATGTTTTGTCCTAATCTAAATAATGGTTTTACTGCTATTTGTACTAATCCTATGTGTAAAAATTTATAATTGTTTTGTCTGTATTTATGTATTGCTTCTTCAAAAAGAAATTGAATTTCTTCAACCCTTTCTTCGGTTATCATTATTGTGTCTTCTATTGTTTTAATAGAGTAATTTGACACAAATTCAAAACTACCTATTTGATATATTGTGTCTTTTTTAATTGGTGGTATGTTCTAGTTATGTAAGTGTTGATCAATTTTTGCCATATTAATTTCTTGAGTGTTAATAGATTTCATTAATTCTTGATTATTGTTTGTATTTTGTTGTTGATTATTAATTCTAATAGTGTTATTGCTACTACTATCATCTTATCTACTCTACTTCCTAATCTCCTTAAGAAATTAGACATCTCTAAAACAATTATAACCTAAAAGTTCTAGTTTCTCTCCTAGATTACGGGACCACCAAGGTACAGGACCACCTCACACAGCTGACCAATGGTTACAGGCTGACCAACGCACCCTCCAGGCTAACCAAGCGCAACCTAGAATCAATTCTAGAGTTCTTCTAGATTAAAACCTTCTAAATTTATCTAACCCTTAATTTAATCAAGAAATGAATAGTACTACGAATAAATGAATAGTGACTGCTATAGTGCACGACCAGTAACTATAAATTGTTATGAACAGTAATTGTGAACAGTGTTTTGAACAGTAATTTGCTATGGTAACTACGGTAATGGATGTTAATTTGTGCAGTTTTTAATTCCTAATCCCTTACTTCTATTGACTCAACCTGGCTCTACTTGGCTATGATACCATATATAGTAGGATCGTTAAAATCAAAGTAAATGAATGAAAATATTGTAAATGAATAGAAGATTAAAGTCAAGTCAAAAATTGGAAAATTAAAAGCAAAAAATATTGTAAATTAATTCAATGTAAAAAGAAGTCAAATAGTATAATGAATGTGATGAAGAAAACTTACAAGTGATGAAGTAATTGTTTTATTGCTTGATAACAATTTGTATACGAAAGTTTTGCCCACAAAGTTTTGATCTTTTTCAAACTCTCAAAACAAAACTCTCTTTCTAAAACTCTACTACTTACAAAGGATGTGATACAGATTTATACTCCAACAGACCGGATTTCAAAAGCATTTGAATCCATTACATTATTACAATACAGATTAAAAGATAAAGTTGTTGATAAGGTGATAAGCTGTCTTGAATACATGTCTTGAATTATTGAAGATCTGCTCTGATAATGACCGACAAAGAGATAATAGACCAAAAATGATATCTTGAAAAATCTAAAGCAAATCTTGAAAAGGCTTGATGTCTTGAAAACCTTCAAATCCTACAAAGTACGTTGACAGTCTTGAAAAGAGAACTTTGAAAAGTCTTCATTGTTGCAGACACGTGATAATAGAGGTCGTGGAAAATATTCTTGAAAAGTGCAATATTGATAAGGAGAAGCTTGAAAAGTCTCGATCATTAACGGCAAACTTTGAAAATTGCGTATATATATATTGGGACCCGCTCTCGTGTCATCCCTTAGAGGCTCAAACTACTATGTGACGTTCATTGATGATGCGAGTATAAAAGTATGGGTTTATTTTTTGAAAAATAAATTCGATGTTTTTGATACTTTTAAAAAGTGGAGAGCCATGTTAAAAATGAGACAAACCAAAAGGTGAAGCTAGGGGTGAGTGGTTCCGGGTACCCTGCACTTTTCAGGGGAACCGAAACCGCACAATGCAGGTTCCCAAAAAAAGGAATCGAAATAGGAACCGTAAAGTGCAGGTTCTTAAATTCAAGGAACTGGAACCTAAAATGTAGGTTTTGGTTCCTTTCCCGGGTACCCTATAAAAAATCAGTTGCCCCTTATTAGTTTAAAAAATGATAAAAATACCTTAAAAGTTTACAAATACACCCCTAACAAATTTTGATTACTCATTCATTTATGTCCAATGTGACTCATAAATCCTCCAATCTCTAGGCAACACTTAAATTCAATCGATTCATCACAATTTACATAAAATTTCACAATCAAAACCAAAATACAAACAATTAATTAAATTAATTAAACAATCATACTATAAATCTATAATTTAATATTATAATTAATTAAATTTCTAATCATTTAATTAAGTATTGTACTAATGTTTATAATGGAATATTATAATTAATTAAGTAATCATACTATAAATCTATAATTTAATGTTATAATTAATTAAATTTTTAATCTTTTAATTAAGTAATATACTAATATAGTAAGTTACTAATATTTATAATATAATGTTATAAATTTATAATTAATTAAGTAATCATTTAACTAAGTAATATTATAATTATTTAAGTGATTATAATATGAGGTAATGTTATTATTAATTAAGTAATTATTTAGTTATAATATAATGTTTTAATTAATTCAATTTCTAATCATTTAATTAAGTAATGTACTAATGTTTATAATAAAATGTTATAATTAATTAAATAATCATAAATTTATAACGTAATGTTATAATTAATTAAATTTTTAATCATTTAATTAGGTCTTATGCTAATGTAGTAAATTACTAATGTTTATAATATAATGTCATAATTAATTAAGTAATCATTTCACTATGCAATGTTATAATTAATTATGTCATCATAGTAATGTTATAATGAATTAAATAATCATACTATAAATCTTTAATATAATATTATAATTAATTAAATTTATAATAATTTAATTACATATTGTTCTAACGTTTATAATGAAATATTATTATTAATTAAGTAATCATTTAATTAAGTAATCATTTGTTTATAATGTAATGTTATAATTAATAAAATAATCATACTATCAATTTATAATGTAATGTTATAATTAATTAAATTTCTAATCAATTAATTAAGTATTATACTAATGTAGTAAATTATTAATGTTTATAATATAATGTCATAATTAGTTAAATAATCATTTCATTATGTAATGTTATAATTAATTATGTAATCATATTATAATGTAATGCTATAATAAATTAAGTAATCATACTATAAATCTTTAATGTAATATTATAATTAATTAAAATTTTAATCGTTTAATTAAGTATTGTAATAATGTTTATAATGGAATGATATAATTAATTAAGTAATCAGTTAACTATAATGTAATGTTATAATTGATTAAGTAATCATTTAACTAGTAATGTATTAATGTTTATCAATTTATTTTATATAATTAATTAATTATTAATTTATTATAGATATACTTGATAATTGAAGTAAATAACTAAATATTTTATTATTATTCAATCAAATATACTATTCTATTAAAAAATAATTCTTTTAATAACATTAAAATACTTTTAATTGGTTTTAATTCTAATTATACACTTAATTAATCAAAGCTTTAATATTAATGTATTATAATATATTGAAGTTTTTTATATGGTGTAGTTTATATGTAATAAGTATAATTGTATATTTATTTAATTAGGTTATTGTAAAAATTTAATTTTTTATATGTAAAATTACAATAGACCCCACATTCTTCACAGATATTTTATTTCAACCCAGGTTCCAAAACAGGGTACTCGCTGCAGGTTCCAAGCCGGGTACTCGCTGTAGGTTCTTTTTTCCAGGTTCTGGTTTTGGTTTCTCCACATGTAGGAACCGGAACCGAAACCGCACAATGTCGGTTCCAAAAAAAGGGAATCGGAACCTACCTGTACAGTGTCAGTTCTGGATAGGTTTCGATTCCAATTCTGGTTCTACCCGCAAGTTCTGGTTCTACCCGCTACCCGTGCTCACCCCTAGGTGAAGTGCTTGTGATCCGATAATGGGGAAGACTACATTGATCAACGGTTTAACGAGTATTGTGCCAATAATAGGATCAAGATGGAGAAGACCTTTCTTGTAACTCCTCAACAGAAAGGTGTCACCAAAGGATGAATAGAACCTTAAATGAGAGTGCAAGAAGTATGAGATTGCATGTTGGACTACCACAAACATTTTTGGTTGATGTAATTAATACTGTAGCCTACTTGCTCAATAGAGGACCCTCTGTACCGCTATATTGCAAGATCCCAGAAGAAGTTTGGAGCGACAAAGAGGTAAATTATTCTTTTTTAAGAGTGTTTGGCTATTTAGCATATGTTCACATTGCCTTTACTCTTAGAAGTAAGCTTGATGCTAAATCTAACAAATGTTTTTTCATTGGTTATAGAGACGCTTAGTTTGATTATCATTTCTGCGATGTCCAAAACCACAAGATTATAAGGAGTAGATTGGGAAGTAGTAAAGTGGGTTCTCAGATATTTGAAAGGTACTATAGATTCAACATTATGTTTTAGGAAGTCGGACTTAGAGCTACAAGGTTATATGGATGCTGATATGGCTGGTGACATTGATAACTACAAGAGTACCACATGTTATGTCTTTACATTAGGTGATACAATGGTTTATTGGGTTTCAAAGTTACAAAAGATTGTTGCTCTTTCTACTACAGAGCCAGAGTATGTTACTATGATAGAAGCTAGTAAAGAGCTAATATGGTTACAATGTTCCTAGAAGAAGTGGGTCAAAATTATGAGAGGAGCGCTTTGTATTATGATAGCCAAAGTACAATTCACTTGGCAAAAAACACAGTCTACCATGATAGAACAAAACACATAGAAGTTCGATACCATTTTATACGCTCAGTTTTGGATGAAGGAGTTATAGCTCTTGAGAAGATTCAAGGGAGTAAAAATCCAGCTGATATGTTTACGAAGGTGGTTACCATTGAGAAATTGAAGTTGTGTACAACTTCAGTTGGATTTCTCGCTTGAAGAAAGAGAAGTTGATACTGCTGCTAATGGAAGTGGAGAATTGAAGACATGTATTGAATTGGTCTCCAAGTGGGAGATTGTTGAGATTGTGGAGCCAAATTAGAGTTGGATTAGGAGATGAGTTTCCTAATATGTGTTTATGTAGAATTGTTTTCCTTTATGAATAAAATTAGGAATAGGATTATAATTGTATTAGGAATTAAAATAAAATTCCTATTAGGATATGGGATTTGAGTCCTATTAAAAATATTGTCCTATGTATTACCTATAAAAAGGGACTAAATCCTAGAGTTAGATACCACAAAAAGAATAGAAGACAAAGTCATAACTAGAAAGTGAGAGCCATCAAATAGGGTTTAGTAAGTGAGTCAATTTGTGAGGCTTGTGAAAGATTCTTGTAATTTCTTTTCTTCTTCTTCATAGTGAAATTCTGTAGCAGCAAAGTGGACGTAGCTCTCATACGGAGAGTAAACCACCATAAATCTTGTGTTTATGTGTGTGGTTATTTTTTATCCTTTGTTCGCACTATTTTTTGCTTTTACGGATTTAGGATTCCCCAGTATCTAATTAAATCCCCCCAACAGCTGGTATCAGAGCGAGGTTTAAGGAAGAAAGTGACGGTTGGAGAAGGAGGATTTGCACCTAGGATTAACAAGTTTGATGGAAACAACTTGAATCTTGGATATTAGAACTAGTAGGAGATATTTATGTTATCATAGCAATTCTCCAAGCCACCTAAACAAAGGTAGGTAGGGTATACTAAGTAGTATTTGATATTATTAAATTTCTTCTAACCTCAAGGTCCTTTAGTAATCATCAACCATATCAATGGTTAAATCTATATAAATTTCTTAACGGAAGAGGAGGTGAGAGCGAATTTCAAAATTTTATTAAGCCCTCTAACACATGCTGGTTTCAGTTCTTCTTACTGAAGGATCTTGCTCTAACATTGAGAAGCGTGTTCCTTACATGTTTACAACATCAAATTGGAACACTAAATTATAATAAGAGAAGTGTTCTTTTAGGAGGGAACAAGGCACTATATGATTTAAGAAAACACGGCAGCATGGAAAATTGGATATGATCTAATGACATGACACGGATCCATTCCTTAAAAGTCGCTTTGGGTTTAGTTTTATTAGTTTGAATCATGTAATATTTTCTTTCTAGCTAGTATACTCGTAAAATAATTAATAAAACTCATTAAAAATATATAAGAAAATACACATATAAACGAGTAATAAAGTATGGGTCCATATTTAATTTTTCTTTATATACACATATTTACAAATTATACTCAAAAAGAGCAACTTGACAATGTAGCCCAACCCTTCCACTGCGTGACGTTCCGAGTGATTGCAACTCACCTACTACCTGCAAAACATTAAAAACAACGAAGTGAGCACTAATTGCTCAGTAAGTAAACCCACTAATGCTACCCTTCTCTCTCCGTTGCTTAAATTCTGAATTTTCTTTCCTTATATCACATTTCCTGATTATTCTTTATTCTTTCTCTGTTCTTTCTCTATTCTTTCTCATTCTTTCTCTATTTTGCTCTTTGTTTTTCTCTCAATTTTCTAATTTCTCTCTACTCATGATAAGGAGCATGTGATAGTATGCATATTCATGATGCAAATGCACAAATGCATAAATTATGCATTTTCCTTTCTATTTTTCTTTATTTCTTTCTTTCTATTCTTTCTTTCTTTTTCTATTCTTTCTTTCTATTCTTTCTTTTCTTTCTTTTCTTGCCGATCAGACTTGGTTGAAGGATGGATTTGGAGCCTTAACCGTGTGAGTGAATTCTCTAATTCTGGGTACAATCCTCATCCACACGCACTTCTAACGGACTGTACAATTTTTCTTTCTAAATTCTAAGGCTGCTCACTAAAGGCGATGTGCATGTGGGACTATGTCACTTAGGGCCTCCCCATCGCAACAACCTTCTCTCTACCATCTACAAACTCATATCAATTCATAAATGAATAAAACTCATGCATACACTTCTCTTGGACATTTCATCAAAATGCATAATCAAACTCGAATTTGACTACAATTTTATCTCTTTCTCAAGCCACCAATATTTGGAGTAAAACTCCCTTAAACGATTACCAAACCCTGTCCAAAACAATACACTCCCAAAAATTCTACTCAACTCTTTTTAACTTCAACCAAACTTCAATTAATCATCATACAACCAAAACAACTTCTCATGGCTAAATTCTATTCATCAATAATCATCAAACTCATCAATTTCATCAAAAATTCTCAAAATCATAAACATATACATATATGTAAAATCCCTACATACTTGATTCCTCAAATCATAACTTGGGTGGGATTTACTTACCTTTGATATAAGCAATCCAACCCCTTTAAGAATCTTCTTTGATCAAACTCTCTTTTTCTTAAATCCTATGAGCACAAACCATTAAAATTTAACACTTTAAAAATGAAAAATCACTTCTTAGTGCAAGGATCTTACCTAAAGTTGATTGGGATTGAAAATCCACTCAAAAATACCCAAAACCTATGAATTTCCTTTGAAGAAAAATTGAAGAATTTGAGAGAATTTGGAGTTGAAAGTGGCATGAAAATGGGTAAGAGTGGCTAGGGTTTCACTCTTCAATTTAATATAACATAAAAATATATATATTAGTTTCCCATTTTGCCCTTGCACTTTCTTTAAAATTTCATCTATGTCCTTTAGTCAATTACCATAATGCCCTCATTTTTATTGCATTCTCCATGAAATCCTATCTCTTTTCACTCCCCACATTTTCAACTAATTTTGAGTGAAAAGACCATTTTACCCTTAGTGCAAGTTTAAGGCATTTCTTCACATTTTTCCTTAAAATAACCTTAGTAGAAAATCAACTAAAGGTATAAGAGTATAAATTAAATTACATACCTCCATGTGGGCGTTACAAATCATTAACGGGTCAATTCGATAGTAACCCGTTGAGTTCAAGTAAAACGGCCATGCAATAAAAATACAAAAGAATTAAAAAGTAGAAAGAAAGCAATTTACAGCGTGGAGCATTTCTATTGTAGGGAAGTATCTCTGGAGACAGTACAATCCATAGAAATCACTAGCAAACACAAAGAACATTACTCGTTTTTGTGGATCAAAATGTCAGATGACAAGAACCAAGGATATGTTTGAGAATTAACCCAAGTTCAGTTTGAGTGGGCATGTGGATCAAAATGTCAGATATTATTTGACAAGGGTTTGCTTGATATTCTACCAAAGTGACATCGTTTTAAGTGTCACTTAAGTGTGAACGAAATCATCTCACTACCTACCCTTACTAATTGTAGCTACTGAACTTTGTATTTTCTTTAAGGATTCAAACATTCTGTAAACTACTGATTCAATCAGTAAAGAGGAAAATCTTGCATTTTATGTTGCTATTTTTCTTTTAGCAAATCCTCTCAAATTTGCAAAGTTCTCTTGGTACCAGAGCTATTGACTAACGTCAATGGTTATTATCTCAAACTCAAATCAATCTAGAACCAATCTTGAGAAGATGGTTCTCAACTCCTCCATCTCAATCAGCTCGACATTTCCATCAAGCCTTCAAGTTAGTACTTCGAAGCTGACCAAAGACAACTACTGCAACAATTATCGATTCTGGAAGTCAAAAGTGGGAGCTCACGATCTTGAAGATAACCTCACAGGTCTTGTCTCTTACCCTCAACCTTTAGTTACTACAGATCTTGAATCTTTGAATGAGTTAGGCGAAACTAGGTCAAAGGAGAAAGTTAACCCTAACTATATTTCTTGGAAAAGAATTGACAAATTTCTAGTGACTTGGCTGTTAGCATCGATCTCAGAATGTATGTTTGCTTCTGTGTCAAAATGTCAGTCATCTACATCAATTTGGCTAACCTTAGAAAGTGAGTTCTTAAATGACTCTAAATCCATAGCACTTCACCTAAAAACCTTACTCCAAACCACTCAAAAAGGAAACCTAAGCATCAGTGATTATGTAAAAAAGATGAAAGGAATAGCTGAAAGTTTATCAGCTAGTGGCCAAGTGATATCCAATGAAGATTTACTGCAATTCATTTTAGATGGACTAGGTCCTGAGTTTAATGCAGTAATCATTAATCTTACTTCAAGAATTGAGTCCAAGTTCGACTCAGCAACCTTACAAAAAGCACAATATTTGCTTCAGAAGTATGAAATGAGAATAGAGAAGTTTAATTCAGCAAACTTCCTGAATAACTCTGTCAATAGTTCTGTCAATATGGCTACTATAAGTACTTCAATGTCTCACACTTCCACACCTATATCTATGATGTCTACTGGCACTTTTCCTTTGGCACATAATTTTCCCTCTATCCAAACTACTGCTGGTTCACAAATGTATAACCAATATCCTGCTCATGTCAGCTATTTAGTCTCTCATGTAAAACCTTTAAGTGATCAGTTTAATGCCTCGGCCAATATTGGGCAGTATGGAGTTCTTGTGCAAAACTACAGACCACCTAGTGTTCCTCCTTTTGGTAAGTAGGGGAAGGGGAAATCCTAAAGGAAAACCCATTTGTCAAGTTTGTAACAAAATGGGTCACACTACTGTGTAGTGTTACCATCGGTATAATTCCACCTACAATGGAACCCTTCCACATTCTGGGAGTACAAATTATGGCAGTAATCAAGTTGGTGTTGGTTCTTCATCATCAAACCAACAAGTTCATTCCCTTTCCTATGGTCCTAACCTGCCTTACAATGGTAATCAATACTATGAAAACAATGGTGGTTATCAACAACAACAGCCTACTTCATACTTTACCCAACAACAGCCTGCACCAACCATTATCTACACACCCTCAATCTTCAACTTACCCAACCAACAAACACATACCTCATCATACAACTTACCTGACCAACACACACCCAATCAGCAAAAACATTCCTCAGTTCCCAGTCCAACTTATTCTTTAGCTCCCAGTCCAACTTATTCTTTAGTTCCTAGTCAAGCTTATTTTGTTGTTCCCCATTCCTTGCCAAACAACATGTCTTCTGCTTTTCCCACCCATACCATATCAACTCCCATCAAGATCTAGCCTGGTATATGGATTCTGGAGCAACAGATCATGTTTCTTTATACTTGAACCAATTAAGTGCAAGTAGGAGCTATGGTGGAATAAAACAAATTTAGGTTGGCAATGGTGAGTTCCTTAACATATCTCATGTTGGTTTTTCCCTTTTACCTAGTACATTGCAATCTAAATCCTTGTATTTGAAAAATGTGTTGTGTGTTCTTCGCCTTATAAAAACTTTACTTAGTATTTCTACATTTACCAAGGATAATACTGTTGTGGTTGAATTTTCTGCTAAATGTTGTGTAGTTAAGGACAAGGTTACCTATCAAGTGCTACTATAGCGAAATCTTAAAGCTGGGTTGTATCAATTGAATTTTCCATCTACCCTATCTTCACTGTCTCCACCAGTCAATACCTCCTTACCCTGCTCCAAGTCTACTGCTGAAATCACATCTAATAAGTCCACTAACACATAGAGTACATTAGATAGTTTAGATTCTATTGTAGTTTCTCCTGAAAGCAGAACCATCACTAAATTTCCCAACTATGTCCAGCCAAAAATTAGTTATGGTCAGTCCCCTTCTATTACATGTGTTGAGAATAAAGATGAATCCAATGTAGTTGATTTCACATCTAATAATTGTACTTCTTTACTGAATAATAAAAATACAATTTAGTTCAATTATATTCCCTTGCACTTTACTATCTTGTGTACTGATTCTGACTCTTTACACTCTTTACATGTTGCTCAATTACATGCAAATAATTTGGATGATACAGCTTCTAATAATTCCAAAACATATGTACTGCATTCTCAACCACATGCTAATACTCTGCATTTACTTGACAACACTGATATTTCACATGCTGATCTGTTGCATGCTAATCCTTTGCATAACTCTGATTCAATGCATGATAGCTTGCAAATAAATACATTACACTCTCAGTTGCATGACTTTAGTTTACCATGTTCTAATCAAGTGCATACATATTCAAACACCAATTCTTTGCATTCTATTTCTAATATTGGTCCATCCTCTGCATACACATCCTATAGTTTTGATCTTTTTTCTCCTGAGTGCACTAATCACAACATTCCATTATCACAATCAGCTACCCTAGTATCTACATCTAGTAAAACTAGTACCACTGCCTTAGTTTGGCACAGAAGAGTTGGTCACCCTCATGCTAAGGTGTTTCACAAAATCATGGATCAACTTCCCAAATCAACCTCATCCTTTAAAAACTCTAGTATGTCATCTACATTGCCTTTTTGTGATGCATGTCACCTAGGTAAAATGCATAGGAATAATTTTCCTCTCTCTCACTCAAGAGCCACTTCTCCCTTAGAACTCGTTCACAGTGAGGACTAGCCCCTATAATGTCTTTTGAAGGATTCTGATACTATGTTCAATTTATAGATGATTTTAGTAGGTTTACCTGGCTCTTCCCTTTAAGAACTAAAAGTGAAGTTAGGTATGTCTTTATTGGATTTCATCACTTAGTTGAGAGACAATTCAACACAAACTTAAGTGTCTACACCCTGATCAAGGAGGAGAATATAAAGGACTTATTTCATATCTAACTAGTTATGGAATTCAGTTTAGACACTCATGTGCCTATGTGCATTCGGAGTGAGAGGAAGCATAAACATATAGTGGAAACTAGACTAACTTTGCTTGCACATGCTTCTATGCCTCTGCAATTTTGGTGGAATGCATTTGATACAACAATATTTTTAATTAATACAATGCCTTCTTCTATTCTGAAATTTATCTCTCCCTATCAAGTTTTATTTCATAGTGCTCCTCTTTATTCTACTTTTAAATTTTTTGGTTGCACTTGCTATCCTTATTTAAGAGGTTACCATCAGCATAAGTTCAATTTTCATTCAAAAAATGTGTATTTTTAGGATATAGTTTGGTTCATAAAAGGTGCAAATGTTTAAGCTCAAGTGGTAAAGTTTACATTACACCAAATGTTAAGTTCAATGAGCTTGAATTTCCTTTTGCTCATAAGTTTCATCTATCAACCTCTACTTACACTACTTCAGTAGAGTCTCATGTTGGCACTCCTATAATCAGCTTTCCTTTTGAGTCTGTTAAAACCCAAAATTCTTATGATATAACTCTTACTGATGGATCTCTGCTTGCAACAATATCTTGTGGTCCTTCTAATTCCTACTTAGCAAATGATCAGCATGATTCACTCTCAACATTTAAATCCTCCTCTCCTATTTCAGATGTATCTCTTGCTTCAAAATCACCTTCTTTATAGCCCCGACTCGAAACAAATTACTTCCCTTATTCAAACTCCCAATCTAAGTCATCAAAATCACTTCAAACTTGTCCTTTAGTTATGGATTTTACTTCCTACTCAACCTTACCTACTCACACTTCCACTAGTAATCATTCTTCTTCCCACTGCCATCCTGAAATAGTTACTAATCCATCACAGTCTACTGCTGCCTATCCATTAGTTAGTGACAATACCCATCCGATGATAACAAGAACCAAATCCCAGTGTCTTCCTCAACCAAAAATTGGCTTAGTATCTTTCTCTACCTCTGTTGTTGTTCCTGAACCATCTCTGTTAAAGAGGCATTATAAAGTCTTGAATGGCAAAAAGTAATGAATAATAAATATACAGCCTTACCTAAAAACAATACCTACTCCTTAGTGCCTCCTGCTGGTGATATGAATATTGTAGGCAACAAATGGGTTTTTAGAGTTAAGTATAATCAAGATGGATCTCTAGAAAAGTACAAGGCTAGGTTGGTTGCTAAAGGGTTTTAGCAAACTCCAAGGCTTGATTATTTTGAAACATTCAGCCTCGTTATTAAACCTTCCACCATTAGGATAGTTGTTACACTGGTTGTCACAAATGGGTGGGATATTCAGCAAATAGACATCAATAATGCTTTTCTGAATGGGACTCTAAATGAAATTGTATTCATGTGACACCTGAAGGTTTTGAGCATCCTAAGTATCCTAGCTTTGTATGTAAGTTAGAAAAGGCCTTGTATGGTCTTAAACAAGCACCTAGGGCTTGGTTTGACAAGTTAAAGCAAGCTTTATTAAGTAAGGGTTTTCAGAATTCAGTGACAGATTCCAGCCTATTTATTTTTCAAGAAGGTGATCAAAAGACATACCTTCTCATCTATGTAGATGATATCTTAATAACTGGAGGCAACAAGACTTTTATCCACACTTTGATCAAAGATCTTAATGCTCAATTCTCTCTTAAAACACTTGGATCAGTTCACTATTTTCTTGGTATAGAGGTTGTTAAAATTGATCAAGGTATGCATCTTAAACAAACTAAATATATTCTTGACTTGTTGGTGAAAATAAGAATGGCAGATGCATACCCTTGTCCCACACCACTAGCAGTAGGTACCAAGCTATTTGCAGGGGATAGTGAATCATTTAAGGATCCAACTTTGTATAGAAGCACAATGGGAGTATTGCAATATCTCACACTTACTAGACTTGATATCAGTTTCATAGTTAACAAATTAAGTCAATACTTGCAAGCTCCTACCGAAATACAATGGCAAGAATGCAAAAGAGTTCTTCGATATCTCAAAGGCACTCAGAATCATGGCCTTCAGTTTAGACCAACAGCTTCCTTCAATATTGAGTGTTATGTTGATACTGACTGGGGTCGCAATCTTTATGATATAAGGTCTACTAGTGGATATTGTATCTTCTTAGGTCCCAATCTGATTCAATGGAGCTCTAGGAAACAAAAGGTAGTTGCTTTGTCCTCTACCGAGGTTGAATATAGGGCATTAGCTCACACAACAACTAAAGTTGCATGGTTGAAGAATATCTTTTCAGAATTAGGCCTGCTTTTTCCTCAAGCACCAATCATATGGTGTGACAATCTTAGTGTAGGGGCCTTGGTTCCGAATCTTGTATTTCATGCCAAGACTAAGCATATTGAGATTGATACGCACTACATAAGAGATCAAGTCTTGGCTAAGCATCTTTTGGTTCAATATGTACCTACAAAGTTACAAATTGCTGATATATTAACAAAGGAACTCTCTACAGTTTAGATTCAAGAATTGAAGGAAAAACTTACTATTATTCAGTTGCCCTATTCTAGCTAACTGCCCTACTGTATTGTCTTCTGCTGCAGTGTCGGTTGAAATCAGTGATCTGCTGCAATGTTTCTAAATGCAATATGGAATCTATATGTTTTTGCAGCTGGAATCTGTATGTTTTTTTTTTTTAGTTGGAATCTGTGTTTTTTTTGCTACAATCTGGAATCTGTGTGTTTTGCAGCTGAAATCAGTGGTCTACTAAAATGTTTCTAAATGTAATCTAGAATCTATATGCTTTTTGCTACAATCTGGAATCTGTGTGTTATTGCTGCAATGTATGTTAGGATATGAGGTTTGCTGCAATCTCTGTGTTTTGCTACAAACTGAGATCAACAAATCTGCTGCAATGATTGATGGAGTCTATGAATTTTCTCTTTGTTCTACTGCAATACCTGTTGAGACTATTGTTTTACTGCAATCAATGGATTTTCCTTGTGTTCTGTTGCAATGGCTATTGGATGTTTTATTAAATAGGATGCTGATTCAATTGAGACTATGAAGTTAGAGAAGTTCGGTTTAAGTGGGCATGTGGATCAAAATGTAAGATGACAAGAACCAAGGATATGTTTGAGAATTAACCCAAGCTCGGTTTGAGTGGGCATCTGGATCAAAATGTCAGATATTATTTGACAAGGATCTGCTTGATAATTCTACTAAAGTGACATCGTTTTAAGTGTCACTTAAGTGTGAAAGAAATCAGCTCACTGCCTACCTTTACTAATTGTAGCTATTGAACTTTGTATTTTCTTTAAGGGTTCGAACATTTTGTAAACTACTCATTCAATCAGTAAAGAGGAAAATCTTGCATTTTATGTTTCTGTTTTTCTTTTAGCAAATGCTCTCAATTTTGCAAAGTTAACTGTTTTCTTTATTGAAAATTCAAAAAGAAGCATGTCCCTAAAGGGAATTGTAACACACCTGATGTTCAGCTGTCAAATTTGAAGTTGTTGCCCACTAGATTCCTATACAATTCAATGTAATTAATGATCAATTATATATCAAAGTTTGAAGTATACTTGTTAGAGATAAAATGATATTTTATTATATGCTAAATGTAAATAAAAATTTGAGAAATAGTTTCCTAGATTACAAAGTCATCAAAATTGAGCTTTTTCCCATGATATTAGTTCTTTTGAGTGCCAAAAAGGAAGAGATCACCGGGTTACCAGCAGCAATAAGTGTTGGCCATGAAGATTGGTGTTTGATACTTTCATGCAATCATGTAAATTATTATAAATTAAAGAACCAAGGAAAGTGGATTCATGGTGAGAGACATACGGCGTTGCAGTACTATTCACCCACTCGGGAAAATTTCCTGATAGATAATTGTAAGAAAAATCTCTGCAAGAAAGAGTATGATAACCACCATTTAGTAAGAAACATGTATATATAACACTAAGGAACAAATCAGTAAACAACTCAAATTGCTTTTATGAATTAGAGACGACTAATTTCATTTTGTTGAAATAGATTTAGGCATAATTTCACAACATAAGTGAATGTAACAATTGCCATGCTCAGTTTGACCAAATACCGTTGAATGAAGACTTACACAGTTTAAAGTTTTACACCTTTCTACTGAGGAAGTCCTTCTGACAGACTGTTGTTTCCAAGAAACCTGGCCATTGAAATTGTGTAGAAGAGAAGCAACAGAAAAGGAAGAGGAAAAAAGAAAGGTTTATTAAATGAAAGAATAAGGGTCAGACCAAAATCTAAGATAAAACTGAAGTACTCAAATCTTGAAATTGATGGAGAGAAGTATATAAAAAAATTACAGTTGAGTAAGGGGATCAATACTGATCAAAGCACTAGGGATTTGACCACTTAAGGAGTTGAAACTCAAATCCCTGCCAAGAGAGAAAAAAAATAAAATAAGACACAAACAAGCAAGAAGAGACACACTCTGTGCAATAAAAAATACTAACTTACAGAGTCTGTAAACTTTTATATTTTCCAATGTAAGATGGAATGCTACCATAGATCAGAGCATTTCTTAGCGACAATGGCAGACCCAGGATTTTTCCCCAAGGGGGGTCCGTCGCTCCGCCACTGTTTGCCAATCAAGTAGTGTAAACATAAGAAAATAATTCACAAGGAAACACAAGAAAATTTTTGCGTGGAAAAACCTCTTCAATGTGAAGAGATAAAAAAACCACGGGAATCTAATGACCCACTTAAATCCAATATAATCAAAAGAGTTTACAACAACCACAAATCCACCAAAAAAGTTTCTACACAAATTTAGAGCTCAATTACAACTCTAACAAAAGTAAACACAAAGGTTTACAAAGAGATGGATTGCAATCACTCCAAATCCAAATCCAGACGTTAACATTCTAACTCAACCATCTATATTAAAGATCCACACATCCTGTACGTATTGACCCAAAAATCAAGTTAGAATTGTATACCTAAAGACCTAAATAATATGAATATTGATTATTTAAAGATGAAAGCAAGTTAGAATAGTATACCTAAAGATCTTCAATTTAACATGATTTTCTGCTTCATTGTGTTCTGAAAATGTTCAATGATATCTTCATTTTGAATTATAGCAAAAACTTCCTTTTTAATGTAAACTACTAAGCAATTGTTCATCCACTCATCTCCCATTCGATTATGCAAATTATTCTTAAGAAGATTCATTGCAGAGAACACCCTTTCAACTGTTGCAGCAGCCACAGGCAAAACCAGTGCTCATTTAATAAGCAAGAAAACTTTGTCATAAGCAACATCCTTCTTAAACTCAACCATTTTTTTTGCAAGATCGGCAATCCCATCAACATGAGTGAAATTGGCATTGGTGCTAACATCCTCATAATAGTTTTCAAGTTGATTATCGAGGAACCAAATATCGTGTTGAGGAAAATCGGTAGGATATAACTTTGCAAACTCAAGTAATCTATCTTTACTAAATGTAGCAAAAGAGTTACTTAGATCAAGAGATGGCATACACTGAAGCAACCCCATATTTACTTCATCCAAACGATTATTGAGTTCTCCTTGAATGTTATCTAAAACTATGTACATCAATTCCACCTTAAAATGATGTGTATTCGTAATTGGCGCAATCCCTCAGTTTGTCCTCCCAAAATTATCTTCCATGTTCTCCGGGATTGGTATGTCATTATCTTTACACATATCATAAGCTTTTTTCAAAAATATGTCAAAGCAAGTGTCTTCATTTCTCAATTTATGCAACTGACGCTTCGAAATTTGTACAAACTGCATGGCATTAAGGAGATCTTGATCTTTTCTTTGTAAAGCTTGTGACAGTTCATATGTGATTCCCAATACTTTCTTCATCAAGAATAACAAAAAGACGAATTCAAAATTCTCCATGATTCGTAATAAACTCCTTGCTTGACTTTTGTTTTGCCAATCATCTCCTTCAATCTCAATCACTCTGAGCACACCAACAACAGAAGAAAATAAGTTTATGACACTATGAATTGTCCCTATGTGTGAACCCCAACGTGTATCTCCTGGTCGTTTAATAGTGCATTCTTGATTCAAACCGCGTCCCGTCTGAATATCACCATTAGAAATCAAAGATATCACATATTCATACTGATTGTCACGTAGAAGATCTCTGCGCTTGCAAGATGCTGCCACAGTGTTTGATAACATAGAAAGAGTTTGAAAAAATTCACCCAATGCTGAATGTTTACTTACAACTTTGACTAGCGCCAATTGGAGTTGATGAGAGAAACAATGAGTGTAGAAAGCAAATTTATTTTCTCTCAATATTAAAGTCTTCAAACCATTGAACTCACCCCTCATATTGCTTGCTCCATCATAACCTTGGCCCCGTAAACTTGTCAAACTCAATCCACACTTCACAAAAAAGGCATCTATTGCAGTTTTTAAAGACTTTGCAGAAGTATTCTTAACATGCACAATCCCAATAAAACATTCAATATCACAACCCATTTTGTCCACATAGCGAAAAACAATAGCCATTTGTTCTTTCACTGCCACATCATGAGATTCATCAACTAGTAAAGAAAATAGTTGTTTATCTCTCACAATTTCTGCAATAATTTTCTTGGTCGTCAAATGAGCACAAACACTAGTTAGTTGCCTTTGGATTTTGGGGGCCGTCATTTGATGGTTTTTCGGAGCATTTCCCAGCACAACTTTCTTTATGTCGTCATTATGATTGGATAGAAACTTCAATAGTTCCATAAAGTTACCTTGATTTTCATATTCAACCGACTCGTCATGACCACAAAATGCTAATCCCTGATGTAAAAGAAATCTAATGCAATCAATTGATGCATTCAAGCGAATGCGATAATCCAATTTGCCCTTTTTCGACACGCAAGCAAGATTTACATCAATGTGTTGCCTTTGGTTCATCAAATCAACACACTTGGCATGACATTGGTTATGAGTACTAGAATGATCACCAACATGTTTTTTCACTTTTGCTTTATCTTTCCAGTTATTATATCCCTTATTCACAAAAACTTCATCACTTGCTTGGTCACCATAATCGGGTTTGAAAAGATAACAATTCAAACAAAATATTGCATCTTTTGCCACACTATATTCCATCCAACATGAACCTTCTTTGTACCACTCTGATGTAAACCTATGCTTTTTATCTCCAAAAGGAGTGAGAAGAAAGTTATGATCTTTAGGTTGGCAATGACCTTTCAACAAGTATGCTCTTCGAACTTCCTCTTTTTGTTTGTCAGTACAACAAAGCTCGTTAATTGGTATCCTCAATCCTGGGTCAGTTTCAAGCTCATCTAAATTGAATACCCCGATTGAACGTTGAGCTTCTTTTTCTTGGTGTTGTTGTGGCTGTTGTGGGGTTTCTTCTTCTTATGGGGTTTGATTAACCTCAATATCAGTAGAGTCTCCATCAACATTTTTTGCTGGACTTTTCTTCAGTCTCTTGAAATAATTGGATATCAAATCTTATTTGTTAATGCTTTGGATTCCAAATCCGATAAACATATAATGAATTAGTACTAAAGTGGGATCCCAAAAATAAGAGACAAAGAGATTCCTATTAAAAAAAAAAAAAATTAATTTAGCAACTTAATTTTCTCTTGAATAAGATACATGAACAAACCATGACACATGATACCTAAGACATATTTTAATTTAACACACCTATTTAACACAGGTTACACACCATATATAATACATTTAAATATTTAATTGTATAAGATGGAGGCCATTCGTTTATATAGAGCAGGCGCCCATTGTGTGGTTTAGAAAGGAAGTTTTAAAAGTGATAATGACAATCTTCTTTCTCACATACAAACAAGAGCCAAGAAAACAAAGTCAAAAATAATAGAAAAGATTTCTTTAACCTATTATTTGTCTCATTAAAACTGCGTCTGCCACTACTAAAACTTTTCACCCAAACCCAATACTCTAAAAGACTAAAACTGTAGGCATCAATAAGATTTTTCAAAAGCAGTAATATGTCATTAAATAAGGAAATACTAACCTTCAGGCTTCAAGAGACGTGAATGAAAGAAGTTGAGAGGGGGATTTTTTTAATTTCTGGGTTGAACTTCAGCTGCATGTAAAAAGGGAGTTGGGAACTGGGGAAGAAAAAGTTGAATAAGGAAAAGACAAAACCTAACTTTTTCATTTTTTAACCTTTTTTTTTTTTTTTTTAGCCTTCCAAAAAAACTTTGCAATTTTTTTTTACAAAGTTGAGGGCAGGCCTGGGCCTACCCTCAAGGGGCCTGGGTCCGCCCCTTAGAGATCTATGAAGAAAAAAAGTTAGACAATGTCAAAATGAAACAGCTCAAAAGAAAAGTATCAGGAACTAAAAAGTTAGTTATAACTTAATGGAGTATAAGCAGGGGCGGACCCAGGCCCTTTGAGGGTAGGCCCAGGCCTGCCCTCAACTTTTAAAAAAAATTTGAGAAGTTTTTTTAAAAGGTAAAAAAAAAAAGAAAAAAGTTAGGTTTTGCCTTTTTTATATTCAAGTTTTCTTTCCCAATTCTCAACTTCCCTTCCCTTTTACATGCATATCTGAATTTGGAGTGATTGTAATCCATATTTTTGTAAACTTTTGTGTATTTTACTTTTATTAGAGTTATGATTGAATTCTAAATTTATGTAGAATATTTTTGGTGAATTTGTGATTATTGTAAATGATAATCCTATTTTTCCCTATGATTTTGTATTGAATTTTGATAGGATTTAGGATACTTCTCATACAAATTGGGTCATAATTGCTACCTAATTCTATTAATTTGTCTTTGTAGGCCTAAACGATGATTTTGAGTATAGATGACAGTTTTGAGCGTAAATTACGTAACTTGAGCTTGGGAACTTAGAATGACCTGATTTTAAAAGTTTTGGAAAGCTAAGAAGCAGAGCTACAACTTTCATGTTTTGGGTTTTTCCTAATTCTGACTGGACAAGGGTGAAAACTTGACTTGAAGTCGTGAACAGTATGTTGGAAACCGAAGGAAAACGTCTTTGGATGTGCTTCAGTATTTCTTCCATAACTTGAGCTGTAGACCTCGGATTGTTCTGATTCTTCAACGAGTTGAAACATAATTTAAAGGGCTACAATTCATATTTTTAACACTTTTCCATATTAAGACTCTTTCATGCTCAAATTTGGCTCGAAATATTCTCTCTGCGGCAAGAAAAAAGCTTCGCTGCGGCGAAACTGCGTCAGATGTGAAAAATAAAACGACGCATTTTGGCTTGCTAGGGCTTGGTCCTTAAGTGAAAGAGGTATAAATTAGCACGAAAACGAAAGAAAAAGGGCCTTGGTTCGTCATTTGGAAGGCAGCTTTTGAAAGGAGAAGATTATTGAAGATTTGGGCTTCAAATTAGAGAAGATTTCTCCATCTTTTGTTTGTTTTTCAATGATGAATCTTGATTCAGTTTGTTTTTGTTATTTTATTTTGTTTTTGAGTATGAACTGAGTTGTTTAGCTGAGGTTTGATGTAACCTTGATACAATGATTCAAATTTATATGAATTGATTTACTTTGAGTTTTAATTTCATGATTGAGTGTTTATCTCTTTGCTTAATGACTTTTGGATGCTTGATCACCATTCAAATGTGTGTTGTTCACAATGAGACTGAGAAGTGATTTGTGATTGTGCCTCTTGGGATAAATACCGTAGATTAAGCAAACGCTAGAGATAGGTTTAGCGATCTATGAAATCTAGATAGAATTCCACAAAGCTTAAAATCCTTTGAACTATTAATCTTCATTTTGTTGGGTGCGGAAGCTTAATAGGGATAAGTAGGGAAATGTAGCATGAGAATGTATGTTTTACAACTTAGGGAATTCGATTTTCAATCAAGGAATTAGAACTTGGGTAATAGATTCTATGATTTGGGTTAGCGTATTTAGGTGAATTCAACACCCTAGCATTTGTTTTAGAATTGTTTAATTAGTTAAGTTGTTGGGTTTTGCATTTGTATTTAGTTTGTTAATCTTCCATCAATCCAATTTATTGTTGCTTCAATTAGGACTTAAACTAGAGAAATCGGTAATTAGTAACACTATCCTCGTGGGAACGATACTCTACTTATCACTTTATTACTTTTTGCGACTAGTGTACTTGCTATATTTGCATGTTTGTCAAAAATATGCATCAGTAAACTCTTTTGATTATATTGGATTTAAGTGGATCGTTAGATTATATTCCCGTGGTTTTTTTATCTCTTCACATTGAAGAGGTTTTTCCACGTAACAATTTTCTTGTGTTTCCTTGTGAATTGGATGTTATTTTCTTATGTTTTCACTAGTTGATTGGCAAACAGTGGCGGAGCGAGGGCCCCCCCTGGGCAAAAATCCTGGGTCCGCCACTGAGTATAAGTAACTTACAAAGAAGTCAAGTTCTTCATACTTTTAATGAAATCTAGAGACGAGCTAACATTGTTTCAGTCAGTGATTTGCCTACACAATTAATTCAAACATCACTGATATGATATCGTGTCAAGTTATTATTTTTTGAATTAGCTTTTGAGGGAGTAGTACTATTTGAATTATACTCACAATTTGACCAATGAGGTCAAATTAGAAGAACTGGATGGTATAGGACCTTCAAGTGAATTCCCTCCAAATATCCTACATAAGTATTTGTCAACAAAATAATCAGAGTGCTTAAATCTAGACAGAGGTAGAGAAAATATTTGTTACCATTCACAATGATACAATCGAATATCATGAAAGAAGTTTTTCATATATTACAACACTATAAGTTTGTTCCAGTTCCCAATGAACTCTGGTATTTTGCCTGTCAATTTACAATCAGTTGCATACCTGAAATTAACAAATCACTTATTGTAAGCGGAGTACAGGCAATGTAATCTTCAAGCATAGCAGAAATAGAAAGCCATAAACATGTGGAAAGGATCTTTCTTACATTATTTTCATGTTTTGAAGATTAGCAAAAGTCGAGGGAATTTCCCCACACACTCCAGAACTATCTATGTAACTGTTAAAGTCTACCAATAAAGAAATTCTTATTTTCATAAGACATATATCTCAAGTGTAAAAATTAGTGTTTTACTCGGAAACTAAATACAGAAAAAATATTTTAAACAAATAAGTAAGAATTTACATTTTCCCTAGTTTGTCTAAGAATCCCAGTTTAGGAGGGGGTGTTCCAGAGAAATTGTTGAAACCTATAGCCCTGCATGAAATGTATCAAAAGAATTAACTCTCTAATGCTCATTATTTTATATTAATTCATGCATTTGTAAGACGTTATTCAAGCAGAATTCATGAAATATTTATTGCAAGTTATGTATAAGCACAATAGTTCCAACTGTGATTTTGAGTTTTCCTAAACATAACATGTGACACATTGAACCATCAGACACTTTTTTATCTTAAGACTTCCATTTTTTTTTTTTTTCTAGGCTAAAGAGTGATTATGGCTATCAGTTTCAGAATAATAAAAAAGATCATCTCACAATTGTCCCCATATAACTATATGTCAGTGACGTAGAATATAAGAGAAGAATTAAAATAGACGGAAAGAAAAGAAGATATCATGGCCTAAAAAAAATAGTAGAAATCTACCTTAATAGTACTAAGTCATCCAAATTCGATTCAATTTAAAGAGGAAGATCTAACATAGGAAATCTAAGTCTAACTTAAAGAAGTCATCTCTTCAAGTTCCCAATTTAAAATCTTTCCTTAATTAACAATTGGATTTTTTTTCTCTGCTTTCATTTAATAAAATAATCGTAGAGAATTTATTTGAATCTTGCTATCATTAAAATTTAAAAAAAAAAAAAAAAATTAGAGAAAGGAGAAAGTAAGCCAATCTTACAGATAAGTTAACTTCTAAAGTTTTCCAAGTTCCTTAGGGAGAGGCCCTGAAAGGGTATTGTCGCTAAACCCTAAGGACACAAGAAAGACAAAATTATACACCCCAAGACCCGAAAACAAGATTAGCAAACAAATCCAAATTCATTTTCCAAAAATAAACAAATATAATCTAAATCATGTTTTCATCACAAGGTGTTTTTCAATACTTACAAACCCCAATCGAGATAAGTTTCCAATAACGCAGGCAGGGACCGTAGAAGTAATTTAGATTAATTTTACTGCAAGATTAAAACAGAAAAAAAAAAAAATTATCAAATCTAATATAATGTTTGTTCATTAATTAGCAAATGATTAAGGTCAAAGTTGATTTGTGCAAATCAAATGCAGGGAAATGAATAGATTAATCCATACAGATGTGTCAGAAATCCCAAAGCCACTAGTACTTCTGGGATTTCTCCTGTTTTTTCCAGTCGAAAGACCCTCCTGGAAAAAAACTAAGGCAAGTTTCATTAATATCTACTAAAATTTGACCTGATATTATAGTTGCACATCTCTTGGATTAGGGAAATTATACACTTCCCTACAGGTTGAATTTTTTATACAACTTTAGGTAAGGTTTTACCATAATTTTTTAGAAGCTATAACAATATTATTTCCATTTGGTTCTTTATTTTCTACCCTATTCTCAATTATATTCGTAAAATAACTGTTTGTTTCATTATTTAGGAAATACTATTATATTATATTTAATTATTTTTAGACTCTTTAAGTTTATTACTTTAATTAAACACCCCCAAAAAAGTTTAAAAATTAATAAAAACACCCCCACTCAGTGTATGACAAAGAGAATATACAGTGACTAAAAAAAAATATTGCCATAATATTTTATCACAATAAAGAAACCCATAAGAAATATAGTGAAGAAAAACATTTTTATCATAATATTTCATCACAAATTTTTGGAGCCAAATTTTGGCGTTGGGTAAATTGTTTATTGCGATAAACAAACTCTGCCATAAAATATTTTAGTCACTAGATTTTGTTATACATGTTATAACAAAAGATTATTTTGTCACAAAAAAAAAAAATTATTTATTATTACAAAAAAAGAATGTCATGATATATGTTGAAACAGAGATATTAATGACAAAATGTTTGAGTCAAAGTTTAAGTGTCGAGATAAATTGTTTATCATGATAAACATATTTGTCATCAAAAACTTTAATCACTATATGTAGTAACACATGTCATAATTACAAACTAATTTGTCACAAAAGAATTATTTATCTTTACAAAAAAAAAAAAATATTTATAAATGTTATAATGGAGGTATTAGTGACAAAATATTTGAATTAAATTAAATGTGATATTTTGTGACAAAAGCCTAAAAAAACATAATTAATATGCATAAAATTATTTGTCATTCCTCTCAAGTTTTTAGCAATAACATATACGTCACCTAAATAAAAAAAAAAATAAAAATAATAATATTTGGAAAGAAGAAGTTAAAAAAAAAAAAAAAAAAAAAAAAAAAAAAAAAAAAAAAAAAACTCATTAACGCATAGGATCGAGTATGAGGTCAATGGCTAGAAAATTTTGTCGGGATCGAGCGGTGATAAGGGGCGGATTGGGTTTTGCTATATCTAGCTAGATCAAAGAAATATATTCTAAAACAAATTACCAACAAATTAGCAATGAAAAAGAAATTTGTTTGTAAAATCATAGCAACACATTTCAATCCATTGCAAATATTTGTCCCCAAATTTTAATTCCTAATCTATTGTTAAATTATTGCTTTTATTTAAAAAAAAAAAAAAAAAAAAAAAACTTGAAATGGCCAAAAAATTGTAAAAAATACAAAATCATTAAGGCTTCGTTTGGTTCACATATTGGGAAAACTAGAAAAGTTTTCCCAAAAAAATTAAGTTTGTTTCACCTATTTTCCAAAATATAATTCTAAATTTTTTAATTTCCTTTAAACCCCCTAAATTTATTAATTTAACTAAACAACCTCCAAAAAAAATTTTAAAAATTGACAAGAACACCCCAATAATCCAAATTTACCAGATTCTGGTCACCACTGCTAGAAGCTGGCCGAAATTTGGTGTAATGGTGCACTACTGGCTGAATCTGGCCGGTAGTGCACCGATCTAGCCTTTTTCGGCCAGATCCATGGTAGATCTGGCCGTCAATAGTCAGATCTTTGGCTGTCGACAGTCGTCAATGACGACCGTATCTTTGGCCGCCGTTGACGACCAAATGCAGCTAGATCTAGCCGTCAATGGCCACGTCGGCGCACGACCGGCAATATCGAGCTGGTCATACGTCGATACGACAACTCTAGCACCCTCCGGCGGTGGTGGCCGGCTGTCCGTATTTATGAGTGAAGTGGGGGTGTTCTTGTTAACTTTGAATATTTTATTATAGGGGTGTTTAGTAAATAAATAAACATAGAGGGTATTTATTTTAATTTTCAAAATTCTACATCGTAATACCCACCCAATTTAACTTTTTTTCAAAAGATTATTCTAAAATCTACCCAATAATGAACCAAACGGGGCCTAATAATTTTATAAATGTAAATATTATGTATCATTTTCGGCTTTAATGATAAAAGAATACAAATCAAATTCAAACTGAATACAAATTACACAATAAAATTCATAAATTACTATGCATATCGAGCGCAACCAAAAATTAAATTATTCTACTTAAAATTGTATTAGTAGCAAGCAAAGGTCGATCCACAGAGACTAGTTAATCAGAGCAACTTAAGGCGTTTACTTCGGAAATTATTCAACACAAGAATAATTACTAAGAACAAGAATTAAGTAACAAAAATCGAATTAAAGACGATTTCGATTTAAGGAGAATTAGGATTCAATTGCAATTTTTAGCTCTGTCGTTGTACCAATCGTTTGGAGGCCCAAACAAACTCAAAATTTGACAAACCAAATCTTTTTCCTAAATGTGATAATTATCATGCCAGTAATTAATTTTTTCCATTAATTATGATATTACAATTCTTTTTTGTGTTTTGTTTAAATATAGAAATATGTCGTCTTATGACTCTTTCTCAACGAATCATTGGAAAATGGGCCATAGATGCATGCGTAGCCCCATTAGTTTTATTTTCTAATAATAGTTGTATATATTTTATTATTACATTCCTTTTTAAATTGCAGTAATAAACCTTCAATAAAACTTTTAATCATCTTAACTTTTATTATTTGATAAAGGTACTAGCACATTGGAGCTAAAAAGCCAAATCCCAAGTAAAATTTGAAAATTCTTTTATTAATTTCTTGATTAAATTTAAAATCCGTGTATATTTATTCTAATTTTTTTTAGAGATATCATCAATTTAGGTAAACAAACAAAAGCTTCAATTTGTTCAACTTAAGGACATTAAATAGTAACTTTGTTCAGTATAGGTACATTTAATATTAATTACAGATAATTTAATAGGAAGCAAGGACATTGTATAAGTCATAAGGAAAAAAAAAAAAAAAGTTTAATAAAATAACCTTATCCAATAAAACACCAACATGTACCTAAAAAATAAAATAAAACTATTAAAAAAAAAAAAAAAAAAAAGTCATTGGCCTTCCTTTAGGGCTTAGGCCAGAGGTGTAACTGATACGATAGTGTCACTTGGACTCACACTTGCCATGCTAGACTGTGGCCTTGATTTGGCCTGTCAATCCTCGTTAGTGATGACATTGGCATGACGGAAACAAACGTCTTATCTTTTTTTTTTTTTTTTTTTTTTTTTTCATTTTATGTTTCTTAATTTAAAAAATAAGATTGCTTGTCCTTTATCTTATGTAAACACTTTTGTTTTTTTTATTTTTTTTAACACATTTTTCTCTTTTTTATTTAAATTATTTCATTATTTTTGGTTTATTTAAAAATATATCTTAATCCAATAAAAATACAATAATGATCCATGGTTTAGGCTTTGAAAGATTCTAATGGTATAATATCTTAATTCTGTAATGAGTAATATTTCTAATCATACCTAGCAATACTTAATCCTAATACTACTCCAACTTCTAATAATAACTTTAGACTAATAAAACTTGGCTAAATTAATTAATATAAAAAAAAAAAGACCTTGTAATTAGTATTTGCCTAATGAATAACATAATCTTTAAACCATACAAGCGGTTGTCTCATCCTCTTTGAAACACTTTTATTCTTTTGGGTTGACACGTACTAAAGTATATACAGATATACTCACTGGATTATGCCATAACAATATGCAATTCGAGCTACTTGTGAGGTGGGTACTTGATATGTGATTTAGTTAATATTCTACTTAATTTAATGTGTCATTTCTAATTTATTGCAGCAAGGACTTTGATTGAGTGATTGATTTAAATTTCTAATTTTATGAGACTAGAGAGAATATATATGCATGTAAATGATGAATATGTATTAGGTTGAAATTATAACAAAAAATCAATTATAATATTTATAGTTATGACAAATAATAATATATGTTTTATTTATTAAAGATAGACATTTTTTTTTTATAAGCATAAGTAATTGATTAATTAAAAAGATATAAAAATCTGAAAAAAAAAAAAAAAACTTAATTGAAAAGTTTGGATTGTTAAATCAATCCAATACAATAAGCACGTATAAACTAAGTGAAAAACACTTCTATAATACAAATGTGAAAAGAGAGTATACAATCGTAACAAAATAAAATTATAGTCATTTATATTTTGTTTGTTACATAAGTGGAGATGTCTTTTTATTTTATTTGCTATGTATGCGTTTTGTTCTTAGCCCAACACTAAGTAGTTATTATTAAAAAATGAATGACATGCTCATCTAGTCATGAGTTTGATTAACTCAATGAAAATTTTATATTTTAATCAAGAGAACTATATTTTCTTTTATTTTGAGGGGGTCATGTAAAAATCTATAAAAATTATGAAGGGCCAAATAATATAATTTGTAGAACATTTCAATAACATATATATATATATATAGGTATCTTAATGTATGGTTCATTAATTCTTACTTATGTAATTGACTTGTTCTCAATAGCTGTACTTAGTGTTTTGTAAGAGATGAAATTGTTGGAGTGGGAAATTTTTTCAAGGCAATTTAGGAGGTGGCGATTTTATTTTTTAATTCGCTCCTAAAGGTGTAAAAATTAAGACTCTAAACTAAGTATCTTTCCTATTTTAAATATTTTTCTTACTTCAAGTTAATTATATATGTATAATTAAAACTGTAAAATATTGTTAAGTATCTTTCTTATTTTTAATATATTTCCCACTTCAAGTCAATTATATATATACAATAAAAAAATCAAATTCTATTTTTAAGTATATTTTCCATTTTAAATATCTTTCATACTTCAAGTCAAGTATATATATGGAATGAATGACCTAATTACCTCCATTCTGCTTCCTTTTACTAACCCTCATCTTCTTTCGTATTTTTTTTTTAATTATTATTTCAACATTGTTGTCAATCTTTCTTTGTTATATGAACAATCATGGCACCTAGTCGTAAGAAGAAAACTACTTTACCATCAAATATTCATCCTAAACAAATTGAGTCGAACTCAAAAAGATTATCTCTAAGAATATCAAAAGGTGCGTCGAACTTAAAAAAATATGTCCAAGAATATCAACAACACCTCACTATCCACATCAATTGAGATTGATGATTTGACTCTTATATCAAATGAACCTATGAGGCCTGAATCATTAAATACTAGAGGTAGATTGTTTGTTTGTTTGTTTGTTTGTTTGTTTTTTTTTTTTTTTAATTCTAAAAGTTCATTTTTCTTATTATTTGTATAGTAATTTATGTGAAATTTAAAATTAAATCCACAATTTTTAATTAATTTTATAAAATGTAGGAGCAAATGAAACTCCAAAGTCCCTGATCGAGGTTGATCATTCGTCTACGCCAAATAAATTGGCAATAACAAATAATGAAGGTACACTTCTTATTTATATTTATTTTTTAATATATAAATCGTGTAATTTATTAAACCTTCACAAGCAAGACACGAGGTTTGTTTGGTCCAAGAAAGTTCGCAAAATTCGGATTATTTTTTAACCACTCTGCTCTCTACCGGTCCCAATCCGAAATTTTAGGGTCTAAAGAGTAGGGCATGTTTGGATCTAGTTTTTCTTCTACACCTTCATCAACAAACAACTTAGACATGTCAAACTGTTTGTAATTGTTAATGTTCTTGTTCGAATCTTTGTTTGAGGTGTCACCATTGGTGAGGTGAAAAAATAAAAAGAGGAGGCTAGGGTTTCATTGATAATGCACTATGTAATTGAATACAAAAATAATAATTTAACCTAAATACAAAGAGACTATATATAAGCTAAACAAAGGAAATAATGAAAAGACAGATCTACCCTTAATAAACTATAAAACAAAATAACCCTATATTTCTTAACATCTCCCCTCAAACTCACGATGCGGCGGCTACAAGCATCGAGAGTTTGCCAACTAGAAAACGAAAACGGGAAATAGAATGCGACTTGGTAAAGAAATCTGTAATCTGCAAAGAAGAAGAAACAAAGGGCAAAGTAATGGTGCCATGCTTGAGATGATGACGAGTAAGGTGACAATCGATCTCAATGTGCTTAGTTCGTTCATGAAAAACCGAGTTGTGAGTAATCTGAATAGAACTCTGGTTGTCACAATACATATGAGTGGGATGAGAAAGAGAAACTCCGATATCTGCAAGTAACCAACGTAACCAAACAATCTCTTTGGTAGTAGATGCCATAACACGATATTCTTCTTTGGTTGAAGATTGAGAAACAATGGATTGTTTCTGGCTCTTCTAAGAAATAAGAGAATCACCCAAAAAGATATAGAAACCAGTAATAGACTTGTTATCTGTGGGATCACTGCCATGATCAGCATTAGAGTATGATGCAGCTCCAAGGAAGAGGTGGATGGAAGTAAAAGACTCTGAAAGATTGTTCCCCGAAGATACCACAAAATACAAAAAACAGCTACCCAATGAACTATAGTAGGAGAAGCAACAAACTGACTAACAACATGACCAACATATGCAATATCTAGATGAGTAATAGTGAGATATACCAAGCTCCCAACAATGGTACGGTATAAAGAAGGATCTGACAAAGGTAAACCATCAGAAGAAGAATACTTTGCGCTAACCTCAATCGGAGTATCTACAGTCTTATTATCAGTAAGTCTAGCCCGCTCAACAACATCTTCAACATACTTCGACTAAGAAAGAAGATAACCTCTAGGTGAGTAGGCTACCTCAATACCTAAGAAATATCATAGAGAACCCAAATCCTTCATTTCAAACTGTCTAGCTAACTTTGTCTTCAAAACTGAAATACCAGTAATATCATCACCAGTAATATCATCACCAGTAATAATCATGTCATCAACATATAAAGACAGAATGATACGACCTGTATCAGCGCACTTAACAAAAAGAGCAGAATCATGACTACTAGATGCAAATCCAAGGGAAGAGATCACAACAGAAAATTTCTTAAACTAAGCACGAGGTGCTTGTTTAAGACCATATAACACTTTCTTGAGCTTGCAAACATACCTAGAATCATGTGAAATACTAGGAGAGCACGCCATATAAACTTCTTCTTGAAGATCTCATTTCAAGAAAGCATTTTTAACATCAAAATATGCCACTGACGAACCGAAGCTACTGCAATAAGAGTATGAATAATAGTCATTTTTGCAACAAGAGCAAATGTCTCCTCATAATCCATACCATACTGTTGAGAGTACCCTTTTGCAACCAACCTAGCTTTGTATCGCTCAACAGATCCATCAGAACTAGTCTTGATGTTATACACCCAACAACAACCAACAACAGTCTTACCAGGAGGTAGAGGAACCAAATCCCAAGTACCTGTCTTATGCAAACCAGAAAATTCCTCATCCATAGCTTGCTGCCAAAGAGGATCAAGAATTGCCTCTTTTTAGGAAGAAGGCTCAGAGAGACAATGAGTAAAGGCTAAAAATGAAACAAAAGATGAAGAATAACAAGAATAAGCAAAATCTGGTAACTTTGTGGACTTACGAATGCGTATGGATTGACATAGAGGTGGATCCATAATCTTAGACAAATCTTAATGGACCATAGGAGAAGAGGGAGCTTCACGTGTGCTAGAGAGTAAAGTGTCAGTACCTGTAGAATGAATAGTATGAATTGGTCGAGTATAATGTAAAGGTAACGGGGTAAGAACATGAGAAGGGGTATTTGAAGTACTAGGAACATGAGAAGGGGTATTTGAAGTACTAGGAACCTGAGATGACAAACTATCAGAATCCTCAGAAAAATGATCTATACGAATAAGATCGGATCTAGTCAAGTTATGAGTAGTGGATGGAATAGAAAAGAAAGGTATATGCTCAAGAAAAACAACATGACAAGACACAAAAAGTTTTTGAGTTAGTGGATCAAAACAACGATACCCCTTTTTACCTTCACCATAACCAAGAAAGACACAAATAGCAGACCGAGAGGACAACTTGCTGCGTTCTGCATGAGGACGAAGAACGAAACAAGTATAACCAAAAACTCTAAAGAAAGAATAATCAGAGGCATACCCATACAACTTTTCGAAAGGAGAAAAACCTGAAATATGAGAAGATGGAATTGTATTAATTAAACCTACAGCAGTAAGAACAGCTTCACCCCAAAACAGGCTAGGAATAGATGTAGACAATAAGAGAGAACGAGCAGTTTCAACAATGTGCCTATGTTTTCTTTCAGCAACACCATTTTGCTCAGGAGTATCTGTACACGAGGTTTGGTGAACAGTTCCATCTAATGCAAGCAACTCACAAAATTTATTATAAGTGTATTCCCCACCCAAATCACACCTAAAACATTTGATAATAGCAGAATGTTGAGTTTTGATAAGAGCTCGAAAGACTATGTATATCTCAAAGAATTCAGAACGATGTTTCATTAAATAAACCCAACAATAACGAGTATGATCATCAATAAAAGAAACATAATATCGAGACCCTCCTTTTGTGGTAACAGGAGAAGGTCCCCATACATTAGAATGAATCAAATCAAATGGAGAAGAGGAAATAGAAATACTTCGATTAAAAGGTAAAGCTGAAAATTTTGCCAGTTTACATCCACTACAATAAAAAATATCACAAGTTTGCAAATTTCCCAAAGCCCTTGTGGAGGCCAAAAATCTCAAACAAGAAGACGAAACATGACCTAAATAAGAATGCCATAAATAAAAACTAGAAGAAGAAGGACTTAAATGAAAAGAAGACAAATCAACACTAGTAGCAGCAGCAACTGGCACTTTTAACTCATCCAAAATATATAGTCCCCCCTTCCTACGGCCTGTCCCATTCAGCTTTTGAGACTGCAGATCCTGCACATAACAAGAAGAAGAAGAAAATGTGACTAAATTACCAAAATCACATAACTAACCAACAGAAGCAAGATTTAATGTAAGTTTCAGAATATGATAAACAATAAAGAGAGACAAGTGAAGTGTGACAACAGAACCAACACCTGCTAAAGGCATATGAGTGTCATCAGTAGTTATGACAGGAATAAAAGACGAAGGAGACACAAAAGCAAAAGATGAAGAATCTGGAGACATGTGATGTGAAGCACCAGAATCAAAAACCCATACAGAATGTGACATACCTGAAGAACTATGAGGGAACGAACCTACGGAAGAAGAAGTAGACATAGCTTGTGGCTTTAAGGAGAGAAACTTCTGAAATTGCTCAACCAGAGTACTAGGATCGGTGAAAGGACCTAATGAAACAACTGCTGCAGTATTAGACTGTGGTGGTTTGTAACCTTGAGGTGGTCTATGAGCATTAGATTGTGACTGGTTGCTAGGCTTCCAAGCTTGAGATTGCTACTGTGATTGATTCTACTGTCTCAACTTAGGACACTGAGCCTTCCAATGACCTTTTTACTTACAGAAACTGCACTTGTCGAAGGCAACCCTTGTGTAAGGCTTATTCTGATTATTAAAGAGTGGCTTAGAAGGAACTGCTAACACAGAAGGATTAGAAGTATAAATAATTCCTTTTTTCAGAATAAGACTTAAGGCGTATTTCTTCAGCCAATAACTCACTGACAACTGAGTCAACAGAAGGAAGTGGAGAACGATGCAAAATTGAACCTCTAAGTTGTAATATCCCACTTGAGGTACGTACTTAAGATTTTCTGTATTACTTAAAGGTTCATTGATTTAGCTTCAAATGAGTTTGTATGGTGAGTTGGTTGATTTATTGCATTGAAATTGGTTGAAATTTGGTGAATTTTGGAAATCCAATCTTCGATGGGGCGAAAAAGAAGCTTCGCCGCGGCGAGAAGGAGCTGAACCGACGGGTAGGTTCTGCCCTGTTTTGCCGGGGCGACGGAAAGTTCTTCGCCGCGGCTACAGGCCTAATAAAAAGTTTCTTGAGTTTTCTAGAGAATTCTCCTTTTGGGGCACAATGACCATTCTACCCCTAATTAGTAGGAAAAGTGGGGAGTAAAATGTAAGAAAATTTAGTAGAGATTGTGGTTGGATGGGGGTGTATTTGTAAAGAATCAAAGGATATAGATGGAATTTCTAAGGAAGGGCAAGGGCAAAATGGGAAAGGGTGATTATAATATGAGCTAAAAAGGGTTAAGTGTAGAGAAACCCTTTAGTCCATCCATTTCCACCGCCTCTTCCATTGCCTACTTTCTCTCAATTTCTCCATCCAATCTTCCAAGATTTCTAAGGGGTTTAAGAGAGCTTTTCAGTCATTTTGAGTAGAGATTTCATCTAAAGCATCCTAAGGTAAGGATTCTTGCTTTAGATGTGAGTTTGCTTATAGTTATATTGAAGTCTTATTTGGTTGTTATTGCTCTTGTTGTTGTTTTGAGTTGTAGAGGACAAGAAAACAAAGGAAAGGAAAAGTGCTAAGAAGTCACTTTTTCACAAGGTAAGTAAATCCAACCAACTTGAGTTTTGAATAAGTTTTTGAGTAGAGATTTAGAGATTGAGTAGAGATGTATGCTTGTATAAGTATGTTATGTTGTTGAGAATTGAGTTGAGATGAATATGTATTATGAGAAGTGTTTTTGATGTGTGATGAGAGATGGAAATTGAGTTGAAGTTGGAGGAGTTTGTATGAATATTTTTGGGAGTGTTTTCCTTGGCAGAAATTATGACTATATAAGGGAGTTTTTCTCCCATTTTGGATGATTAAAGAGAAGAGTAGAGTTATTGATAATTAGAGTTTTTGGTATGCACAAAAGTTGTTTGATGAAATGCCTAAGTGGAATCTACCCTGTCACAGCTGTGACCTTTTGAGTAATTTTTCGGCATGTTACGGATTGAACTGGGTTTAGACCAAAACATAAAAGTTGTAGCCCTGTCTCTAAGCTTTAAAAAGAGACCAAAATCGTAGCAATCCGAGGTGTATAACGCAAGTTATGGCCTTTTTAGTGTGACCTATGCAGAATGACTGTTTTGAGGAAATCTTGTATTTGGCATTTCATTAGTGCATTAGTGAGCATGAGCTATCTATACACATCTATACACATTTGTTTATACACTTAAGAAGTAGCTTGAGACATAGTAGAGAATTTGAGTATAAGCTACTTTAAGAGCTAAGAGAAAGAGAATAGAGGAGGTTGTGCAATGGGGAACCCGTGAGTAATGGGTAGAGTATTCCCGCATGTACGCCGCATTGAGAGAGCGGCATGAGTATGAGATAGAAAAGTGGTGTAGCCCGTGAGAGTGCATGCGGATGAGGGCTATACCCGAGTACCCGAGAGAGAGATTATACACTCACATGGTCAAGGGTTCCGAATCCATGCATAACCCAGTCCGATCAGCTAAAACGAGTAGAGGTCACGTAAAGCGGGAGTGAGTCCTGGCCGTGCCCCGGTAAGATGGGGCCGTGACTTACTAAAGAGAGTTAATAGAAAAGAGTTCTAAGAAAGAGAAAGAGAGAGAGAAGTCTCAAAGAGAAATTGAATGAGAAGTTGTAAGGAAAGAATTAGAGAGAGAGAGTTACGGGGATAGATGAGTAGAGGATTTACTTACTGAGCATTATTTTCCTATGTTTTGCAGGATCTAGGTGAGGACACGGTCGGATGGACATCAGCGTACGAGGGGAAGCGGTTGCACTGTCCACCATGTTTTTGACAATTTTGTATAAAATATGTATATGTTTGTAAAGAATATATATGTTTAATAAAAAGAAAAATTTGGGCCCAACTCTTTATACTATTTTATATGTATTTTATTATGTACATTCTTATGAGTATTTGAGTAGAAAGTGGTTGTCACATAAGTCCTTCAAAATCACTGCGAAGTGTAGTTAAAAACTGTACCAACCATTGCTGCTCTCTACTAGCAATATAGGCACCACATGCCTTTAATTTTGCAGATTCTGTAAGAGCCAATTGATCCCAAAGAGCTGTCATAGCAGAATAAAACTCATGAACACTCATATTCTTCTGCTGAAGAGCTCGTATGTCATTCTCTAATTGATACTGCTTTGCAAAATTTGATTGAGTAAATAACTTTTGCAGATGATCCCAAATCTCCTTTGTTGTCTCATACTTCGCCAACTGTGTACCTATGGAATGCTCAACAGAATTGTTAATCCAAGTAATAATTTTTGCATTGTTTGCTTCCCAGGCATCTATCAAAGCAGCATAACACTCATCAGTATTCCTAAGTTTCACAGAAGTTCCACTGACATATCCCCACATCTTTTTAACCTTAAGAAAATTTCTCATCACATAACTCCAACAGAAATAATTCTTGTCATCTAACCTCACACTCACAGACTGAAGCGAATCATCTCTTTCAGTAGCCATAATCAAAGAACAAAGAAAACCAGTATGCAAAAGAAAGGAAAACGAAATACCAGATTATAGAAATTGAACGAATACCAACGAAATACCAGATTGCAGAAACTGAATGAATACCCTCTCCAAAAATTTTCTCGTAAGCTGTGTTTAAGATTAAGCCTCGTCCCATGAACCTTGCTCTGATACCATTTTAAACAATCCAAAGAAAAAATAAAAAGAGGAGGCTAGGGTTTCATTGATAATGCACAATGTAATTGAATACAAAAAGAATAATTTAACCTAAATACAAAGAGACTATATATAGGCTAAACAAAGAAAATAATGAAAAGACAGATCTACCCTTAATAAACAATAAAACAAAATAACCATATATTTCTTAACAGTCTAAACCTCTTCAAGGACACAGTGAGCGTAGAAGTGTTCGCGAATATCATTGAAGTCTTGCTCGGGAGTCCCAAATTTCTCGACGCTGATTGTACCACGTAAAACGACAACTATCAAGAAGAGGCAGAGGAAGGTGACTTTACTTCGGCGAATCGCTCTCTAGATCTAGCGGACTCACTGAGTCCCCATGCACCAAGGATCTTGACTCGCCTAAGTCGAATCGGTCAGAGAAAGACAGACAAAAGGTTCAGAAATGTGAAAGAGAGTTTTAGGATCTGAACACCAAATAAGGATTAAGTCATTGAAAAGCTTAATGGAGAGGGTAGTAGTGTAATTAATGGAGAATTTAAGGGCAATGAAAGTTAAGGAAAATCGGTGGAGTTGAGTGGGGATGCGGGAAGAGAAGAAGAGATGAAGATTCACAAAGAGTTATGAAGAAAAAAATTTGTCCCGACAATTTTTTATAATTTTGTAATTATTTAACTAATATTTCCAACAAAATTTTATTATTTGTTTGGCCCGTTTCAAGTAGTCACGTTGGAGGATTTGTGTGATGTGTGAGAGCAATAAAACTATGCTTACTCACAATCTTACTAACCATCTTACTATCCTGATAAATATAACGGCATAGTACGGGTACTATGCGTATGTACCCGTAGTATGCCGTTATATTTTCCAGGATTGTAAGATGGTTAGTAAGATTGTGAGTAAGCATAGCATTACTCGTGTGAGAGAGGTGTATGTGCGTCATCAGTGTTGATGTTAAAACATGGGACCGGATTTCCTAAAAGATCATGTTGAGCTGGCATCATTAGACATGGTAGATCCAATTGGTATTTATTGTACAATAATTGTTTTTTATGTTTTAAAAGGTAAATAAATAATTAATAATAAGTTGAGTATAACACTGTGTATATAAATATAACACTATTACAAGATTTGACCTAACATGTTAATTGCTTGATTGATTTTATTTTACAATATATTTGCCAAGTTATGGAAATCCCAAAGTAGTTTAAGTTCAATTTTCTATAAATTTTTGTTACTATACTTTTCACGTTTTTTACAGAATATTTTTACTGTTATTAAAAAAAATTGATAAATATATTTTATCACGATTTTAATTTCTGCATAAATTATTTTTTTCACTTGAATATTTTTGTCACGAAAAAGACTCGTCGCACTTTAGAAGTATAAATATAAACATTTTTATCATTATTGAGATGACAAAAAATATTTGTCACGCCTATATTATTTTGACAATAAAATATTTGTCATGTAAAAATATTTGTATAAAAGGTTATTTGTCATGTTATTAAATTTTTTACAAAATTATTTCCTTCACTATACAATTTTTGACAAATAATAATGTCATATAAACAAACATGTGACAAAATAAATGTTATCATAATAAAGCCAATAATAAATAAATTTTTGTCACTCTTAAAATTATGAGCAAATAATTTAATCACTATTCACAATTTTGACAAAATCAATTTTGTCATAATATATTATTTTTCACCATAAAACTTATCATTTGGTCTTTAAATGTAAATCAATTATGACAAAATACTACTTATAGTGATAAAGATTGACTTCTACTATTACAAATAATTTATTACAATAAACTAATTTAAATTGATAAATTATTACTATCATAATAAATAATTAGACTATAGTGATCAAACGCTTTTTTATCATCATATACTTTAAAATACGAGCTAATGTGACCAACCTGATCAACACTGGTCTATTGTCAAATATCTAAGGATATCAGGTTAGGAGGAGTTTGTTTTACGTCATGTCCAAAAGAAAGGAAATATGAGCTACTCTACCTAATCTCTTAAAGAGCAGTTCATACTAAATAAACAATCCTTATTGACTTTCAGTGAATCTCACGCTCATCCATATATTGCCTTACGAGGGATCCACGTCCAGACATGTACACAATAGAAACCCAATACGTGGCGCAACTCATTTGCCATCCACAAATGAAAAATGTTATGCTTACTCACGAATTTACTAACTATTTTACTCACCTTTATTAAAATTATATATAGTATCTGTACTATCCGTATGGTATCCATATTATACTTTATTTTTACAATGGTTAATAAGATCGTAAATAAGTATAGTATTACTCTCTACAAATTAAGTGGCCTTTGTTAAATTCAAAAGTCACTTCTCTTCTCTCCTCATGGGGACCATACCCATTTATTTTTTCTCCTTCACGTTATTTGAGTAATACTATAATTACAAAAAAAATTTACAAATATTTTCATACAAAGTGATATGATAAAAAATAAATAGAATAATAAATTTAACAAATTAACTTTTTATTTCACTCTTCTATTCATTTAACTTTTTATTTCACTCTTCTATTTATTTTTTATCACCTTATTTTTTTATAAGTATAATATTATTGTATGTTGTCCAATGAGAGACAGCTGAAGCCTAATTAAATTATGCTATTATCAGGACAGCCAGCAAGACAGTTGAAAATAGAAGCTTTACGGTGGAGAAACCCAATACGTGGCGCAACTCATTTAACTCCATATGCCATCCACAAATTGGGTGGCCTTTGATAAATTCAAAAGTCACTTCTCTTCTCTCCTCATGGATCATGCCCGTTTATTTTTACCCTTTCATGCCATTTATAGGTTTCCAATGAGAGACAACTAAATCCTAATTAAATTATGTTATTATCTGATTAGGATAATTAGGATTAGAATTATTAGAGTTTTTTTTAGAATTAGAATAACATGTAAAACTATATAAAAATAAATTAGAATTTAGTAAATAATAATCAATAAAATTCTCTTCTCTTAAACTTTGAATTATTATTCTTCCTCAAACTTCTATTTTCTCATATAAAATAAAAACACTATCCTATCATAATATTTACTANTTTGTATAAAAGATTATTTGTCATGTTATTAAATTTTTTACAAAATTATTTCCTTCACTATGCAATTTTTGACAAATAATAATATCATATTAAACAAACATGTGACAAAATAAATGTTATCATAATAAAGCCAATAATAAATAAATTTTTGTCACTCTTAAAATTATGAGCAAATAATTTAATCACTATTCACAATTTTGACAAAATCAATTTTGTCATAATATATTATTTTTCACCATAAAACTTATCATTTGGTCTTTAAATATAAATCAATTATGACAAAATACTACTTGTAGTGATAAAGATTGACTTCTACTATTACAAATAATTTATTATAATAAACTAATTTAAATTGATAAATTATTATTATCATAATAAATAATTAAACTATAGTGATCAAACACTCTTTTATCATCATATACTTAAAAATACTAACTAATGTAAACAACCTAATCAACACTGGTCTATTGTCAAATATCTAAGGATATCAGGTTAGGAGGAGTTTGTTTTACGTCAGGTCTAAAAGAAAGGAAATATTATTGACTTTCAGTGAATCTCTAACTCATCCATATATTGCCTTATGAGGGATCCACGTCCAGAGGCACAACTCATTTGCCATCCACAAATTGGGTTGCCTTTGTTAAATTCAAAAGTCACTTCTCTTCTCTCCTTAGGGGGACCATACCCATTTATTTTTTCTCCTTCACATCATTTGAGTAATACTACAATTATAGAGAAATTTTACAAAAATCTTTATACAAAGTAATGTGACAAAAAATAAATAAAATAGTAAATTTAATAAATCCACCCTGCATATAACATTCATATTCTACTTTTCTAACTGAAATTGTCAAAAAAAAAAAAAAAAATTACATATTAATATTTTTTTAATTTGATGTGGGCCACGGCCTACCCTCAACTTACTCTACGTCTGCCTTGTTCATGCGTATAAATACTGATCATCTTTCGGAAATATGTAAATATGGACTAACACTGATTTTTGACATAAATTCATGACCATTGATTGATGATAATCTAATGGTTTAAAAATTATTTAGTTGAAATTAAAAATTAATTAATTCTAACTTCTTATTAAAAATCGTTAGATTACATTGAATCAATGATTATAAATTTGTAGTTTCCAAATTCGTTTGAAATTTTGTTTTTTTTTTTTAAATTCAACATAAGTAAAGTTGGTCAAGATTAAAATTTTTCATATGAAATTTGATTTTTAATGTGTATGAATACTCGTCCACTTTCTGAAATATCTTGTTTTTTCTTTCTTTTAAAATTGGACAAAGTACTTATGTGAAGAAATCGTTGCACGAAAAATTTTGTAGTTGCAAATTCTGTTGAAATTTTGTAGTAAACGCGGTCCAAATTAAAAAAAAAAAAAAATTAATTATATATATATAAAGTATGTCCTTACTTAAATTTTGTAAAACCATGTTTTAATACTATTGGACTCTCATCTTTGACAAAAATGATTTTTATAAATCAATCTAATGATATTAAACATGATTCTCACAAAATTTACATAAGGATATACATATAAAGGGCAGAGTTCTGCAGTCTCTCTTTTTTTTTTAACACAAATAATGACACAAGTTTTAGGCCATTGGAGCCCTATGAATTGTTGAGATTCATACAATATTCACATTTACTGCACTTGAAAAAAACATAATTTGATTTAATTTCAGCCATTCAATGTTTTAATCTTAACTGTTTAAAATTATGTAAAGATTGTGTATATATATATAATTGAAATTTATTAGTTGTAGTTAAATTAATGATAATATTATTATTTTATTTAAATAGTAATTTTTCTATTATCGTGGCGACCAATTAAGATAGCCAAGAAATTTGCATGGGCTCCATAAAAATAGGTCCACCAATGATCAATCACATCAAGTGGGGAATAATTTGTTTTTCTAAATAGGTAGAACAAGATAAGAGTTTCAAAAAATAAAAGGTATTATAATTACAATAAAAAATCTAAAAATCTAAGGAAAAAAAATGGAAAACCCATCAAAAGTTTTTTTTTTTTTTAAAATGAATAAAAAAATAAAGGCACTCAAAATTAAAATAGTTTGACATTACCATAAAAACAAGAAAAAATTAAAAAACAAAAATAATTAAAAACCATTAATATTAAAAGAAATTAAAATAAAGCTATGAAAATATAAAAAATTATATATAATTGTTTTCAAAAAATTTGGTTTTAAAAACCCATCAATTTAGTTAGTCAATATTGAAAACCATCTAATCTATTTATTAACCCATATATAAAAAAATTGCTTTACACATAAAATATGAAAATATATTCTATTACGGCCCATCTACTCTATTAATTGTTGATTACATATTTTACTTAAGTCCATAAATATTTTTAAGTCCAGTTCTAACAAGGGAACAAAAAAGAACATTTGAGAAATGGTAATGTTCTATGTAAAACCATTACAAATTATATATTTTTTTAAATTAAAAATTTGGCATAAAATAATATCATCCAAATTTGTATTAAATTCGATATGGATGTGTTGTGAGCAGTGAGGGCATTGAATTCAATTTTTAAAAATGGCAGCAGAAGCATGGAAGGATTGTGGAACATAAGTGAGAGCCATGCAGTGGAACTGCCACCAATGATACTGAATTTGAAGACCCTATAATAATCCTGCTATCAATGTGATTGCACTTATGACGATGGCTCAACCTGCCATATCACCCAACTGTAAGCTTTCCTTTCTCTTTGCTCGGATCATGCGGGCCGTGATGTTTACAAGTTTAATGTTCAATACTACAAGTTCGATATTGCAACAACAGACTTATATAATAATTGATAAAAATACTCAAATACTTGGAATTGTGATATTCATGGCATAAGTTTATTTTTAGTTTGTGAATGCAGATAAAGATTTAATTTGTTTTGCAGGAGGGTGTTGGTTGACTTTTTACAATATGGTCCTACACTTCTCTATAATTACATTTTGTCCTTGTTGATGTGGACTGATGTGGTCATCGGTTGTGTCTCTTGAGCAGTTGTCTTTGATGGAAAGACAACTGCATATAAGAAAGAGACTTACAGTCCCCATTGATGTAGTTTTTATTTTTTAGTTTCAAAACCATCACCCAAAATTGCAGTCAGTGGAAGATCTCGTAATTTATAGAAGCAAGAATAACAAACACAATTGCTATGGCCGGAGTTTTGTCATTTCCTTCCGCATATATTCCATGGAGATTTTATATTGAAATTGATTGTATTATCAAATGAATATTGGAATATGAATGTGTTTTACATTGATATAGAGCTTTATTTGAATCTCTGCCTAGCATGAAGTGTTTGTTGCAAATCTGAAAAATATTGCAATAAATTATTTTTTTTTCATTAAACCCGTCTGTAAATCAAGCATACTTTTATATAATAGAATCTGTTCGATTTTGATGTCATTGGAATCCTTGTTGAAAAAGCTTTCCAACAGTATATTATTTGTCAAAAACGGAGTTCTGGTGCAAAGTTAGGCTAGTTTAAGTTTTGATTAGAAATTATTGTTTGGTGTTTTCGGAAGCCATTTATGGCATGATTTGGACAAATTGTCATTTGGGATGTCACTGATTATTTGTTATATGTCCACATTCAAGTTTCCCATCGAAAACGCCGGAAAAATGGCCGGAAACGGGCTGTTGAATTGGAAAAAATGGGTAAAAGTTACAAAAAAACGGTGTCAAGAAGAACCAACCCAATAGGATAAACGTCAAACTGACTCGATCAAAGTCAAAAGTCAAAACAGGTCAACGACCTGGTCAACCCCAGCCCAAAACCCGTTCACACCCGATCACAGTCCAGACCGGTCAATGAATTGGTCAACGGGTCAAACCGGTCACTGAACCAGTCAACGGTCCAGACCGGTCTAATGGGTCAAACGGGTCAACCCGACTCATCAAACGGGTCAACCTGACCCTGTCAAGACCCGACGCGTGCAGGCGTGTGAAGATCTTGTGCTTGCGTCAGCGCATGAGGGTGCGTGTTTGGGCCGTGTAAGTGCGTGTTTGGCGCGTGTAAGTGCGTGCAGGCGCGTGAAAGGGCTTGGGAGGAGCGTGAGGGCGCGTGAGAGTGTGTGCTGTCTCCTGGCGCGCTGAGGGCGCGTTCTTTAGTCACAGTGGCGCGTGGAAGTCGTGACAGCTTGTATGATGGTTTTTTATGTTATATATTACTTTGTTTGCATAAATAATGTATTTTCTTGTATTGATTTGTGTTATATTATCAATTCATGTTATAAATTATTTGATGTTTTATGATCGTATATATTTTTGATTAATTTAGATAGCCGCAGCATCTAAATTATGATAATATATGCATTAAGAAATATTAGTTATGATCATATTGGTTAATACATCGTTTTGTAGTTAATCATATTAGTATAATCATTTTACCCAGGGAAGTGTTATTTTTATGATTAATTAGGGATGAATAGATTATTCTTATTTCTTAATTGGCCCACATGTATTTGAAATTTAATAATTTCTAGTTTCATCATTAAAGGATAATGAATCATAATTGTAATGTCTTTACCCATAGGGAGATTTATGATATGTCGATTCATTTATGATTTATTATTTGTTTTACATTGGTAAACTTATAATTGTTATGATGGTTGTGCCTCATAATTTATTTAGTAAGCATGTCTATTGAATTGCTTACAGTTGATCAAACTTTGATGATGGTTGAGGATAAGTCCTAATTTAATGGTGATAGCTACAAATCCTGGAGAGAGGCTATCCTCCTTCATTTAGTGCATAGATCTTGACTATGCTCTTCGTAAGGAAGAGCCACCAACACCTACAAATACTAGCTCTAAAGCTGAGATTGCTTTGTATGAACGTGGGAGCGATCCAACCGTTTAAGCATGATGTTTATCAAATCTCACATTACAACTAGTATCCGTGGGTCATACCGGAGTGTGAAAATGTCAAGGATCTGATGGTGCAATTCATCACAGTTTGAAACATTAGATAAGGCATTGGTAGCATCCTAGAGTAGATTAACTCCATGAAGTTGACTGGTATAAAGGAGTTCGTGCATATTATGAAATGAGGGACATAGCTGTTAGTTGAAATCCCTTCAGATGGTGATTAATGATGACTTCCTGGTGCATTATGTCCTGAACTCTCTCTCGTCTCATTATACTCCTTTCAAAATATCTTATAACACACAGAAGGATAAATGGTCAATCAATGAGCTTTGACCATGTGTGTTCAGGAGGAGGAGAGCCTTCAGGAAGTGAATGAAACTGCACATCTGGTGACAGGAAATGTCAAGTACACTTCAAACAAGAATAAGAAGTGGAAGAAAAGGCAAGCTGCATGAGGTTAGACAAAGTAATAAGGACAATATCAAGTGTTTCTTCTGTAAAAACGGGATACATGAAGAAGGATTGTCCTAAGAGGAGCCTGGCTTGACAAGAAAGGTAACCTCTCATCTCTTGTGTGTTATGAATCTAATATGATTTGTGTTTCACATAATGATTGGTGGTTGATTCTGTTCTACAATCCATGTTCTAATACCATCAGGGTTTTCTGGATCAAAGGAAGCCATTAAGAAGTGAATGCAACATCTATTCAGGAAAGACAGGTGCCTTCACTGTTGAAGCTGTTGGAACTTTTAGACTTATTTTAAGTACTAATTATGTTTTGGATTTGGAACACCTTTTATATTCCTAGTTTTTCTAGAATTTAATTTCAGTTTCTAAACTTGTACCATGTGGATACTCTTTCACTTTTATGTAATTCTTTTAATTTAATTAAGAACTCATCTATTGTTGGAATGGTACTTTGGTTGATGGTTGTTGTAAAATTCTTAAGTGATACTGTTCCTTATAGTCTTATGACTTCACTGCTAACACTGGTATGAACATACTATTATGTATGAAACTCTTCTTTTTGTGGCATAGGAGATTAGAACACGTCTCCATTGATAGGATTAAAAGGTTGGTAATGCTGGAGTTCTTGAAACTCTTAACTTTACTGACTTTGATACTTGTGTAGACTGCATTAAGGGAAAGCAGACTAACAAATCCAAGAAGTGCTAGGAAAAGTTTTGAACTTTTAGAAATCATACACACAGATATTTGTTGCCTTGACATGACTCTAGTGGTCAGAAATTTTCATCACCTTTATTGATGATTACTCACGTAATGTATCTCTATATGCTTTATCCAAGGATGAACATGGATGCTTTCAAATATATAAAGCAGAAGTAGAGAAACAATGAACAAATTAAGATCGTGAGATCTGGATAGAGTGGGTGAATATTATGGTACTACACTGGTATAGGACAAGCACAGGTCCATTTGCAAATTTCTTCAAGAGCAGGTATTGTGGCTCAGTACACCTTGCCTGCACACCATCTCAGAATGGTTTAGTAGACGGAAAATAGAACATTAATGGATATGGTACGGAGTTGCTAAGTAACTCCAGACTTCCTCATTCTTTTGGTTGAAGCTCTCAAAACTGCAGCGTATATATTAAACCGAGTTCCAACTAAGGCGGTTCCCAAAACGCCATTCGAATTATGGAAAGGTTGAAACCAAGTTTAAGTCATTTACGCATCTGGGGTTGCCCAGTTGAGGTTAGAGTTTATAACCACAAGAACGGAAGTTAGATCCTAGACTATTAGTGCATATTTTATTGGTATGCAGAAAAATCCAAGGGATATAAGTTTTATTGTCCTAACATTCCAGTAGAATTGTTGAATCAAGAAAGCCAAATTTCTTGAAAATGATGTGGTCAGTGGGAGTGATCAAATCAGAGACTCAGTCTCTAAGAAAATTGATGTTTCAGACAATGCTCCTACATCAAGTAAAAGATTGGTTGTTCATCCAACAGGGTGAATAAGAGGAACCACTCAATCAAAATCCACATTCTGATGCGATTGTTTTAGAAGATCATTTTTGACCAACCTCCAATACAAGTGGAACAACCAGTTGTCCAACAGTCTCAAGAACTGTTGATACACATTAGGAGATCTACTAGAACAAAGAAATCAGCATTCCTACTGATTATAAGTGTATATGCAAGAGTCTGACTGTGCATAGGTATTGAGGATGATCCGACACTTTTTTACAAGCTATGAACAATAGTAAATCGAATTGTGGTATATGCCATGATTGACGAGATGAATTCATGGCGGATAATAAAGTTTGGGACCTTGTTGACTTGCCTACTGGAAAGAAACCTATTGTTGTAAATGGGTATTTAAAACCAAAAATGATTCATTAGGCAACATTGAGAGATACAAGGCTAGACTTGTTGCCAAGGGGTTCACCAAAGAAAGGAAATAGATTACAGAGACACTTTTCTCCAGTTTCTAAAAGGATTCCTTTCGTATCATAATGGCATTAGTTGCCCATTTCAATTTAATTTACATCAAATGGATGTTAAACAGCTTTTCTCAATGGAGATTTGGAGGAAAGGTTTATATGAAACAGCCTGATGGGTTCATTTCATGATGGTGACATTTGTTTTGCAGCTTAAAAAGTCCATTTATGGACTAACAAGCCTCCCGACAGTGGTATTTGAATTTCACACTATTATCTCTCATTTGGTTTTGTAGAGAATGTCATGGATCTGATATACCACAAGGTCAGTGGGTAAAATCATCTTTCTTGTGTTATATGTGATGATATTCTCCTTGCAACCAATGATTTGGGTTTGCTACATGAGGTGAAACAATTTCTTCTCTCAACATTTTAGTATGAAGTATGAGTGAGGCGTCTTATGTCATTGGCATAAGATTCATGGGATAGGTCTCGACATGTTTTGGGACTATCTCAGGAAGCCTATATTAATAAATTCTTGAGAGATTTAGGATGAAAGATTGTTCACCTAGTGTTGCACCCATTGTTAGGGTGATAGGTTCAATCTGAACCAATGTCCTACACTTGAGATTGAAAAGAACAAATGAAAACTATTCCTTATGCTTCAGCTGTTGGAAGCCTAATGTATGCTCAGTCTGTACTAACCTGACATCGCTTTTGCATTTGGCATGTTAGGAAATATCAAAGGAATCCAGGTTTGGATCATTGGAGACTGCAAAGAAGGTCATGAGGTATCTTCAGGAACTAAAGGTTTCATGCTACTTATAAACGTTCCAACATTTTAGAAGTCGTCGAATATTCAGACTCAACTTCGCTGGATGCTTGATTCCGAAATCAACATCCGGATATGTTTTTATGCTCGCCGGAGGTGCTATATCTTGGAGAAGTGCCAAACAATCTTTAGTTGCCACTTCTACCATGGAAGCTAGTTTGTTTCCTGTTTTGAGGCAACTACCAGGTTATTGGTTGAGAAGTTTCATTTATGGGCTTGGAGTTGTTGATCTATCTCTAGGCCAATAAAGTTATATTGTGACAATTCAGCTGCTGTATTCTTGCTAAGAATAATAAGAGTGGAAGTCGAGTAAACACATCGACATTAAGTACTTAGCAATAAGGGAGCACTTTAAGCCAAGAAGTCTCATTGAACACATACATACTGAGCAGATATTGCTGATCTCTAACGAAAGGCAGGCCCCAAAGACGTTCAAGGATCATGTTGTTCAAATGGGACTATGTCCCGCTTTGTCACTATGAGAGTATACTTTCATTGTCTGAAACTTTATAATTTAGTTGTTTTTCTCTTTAAGTTTATACTTTTGGTTGGAGACAAACACTTCTAGAGGACCTAGAACAAACTTTGAGGTTTGTTCATAAGTGATATTCCACATTTAAGCGTTTATTTAGAAAGAGAAAAATTGCATTGTATACATGGAAGGTAAACTTGTTTAAAAGGGACTTACCGCTATGATTCATGTAATTTCCCCTTTCTAATTGCCCATACACATATACATCTCTTGTGTTCTGGATTATATTATACAAGTTTGGACCAAGTGGAATGTTAGACTTTTAACATATGGTCCTACACTTCTCATATAATTACATTTTGGTCCTTGTTGATGTGACTGATGTGGTCATACGTTTGTGTCTCCTGAGCAGTTGTCTTTGATGAAAAGACAACTGCATATAAGAAAGAACTTTACAGGTCCCCATTGATGCAGTTTTTAATTTTTAGTTTCAAAACCATCACTCCAAATTGCAGTCAGTGGAAGATCTCGTAATTTATAAAGGAGCAAATAACAACAACAATTGCTATGGCTGGAGGTTTGTCTTATTTCCGCATATATTCCATGGAGATTTATATTGAAATTGATTGTATATCAATGAATATTGGAATAAATGTGTTTTACAGTATGCACTGAGCAAAATTGGAGTGATTCCAAAAGAACTGGTGAATTTGAAATATCTGACATTTTTGTATGAATTTTCCCACTCATTTATTTTTTTTAATAATATATTCATCATGAGAATCATCGGACACTAATTTTTTATCATCTTTTTCTGATTGAGTTTTGTAGGAAAATCGATCAAAACTATTTCACTGGTCCTTCCTGAATTATTGGAAATTTATCTCGATTGAAGTTATTGTGAGTATAAATATCATGGTTTCCAACCAATGCTTCCATGCATCTTTATTATCTCCAAATCCGACATTTATCCTTAATAAAATCGAGTTAATATTACTTATTAATATAAAGAAAAAGGAAATTATAATCCATATTATTACAAACTGTGTAACGTCCCGGTTCACTATCAAAGTCTATTGAATTTTATTCCTTACCCACATTAAATAGTAGACTCAGATGTATCTCCTTGATTTGAACCTTAGACTTCATCATTAAAACACAACCACAGTGCTCTTGATTAACTATTATCGTGCAATCTGTAGATATAAAATTAAGATAAGAGAGGATCCTAGTTCGTAAATCCGAAGCATTTGTTTCTCTCTTGAGTGATATCCATAATTTTAATTATTATGTTAAAATAACTAAATCATGTGACAACTAATTCTTTTAAGTAATAATTGACTTTGATTCTTGAAAAGGGAAATTTTTAGAAATTTTATCTTTAATACTTAAGGTTATGCTGCTAATTGATGCCTTTGTTTGTTCCTTTGGCTGTTTCCAGGTCAATTGCCCACAATCATTCTCTGGCCAGTCCCCAAGGAGCTTGGAAACCTTAAGGGTTAACTGTTCTGTAAGTCTTAAAAGTTTCCTCTCTTTTCAATTGAGTCCGTGATTAGAATCGTTTTTGTTTGAATTCACATAACTGCTGATTCCTAAAGAAATATATTTATTTCATAAATGTTATGCAGTCTTTGGTTCCAACATTTCTCAGGAACACTCCCTCCGAACTTGGTAACTTAGCCAAGCTTGAGCAAATGTAGGTTCCACTTTCTTATTTGTTTCAGTGTAGTACTAATTTGACACGAAAATTTATGTCCTATCAAATTAAGAAACTTTTTGATTGATAAGTTTTTAACAGATACATAAACAGTTGTGGATTGAGTGGTGAAATTCCCTCATCTTTCGCTAATCTTCGTAATATGCAAACTATGTAAGAAAGATCCCCATCTACATGTTTATGGCATTCAATTTCTGCTGGAAGATTACTTTGCCTGAAATTAGCGTACAATGAGTGTCTGTAAAATTTCAGGTGGGCATCAGATAGTCCTTTTACAGGCAAAATACCTGATTTTATTGGGAATTGGAGCAAGCTCGTATCCCTGTAAGCTGCGAAAACTTTTGCCTTTTTATCTTCTATTGTGTTGTGTGAATGATAACGTAGAGTTGATTGAATGTTCTTGCAGGAGATTTCAAGGGAACTCTTTCGAAGGTCCTATACCATCAAGTTTTTCTAACTTGACCTCATTGACCTCCTTGTTAGTATATCTTTGGGTGTCGATTTTTCAATATCTTACTCTTTTTCCTTTTCTCTATGCAAAGAGAAATCATATTAGTCTTCCTCGAATTAATTTTGTAGGCGTATCAGTGATATATACAACATTAGCTCTTCTCTTGATTTCATTAGAAGAATGAGGAACTTAACTGACTTGTAAGTTTACACATACTTAAATTCACATTTTCTATTCTTCTTGATTAATCTTTTAAATTTTTACACTAATCAGTTGTTTTCTTATTTGTAGATCTCTGAGAAATGCTTTGATCACTGGTAATATTCCTTCTGACATTGGAGAATACCAGGAGTTAATGACTCTGTAAGTTGATGTTAGAAACAAAATCTCAAATGCATTGCCACTAATTTCTTGGTTTTAATCGAAAATTCATCTTTATTTTGCAGGGACCTGAGTTTCAACAATTTAACTGGTGAAATCCCTAGTGCTTTATTCAATATCAGTTCTCTTACTTGTAAATTCATCAATCAGCCATCTGTCAATTTAAAGATCTTCAGTATTGAAAAATTAATAGTTTGTTTAAAATTTTGATATGAGCCTTATGCCTTCCATTCAATATCCAGGTTTCTTGGAAACAATAGTCTGTCGGGAAACATTCCGAGCCAAAAAAGTGAAAATCTTCAAACCATGTAAGCCTTTGTTGTATATATATGACTGCATTTCTGCGTGTGTGTGTGTGTGTGTTTGTTTGCATATTATAACAGGTCTATGATAAATGTTATATATATATATATATATATATATATATATTGTGTTATCTAGATCTGTAATTTTGTAGATACTCCAGTATAGAGGATTTATGTGCGCCAGATGAATGACGGTGTGAGAAATAGATTGACAAGAATAAAGGAACATACGGTGCTGCGTACCAATGTTATGGCGCATCCTTTCTATCCTATAACCAATGTCATATGTTAATTGCTCTAGATTTTCTGAATCTGTTCACTGTTTCTATTGATTCAGTGGTTGCAAGAGAAAAGTTTGATATGTGTCATGGAATTAGTCCACTGATAAAAGCAATAGAATTCTTTTCATACAAACTCTTTTGAAAATCTACTCAGTGCATTTCTCTAAATGCCAAAAACAAATTGATGGAAGCAATTGAATTCTTTTCGGAATTGTTCTTAGTTATATGCATATATTGGTACATGTGTTGCTACTCACAGGTGGCTAAAATACTTAACAATTTTCTGCAGAGATTTATCATACAATTTTCTATCAGGAACTTTTCCGTCATGGGTGACTTCAAATTTGCAACTGTATGTCTCTTAAACTATTGTACTTGCTTTCTTCATCTTCATTTTCTAGAATTAAAGACTTCGCTTTGGAGCCAGCTTAGGCATTGTAGACCTCATATGAGCATATCTTTCCTTATGTTTTAGTCTCTTTTCTAGCATTCGAAGGGCTAATATAAAGCAACAATCTTCATTTTCTTGTATTGATTCTCCAAAAAAAAGGGTACTTTAACTGTTATGCCTGGGAAAATAGGGCTGATGTGGCGCTCAGCTAGTGCGAGTGATCAAACCTCGGGAAGATCCCACTGACATTCTGGCGTAGCCGCATCGCGTGATGATGCAAGCAGCACACTCCTGTCAGTACAGTGGGTGCGCGCTAGACTGAAGAAAGGATAGAGGACGTCTACGTGTCCAATCCCTGCAACAAATCACGTGAATCACTTTAGAAGGTGGGTAATGTGACATAAAGAAGGATTTGCACGGATAATCCCACCAACTCACAGATTCAGTAATGATAACCTTAAACCATCCCACTATAAATTGGGAGCTCTCCTCTCATTTAGGGGATTAACTAATCTCTCAAAGAAATGCTTATACTCTCTCTCTCTCTCTCTCTCACTTGTAAAATCACTTGTAAAGTCACTTCGCTGACCGCGACCAGACCGCTATCATTAATACACATCAGTGGATGTAGGACTTGCTTCCTTAAAGCATCCGAACCACTTTAAAACTCTTCTCACTGCATTTACTCATTTTTTCTTGCATTCATGTGTGTCCTTTGGGCCAACTCAGCATTTCACACGTGCGTTTCGTTGGTGTCAAAATCACGCATCAACAGTTTGGTGCTAGAAGGAGGGCCTGATTTAGCATTCGTCCTTCATCAGGAGAATCTCTAACTTACGGGTCTTACAACACCAAATGGCTTACCGATTTAAACCTGAGCAAACCAACCAGAAAACTGAAGGGATCCCTCAAATGCAGGAGGATGCCTCCCCCGGGGTACCCTCGGCTCCGCAGACCACCGCGAGGAACATCCCGTCAAGTTCACAACTTGACCTTGCCGTTCTAAGCTACCTAGAAAGGTTCAACAATACTTTCCAAATGGTTATGTAAAGATTGGACCGTTTGGACCAGGGTGCGCAACCCAAGTCAAATGCAGCGGTGCAACCACCAAAAACGCCTGCAGGTCGCGCGAAAGAGCGGCAAAGGGCGATAGCTCATGCCGCGAGCACTGCAGCGCGTCGAAGAAAGGGTAAGCAAGTGGCGAAGAATGGGCCTCAAAGCTCAAAAGGCCCGGCGAACGCTAACCACGCCCAGGGTAGAATACTTGTGGCGTTGAGACTCGGTGAAAGGGTACAACTCGAGCCATCTCATGCCACATCACGTGAAAACCCCCACAAAAATGCTGGGCGGGGCGATTCTCATCACTGCTAGAGCAATCCTGATCGTTGTACGGGAAGTTACCACACTTCGCGGGTCGGTTCGCACCATCGCAGAGGTCGTGAAAATTCCCCGAATAATGCAACGCCATCACACGGCTCTAGCCAGCGTGTGTCAAGATTGGTTGGGACTACCGACAGAGGCAATAGGGAATCCGACCTACGGTCATTCCTCAACCGTAACCGTGAGGGTCGTACCCATATTGCCGAAAGTAATCCCTAGGTAGCGCCCTACCTCAAATCGAAGAGCTATAGTAAGATCTTGATCAACTAAAAGCTTAGCAAAATGAGCAAGGGCAGGTCGCGTCAGCGTCTTCCTTTTCTCCGACGGTGTTGGCCGCCCCACTACCATCGAGATTTAGAATGCCCGACATGCGAGCATTTGATGGAAATTTCGATTCGCAGGATCATTTATATGAATTCAACGAACTGATGGAGCTTCACTAGGTCTCAGATTTGGCAAAGTGTCATTGTTTGGCAGTGACCTTGACCTCTCATGCCAAATGATGGTTCAGGTCGCTCCCAGCGGGATCGATCAACTCGTGGCCTTAGATGAGCACGACGTTCCTGAGGCACTTCTAAGCGAATAGAAAGTTCTCGATACCTTTCAGCTACCTCAGCAACATAAGGCAAGAGAAGGATGAGTCCCTCCAATCATATATAGACAGATTCCACAGAGAACTCAACAAAGTGGCTCACACTCCTGAGAAGTCAGTTCGGACTCTCATCATTGCAGGAGTTCGTCCACAGACCGACCTGTGGAAAGAGCTACAGGTTGAGGACGATGTTTCCCTCATCTATTTTTACAACCTTGCGGAGAAATATCTCTGTATTGAAAGCTCTGTAGCAGCACTCCACTGTCGCGACCGTGGCACCTCAGGCAGTGCTCCTGGTCGGGAAGGAAGAATGAGAGTTGATCGCAGATGGGCTCCTGACGATCAGCGAAAAGGGAAGAAGCCGCGCTATGAGCCTAAAAAGTCCTATGCCCCAGTTCCTCGTCGCGATCGCGACAGGAACCAATATACTCCCTTGAATGCATCTGTATCAGCTATTCTTGACAAATCAGAAGAAGCCAGCCTGCTCGGAGAACCTGAACCCATGAAAAATCTCCCATCGGCTAGGAACAGTAAGAAATATTGTCGCTATCATCGGGACAATGGGCACCATACCATGAATGCCGAGCTTTCAAGCAAGTGATCGAAAACCTCATCAAGCAGGGACATTTCAAGGAGTATATTGATGACTCTGCTCCCTCACAAGAGAAAGATCAGGGGGAGCCAAGCAAGAAGCATCGTGATCGCAAAGGGGTGTGCACCCTCAATTTAATCTTCGGGGGACTGCACTTTGTGGGGAACTTGCGAGGTACCCAAGAAAGGTATGCTCGCAAAGCTCATCACGACCCTATCAGAGTGATGAGCGTAGCACAACGACCACAAAAAGTTCGCAGGGAGGAGGAAATTTCCTTCTCCGAAAAGGACACAACACGACTGCACCATCCCCACGATGACGCCTTTGTGATCACACCTCTAATAGGGCCCCATAATATCCACATAATGTTAGTGGATAACGGAAGTGCTGTGAACATCCTGTTCGCTTCCACTTTCGAAAGAACGAATTTGGACGAGGCCGACCTGAAGCCTGCCTTGTTCCCTTTATATGGTTTCATGGGGGACCACCTGCTCCCCAAAGGAACGATCTCACTCCCAGTCACGCTGGGTGATTTCGACGAAGTGACCAATGTAACTGAGTTATTGGTAGTGGATTGCCCGTCAGCCTTCAATGGAATCCTGGGGCGACCTCTACTAAGACACTTCAAGGCAGTCACTTCAGTATACCATCTGAAGATGAAGTTCCTCACCTTGACAGGGATAGGGGAAGTCAGTGGGTCTTAGTGCGTATCTCGCGACTGTTTTGTAAAAGCAGTCCAGATGGCGTGCAGAGGGAAAGGCACCTCGCGTAGCAATCACAGACAGGCAATGGCGATCAGCTGGATCGAGCCACAGCCTGGCCCAGCTGAGGATAATATAGATCCTCGCATTCAAGACTGCCCTTCTAGTGGGCTAGTTGAGGACCTGACTGAAGTACCGGTCGACCAAATCGAACCGAGCAGGGTTTTAAGGATCAGTAAAAATCTCAATCCCCAGCTCGCTACCGAACTGACCAGCTTCCTCAGGGAGAACATCGATGTGTTCGCGTGGTCACACATAGATATGGTCGGGATTAGCCCAAATGTTACTTGCCATACATTAAACATCGACAGTGAAGCCAAGCCAGTCTGCCAAAAGAGGAAAGCAATGGATCCGAAGAGGTGCTGCCTTCCAACTTGAGGTGGATAACCTCCTCCGAAATGGATCCATCCGAGAAGCACTCTATCCGGCCTGGGTTGTCAACCCAGTTCTAGTAAAGAAGCCTAACGGCAAATGGCAGACTTGTGTCGACTTCATTGACCTCAACAAGGCATATCCGAAGGATAGCTTTCCCTTGCCGAGGATCGACCAGCTCGTGGATGCCACCTCGGGGCACGAGCTGTTGAGTTTTATGGATACGTACTCGGGATACAATTAGATTCCGATGTACGTACCAGACGAAGAGCATACATCTTTCATTATAGATCGTGGGCTGTACTGCTGCAGAGTTATGCCTTTCGGCCTCAAGAACACTGGTACAACTTACCAGCGACTAGTTAACTGAATGTTCTCCGAACAGATAGGTAGATCCGTGGAGGTCTACGTAGACGACATGCTGGTCAAGTCGCATGTCGCTTCAGATCACGTAGCATATCTCGTTGAGATGTTCAACATCCTCTGACAGTACCGAATGAAGCTAAACCCCCTCAAATGTTCATTCAGAGTATCCTCAGGAAAGTTCCTAGGGTACATGATTAACCAGCAGGGAATTGAGATCAACCCCGAAAAAATCCAAGCTCTCCTCGATATGAAGAGCCTGACCAACAAAAAATAGGTCATGAGCCTAAACGGGCGTATAGCGGTGCTAAGTCGTTTCATATCGAGGGTAACAGATTGTTGCTTACCATTCTTCAATGTACTCAAGGCCAATAAGAAGTTCGAATGGACTCCCGAGTGCGAACAGGCATTCCAAAGAATAAAGGAACACCTCAAGAAGCCACCACTTCTGTCCAAACCTCTCCCATAAGAAATCCTCATTTTGTACCTGTCCGTCTCACAGTTCGCGATCAGTGCAGCCTTGGTTTGGGAAGAGAACAGAACGCAATGGCCAGTACACTACACGAGCAAGCATCGATTGGATGCCGAGATGCGGTATCCAGAAATGGTTCGATTAGCTTATGCCCTGCTGATCGCTTCCCAAAAGTTGTGACCTTACTTCCATGCCCATACAGTTCATGTAATGACTAATTACCCGCTCAAGCAAGTCCTCCATAAGCCGGAGGCGTCGGGTAAATTGCTTAAATGGGCTAGGGAACTCAGTCAGTTCGATCTCCATTACAAACTGAGATCAGTTATCAAAGGGCAGGCTATTGCCGACTTCATATCAGAGTTCTCGCATCATCCAACAAGCGAGTCGGAATAACAGCCCAGCGAAGTCATCCAAGAAACTGTTCAAAATTTCACGACCTGGACTCTCTACGTCGATGGATCATCGAACAGAAAGAGGGCTGGGGCCGGTCTTCTCTTATTGAGTCCCCGAAGGGGCTCGTATTCATGGCATTCTCCGGTTCGGTTTTAAAGCAACCAATAATGAGGCCGAGTATGAAGCTCTGCTCGTTGGACTATGGTTGGCCAGGGAAATGGGGGCAACCATGATCAGCGTCCACAGTGACTCCATACTGGTCGTTAACCAGATTTTGGGAGAGTACCAAGCCAAGGAAGATAACTTGATCAATTATCTGAAGAAAGCTAAGGCCACACTCGAGCCGTTCAAGCACTTCACGATCACTCAGATTCCTAGAGAAATCAACTTTGTTGCGGATGCCTTGGCAAGAATAGCCTCATCATTTGACTTAAATGCACCGCAGAGCATTCCTGTTCGGTTCGTCGAGACTTCTAATATTAGCCCGATCGAACAAGCCGTGAACGTAACAAAATCAGATTCCTGGATGACCCCTATCATTCAGTATCTCAGGGACGGGACCTTACCCGACGACAAGGTCGAGGCAAGGACTCTGCGAACAATATCTGCTCGTTACAACCTCATCGGAGACTAGTTGTACAGGCAGAGGTTTAGCGCCCCTCTCCTCCGATGTGTGACCAGCGAAGAAGCAGATTACATCATGAGGGAGATACACGAAGGGATCTGCGGTAACCACACCGCCGCACGATCTCTTGCCAACAAAGTTGTTCGTCAAGGGTACTACTAGCCCATAATCCAAGAAGACACCTACAACTTTGTCAAAAGGTGTGACAAGGGTCAACGGTTCGCGAACATACCGCAAGCTCCCTCTCACCAACTGATGACTATAACCAGCCCCTGGCCGTTCTCTATGTGGGGGATCGATCTCATCGGCCCCTTGCCAGTTGGTAAAGGGGGAGTAAAATATGCCGTGGTCGCGGTGGATTACTTCACCAAATGGGTCGAAGTCGAGCCATTAGCTGCGATCACGATCAGAAAACTCAAGGACTTCGTCTTCAAGAACATTGTGTGCCGATACGAGATTCCTCATACTTTCATCTCAGATAATGGTAAACAATTTGACAACGAGGAGTTCAAGCAGTTTTGCGACGAGCTGGGTATCCATAAAAAATTTGCCTCTGTCGTAAGACCGCAAGCAAATGGTCAAGTTAAAGCTGTCAACAAAACCATAAAGCACACTCTAAAGGCCATCAAGCACACTCTAAAGGCCAAACTTGGCACAGCCAAGGGAAATTAGGCCGATGACCTTCCCAAAGTCCTGTGGGCGTATAGAACAACTTCGAGAACCTCTACCTCAGAAACTCCCTTTTCGCTAGCCTATGGCTGCGAAACAATGATCCCTGTGGAGGTAGGAACCGATTCACTTCAAAGGGACCTTTACAATGAAGCGGACAACGAAGCGCTTATGCGAGCAAGTTTGGACCTTGTTGAAGAATGACGCAGCAAGGCTTCGCTAAGAATAGCAACCTATCAACAAACCGCGAAAAAGGTTCTTCGATTCTAAGGTCAAGCGAAGAGACTTCCAGGTCGACGACCTTGTATTGAAGGAAGTTCTCCTCGGTACTAAAGAACCAAGTGCGGGAGTTTTGGGACCAAACTGGGAGGGCCCATACCGCATCGCCAAAGTGATAAGACCGAGGACTTACCACCTCAAAAGGCTAAATGGTTCCATAGTACCACGAGCTTGGAATGCTGAACATCTTCGACCTTACTATCAGTAATTCCGAACTTAGTTTCCTTGTAAAACTTATTTTTCGCAAACTTTTGTAAATAACTTGTAATTCGGTTCGCTTTACATAATTCAGTTCGCTTTACATATGCAATTCTGTTAGTATAAAATTATGTTCGCATAGACTTATTCCAATGTAATTGTAAGCAGTTACTATGCCATCTCATATGTAATAGAGGGTACTCAAAATTTCCAAGCACTGAAAATTTATTAAAAGCGATTTTTATTCATAATAAAGGGGAGGTACACAAAGTAGGATAAGGGCTACAAGGACGAATCACTGATCCTCGTTCCCAGGACTTGGGGGAGCGACCTCTATATTCCTAGGTTGGTCGCCGACTTCCTATTCGGGCACGACCATCTCTGGGACATACTCCGGATGGTCTTCTGGATCAAGTCCCTGGGTTGTCTCCTCAGCTTCAGCCTGGGCCAGGGCAGCCAGTTCATCCTGATACTCACCAGGAAGATTAGACAGATCCATCTCAGGGTTCTTCGCCTAAAGAGCGAAGATGGACTTGATCGTCTAGTCTACAACCCTCTTCTCCGTTTCCGCTTCCTACCTTTCCATCTCCACGGTTAGCGAAGCAATGCAACCCTGAGAGAAGTGAAGTGTGGCCTCAAGCTCTGTTTGCTGCTTTTCAGTAGCCTCCCATAGGTTGGCCCTTTCCTGTCCAGTTCGGCCTTCTGGAAGTCCATTGTGCGGCGAGTAGTGTCCATTTCAGACATGAATTGGTCTGCCTGAGCAATGGACGAATCTCTGTCAGCTCGTGCAGCCTCCAACTCCTGTACGAGCCGAGCATTCTCCTCACGCAGCTCAACCAATTGCTCAGCAGACCTTAGCTGCGCCTTCTGCTGAGATATGTGCAGGGAAAGCAAAGCATGCACGATAAGACAGAGTTAGTATATTTCTTAAAGCGAATAAAGATCCCCGACCAGGACAGCTTGTTTACCTGGCTAAAGAGTTGGAACGATGTGGACAGCAGTTCGGTAGAACTGGATGTCAGAAACTGCTCAAACGAGTCCGCTAGTCTGCACTCTAGGAGTGTTAGTACCACTGGCTGCAGATGATCCGGGAGATGAGCCATTGACTCCAACATAGGCGTGTTGACACCCTCGACGGGTAGAGCCTGTCCCGCGGGTTCTTTGCCCAACCTCCTCCCGGGGACTATGGCTACAGGTCGCATCGGCTGGCTGATGGAAATGCCAATCGTGCCTCTAGGCAGCCCTCCCAGGCTGAACGCTCGGTAAGGCTACGACCTCTCGGGCTGAATGCCCACTCTTTTCCCCTCGGATTCCCCTCTTCGGTCCGGATTTGCCGTCTTTTCTTGGGCCTCGAAGTCGTAGTCTTTTGCTTCGGGTGAACAGCGGGAGGAGGAACTTCAGTAGGTCGGGCCGGAGCACCTGCCTGTGTTCCTCTGACAGGTCTGCTGGGATCAGCTCCAGCGGGTCCGGTGGTATGCCTCCGGGGAAAAGAAAATTGTCTTGCTCACGGTGACTTGGACACTCGAGGAGGCATGGTCGCTGCATGCGAACGTTAGTAAAATAGTTCATTACAAAAATATATATATATAAAAAGACAGTCGAAACTTACTCGGTAGGGGCTCTAACGCTGCGGACTCGTTGAAAAAGCCGTACCTCCATAAATTTTCGGTTGTCACGAGCAACCTTGCATCGCGTCTCTCTCTGGGCAGAAAGCCAAATGCTATGATCCTATCCGGGTCCGCGAGCAGGTTTAGACTGGTCGTTAAGTTAACTGTCAAGGAAAGCAAACGGCTCGTTAGCAAAAAGCAAAAAACGAGTTAAGCTCAGAAAGAAAGAGAGCCTACTCGGATCCTGAAAACGACTGATGTCGTCATAGCAAAAAAAGAAAAACTTTGCGTCATATGCTCTTGCATTGCTCGGATAGCTATGTATCCCAGCCTGTATTGTGTTTCGTCTGGATAAGTACCAGGAATCCTTGTCCTTACTCTTTTTCAAGATATAAGAGCAGTTGAGCTCAACCGCGGTTAGCTCGTCCAGCTCATTCTCCCGACATGCGATGTACATGGTGATGGCGATCATGTACGCGTTTGGGGTAAGCTGCATCGACGCGATCCCAAAGTGATCGAGGACCGACCTGGTGAAAGGGTGGAAAGGAATCAACCCACCACCCTTAAAGATATCTTCGGAGATCGCAGCAAACCCACGTGGTGGATCTTGGGCAGTATACGCCCTTTCATGGAAGACATCTACCCTGACAGCGAACTGGTCAACTACTCTTCGCCGCTCGTCAATGGTAAGCGCTGAATAAATTCCTCGAAGGGGGCCCGCGAGAGCACCCTCTTCGGGCAAGTCAGCCCCTCCCTTGGCTTTGGTCGTTAGGGGGTCCATTTTTGTAATCTGCAAAAGTGACAAAAGGGTACTATTCAGTCTTCGTACATTTTCGTATGATGACGTGGACGAAAAGTTTTCCTCAAACCCATAAAAACCCTAACAGTATGCTTAAAGCCTTCAACAACTCCAGCCCGACAGAGAACATTTCACCTCCGATAAGCTATCGATGGACAGCCACCGTATAGTGGCTGTTAAAAGCTAATGACATTAAAGATAAAAAAGAAGTCATCTTTACCTCTGAAAATGAGAAGGATCGACTCTTCTGTTCCAAATATCGGACAAACGCCACTCTGAAAAGCGAGGATTCAATATCGGCAGAAGTTTCTTGTTCTCTGATAATGAAAATGTTGTGACTTCGCTTGAAAAGAGTTTGGGGTTTTATAATGGAGGAAGTGGCGCTTTGGTTTCCCGAAATCAAACGACGTTTGAGCGGAAAACGCATCTAACCGTTGATCGTGACCACGTGTCATGAATCAACAAGGAAGAGTGACCATCACGCCTCAGGAAACCAGACCGTCACCCCCTCTCGCTCAAGTGACGGCATGACTTTCCCTTTTCCGCATTTAATGCACCCACTGCCGCATTCAATGCCCTGATAAAGAATGTCGTTTCAGCATGTTTTGCATTTAATGCGTATAACTGGCACTTATTGCGCAAAGGACACGTCTGTCAGAGCAATGAGCATTTCATTTAATGCGCTCACTGTTGAAAATGCAACAGATATTTGAAGAGGTCGTTACCAGTAACATTCTTCGTCGCCAGTTACGAGGCGACGCGACTCTTCGGATCTCATTAGCCACGAAGTGACCTGATTGGTCGGCCCTATCTCGTGACAATTGTGAAGCGATGTGACGCCTGCTGTGAAGCAACATGGCCATTTGTCCTAAAATTACCAAGTAAGAACAGGTCGAGAATCTCCTCAGGTTGGGGTCACCATTAGCATCGGGTACCCAAGGCCAGGTCGCTGGTCCTGAGGTCGCAGATTCTTCTCAGCTACCTATGGGAATGTCCTCCCGATCTCCTTTACAATCAGGTCGGATCGACCAACATCTCTTCAAACATATCAGATCAAGGCATTTATAGTTTTCAAGGTTTGATCCTCAAACCTTAAAAACTAGGGGACTTCTGTTATGCCTGGGAAAATAGGGCTGACGTGGCACTCAGCCAGTGTGAGTGATCAGACCTTGGGAAGATCCCACTAACATTTTGGCGTAGCCGCATCGCATGATGATGCAAGCAGCACACTCCTGTCAGTACAGTGGGTGCGCGCCAGACTGAAGAAAGGATAGAGGATGTCCATGTGTCCAATCCCTGCAACAAATCGCGTGAATCACTCTAAAAGTTAGGTAATGTGACATAAAGAAAGATTTGCACAGATAATCCTACCAACTCACAGATTCAGTAATGATAACCTTAAACCATCCCACTATAAATTGGGAGCTCTTTTCTCATTTAGGGGATTAGCTAATCTCTCAAAGAAATGCTTATACTCTCTCTCTCTCTCTCTCTCTCACTTGTAAAATCACTTGTAAAGTCACTTCGCTGACCACGACCAGATCGCTATCATTAATACACATCAGTGGACGTAGGACTTGCTTCCTTAAAGCATCCGAACCACTTTAAAACTCTTCTCACTGCATTTACTCATTTTTTCTTACATTCACGTTTGTCCTCTGGGCCAACTCAGCATTTCACACGTGCGTTTCGTTGGTGTCAAAATCAAACATCAACATTAACCATTTGGGATAACATGAATAAAGCATAACACATTTCATAATGCCCTTGTTATATAATCCCTGCATCTATACTTCAACAACAAGAATACTTCAGATTTTGGAATACATTTGATCGCTGCTTTGAATTATATAGGAATCTGGTGGCTAACAACTTCGCATTTGACAGCTCAAATAGTAGGTGAGCTAGAATTCCTTTTTTGATAAATAAAGTGTCATATTTTTTGCATATTAATTATCACATTGCTTTTTGAATCTTCAATATAAATAAGCAGTGATGTTTTATGTGCTTGCCAGTGTCTTCCCTGGATTGAACTGTCTTCAGAGAAACTTCCTTTGCAATAGGAATACTCCACGCTGTAGGCCGTTTTCTTTCTTCTATTTAACTCTTTTTCAATAATATAGTGTCAAAATGCACTTAAATGCTGTTATTAAAATTAATACTTTTTAATCTTCGTATTTTCAGATGCAAATTTTGCAATCAAGTGTAGTGGTAAAAAGATGATATCTGATAACATAGTTTATGAGACTGAGAACACATCTTTCAGTGCAGCTTCATTTAATGTAACGAGTACAGAAAAATGGGCAGTTAGTAATGTGGGGTTGTTTTCTGATAGAGAAGATCCATCATACGTGCAAAATACACTTGTACAAGTGACCGGAACTCGAACGCCAGAGCTTTATCAAACTTCAAGACTATCCCCAGGATCACTTAGATACTATGGCCTTGGTCTTGAGAATGGTCATTATAATATAAGCTTGTTATTTGCCGAAACAGTTTTTGATGATCGAAGCTCACAGACATGGAAGAGCCTTGGTAGGCGTGTTTTTGATATCTATATTCAGGTGAACTTGTCGTGAGGTCATATTAATATTGTACATAGATTCCACTATTTCAATTCCATATACTTCAATTGAGTTGAGAAATATGATTTCTAACTCCCACATTGTCCTCTAAGGAACTCTCAAGTTAAAGGATTTTGATATATCAAAGGAGGCAGGCGGTGTTAACAGAGCAATTACAAAGAATTTCAATGCTATTGTGTTTGAGAACAATCTTGAAATTCACCTATTTTGGGCTGGTAAAGGTACTTGCTGCATACCTAAACAAGGCGATTATGGACCATCAATTTTGGCTCTTAGCGTCGTTCCAGGTGAAACTTGTGATTCCTTTTCATCTTCATTTAAGATGACTTGTACTACATTTGCTTATCTGCTTCTTACCACTACTAACTGAATTCAGATTTTGTACCAACTGTGAGCGGAATACCGCCAAATGCTATACACAAAAAGAACTGGACAGGGTTAATTGTTGGTGTTGCAGTCCCTTTGGGAATTCTGCTCTTCATACTGATATTTACAGTTTTTTACATAAGGAAAAAAGATGGTTATGATCAGGAAGGTAAGGAAACCATAGATGGTGTAAAAATCATACATAGCAGTTGCTACACTGCTCACTTACTTGTGCACATTTTGTTAAGCAACACAACTTTAGATTTCAAATACAGGATTCTTTGCATTCCATGAGAAATTGTTTAATAGGTAGTAACATCTTGTAATATAAATACTTCAGTGTTATGTGACTAATGCTATGGAATTGTCTATAGAAATACTATTAAGGTCTCCCATTCAAGAAAATCCATTTATTTTGAGTTTGAATATGCAGTGCTACAAGCGATAGGTCCTAAACAAAACACTTTCAGTTATGCTGAGTTGAGATCTGCAACAAATAACTTCGACTCTTCAAATAAGCTCGGAGAGGGAGGATTTGGACCTGTATACAAGGTAACTTATATCTTTCAAGTAAATCATTACTTTACCTTGGAAGTTGTATGTCAATTTTCACTAGCTATTGTTCTTCACAGGGTACACTTTCGGATGCAAGAATAATAGCTGTAAAGCAACTTTCAGTGGGATCTCACCAAGGGAAAACTCAGTTTATAAATGAGATCGCCACCATCTTTGTAGTGCAACATCGTAATCTTGTGAGACTATATGGTTGCTGCATTGAAGGAACGAAATGCCTTCATATATCAAGTGTTGTTCGGTATGAGAATGCACATTATGATTATATATTCATTGGTACAAAATATAAATTTAATGAGTCCAAGTTTCATATTATGAAACTAAACCACTTAGAAGAAGCAATATATTTCCTTAGGGCTGTACAACAATGTTTTGAAAGCTCCAAATTTCTCCTTAATTAAAATATATTATCCTTGAATCCTAAATTTCCCAATTCAATAGATATTAACTACTCTTTGAAGTTTCAACTAATGAAGCTACCATTTCTGCAGGAAATAGTGAGTTGCATCTTGATTGGCCTACCAGGTTTAGTGTATGCATGGGAACGGCAAAAGGTCTAGCTTATCTTCATGAGGAATCAAGACCAAAGATTGTACATCAAGATGTTAAAGCAAGTAATATCTTACTTGATGCCGAACTCTGCCCCAAAATTTCAGATTTCGGATTGGCAAAGTTGTACGATGACAAGATAAGTCACATCAACACCAGAGTTGTAGACACCATGTAAGCTCCTTCAACCATTTTTTCACATTGAAAGCATGTATAAGAACTCAGTGAAAGTTTAATCTTATAATTTAATTTAATTTAATTTACATATCCAGACTTTGGAATTTTAACCTTTAACTATTGTCAATCAACTTGCAGAGGCTATTTGGCGCCAGAGTATGCAATGCGTGGACACCTGACAGAAAAGGTTGATGTATTCAGTTTTGGTGTTGTTGCTTTGGAGATTATCAGTGGAAGAGCAAACTCTGACAATAGATTGGACACTGAAAAAATTTATCTTCTTGAATGGGTAAAGAATAAACTTCAACTCTGTTTCATTTTCTTTGCTTTCTCCTGTGTACTAAATTAGACAAACTCATTTTTCTCCTTGCAAATGGTCTTCTTTACATGATATTTATAGGCATGGAATCTTCATGAAAATAACCGAAGTTTGGGTTTGGTCAATCCCACATTAACCGAATTTAATGAAATTGAAGCTCTTCGAATAATTGGAGTTGGGCTGTTGTACACTCAGGCATCACCAATGTTGCGGCCACCCATGTCAAGAGTTTTGGCCATGCTTGCTGGAGACATAGAAGTGGGCACTGTTACTTCCAAGCCAAGTTATTTGACTGACTGGAATTTTAAGGACATAACAAGTGACTTTGTTAATAATGAAGATAGTGTTGCAACTTCATCTTAAAAAATCTATGGGAATAAGAAAAGTGAATCTAACAATCCAACTGTTCTTCGCCATGGAGTTGATCCATTGCTCTCCCCAGGAGATGTCATTCAGCTCACTGACATAATATCAGATGGGAGGTGAAAAGAAGTCATAATTAATATATGTTGGCACATTTTCAGCTGCAAACAACAATAAGACTTGTAATATTTGGGAAGTTATCAAAGTTGTATTAAGAATATGAGACAATTTATAGAATATTAGGATCATTATATTGAATGGGGTTTAGCAGAAGTTCACTTTGGTTTCTTCTTTTTTTGTTGCACTTGTAGCCCTTGAGATTGTAGAGCTTATGTTTCAGCAACTTTGTTTGCTTCTTAGAAGTGGACCTTTAAATGAAGGTTCACAGTTCAATGTTGGACACCAATAAGTTAGATGTAATTATTTTTTAATGTCAAGTCAACAATCTGTATCTTTACGGGGGTTAACAATTCAATTCGCTATAAGACACGTTTCCTTGATTAGCCCAGCACTAAACTTCAAGATTATCATAAATAGAAAGAGGGCACATACAGCGTCCAATGGTAACAATAATTTGTAAGACTGCCAAAGAAAATATTTATATTGTCCTTTTTCCTTTCCTATCAATAGTAACCATCATCTATTATCTGAAATCCAAAGATTTTAGTGAACGCTAAGCTTACTTGAGCCTCAAATGGTACATGTTAGCAAACCCTTGTCGGCTCCCATTGAAACTTGTTTGTTCATTTTGCATGTATATTTGAAACAGCTTAGGAGGAGAAGAGTACCTATCCTACCTCTCAACAACATTCCCCATTTGTTAGCCTAAAGTTAAAGATTCGATGACTCCTTCCTAACTCAATTATAGTGATTGATAGTGCCCAAAAATCGACGTCAACAATATCAGAAAGTGGCCTCACAATAGCTTCCTATTGCATACTTTTGAAGCTGATGATATTTTGCTAGAAATATTGTGAAAAACTCATATTTGTCAAACTTATAAGTTATGTGTGTGCACAACAGTTATGTGTGCACATTTGTTGCCAATCTAATGATTTGGCTTGTTTCATTTGTTGTGTGTGTGCACATAAGTTCTACGTACACACTGGTTGTCAGGCTTGTGTCTTGGCTTGTTCCATTTAGAGTGTGTGTGTGCACAACAATTTGTGCTTACACTCTCGCTTCAGACTTTTGCAACCCAGCACAAGTTGCATGTTTGATAAAGTGAAAAAGATATTTTTTATCTTTGTCTCTCACACTTTAGGACCTTTTTACATGTGTCATAGTATCCTTAAGTGGCGCAAGGGAATAAAGTTTCTTTTTCCGTTTTGTTTTGTGGTCCAAACCAAAAGAATGAATACTTTCCTTATTTGGACTAACATGGGTCAGCCCCTTGTTGGCTAATGTGGGACATATGTGTTGAGCAAAAAACCCTTCATTCTATAATATCCTTTCTTGTGTGCATGGATCTAACATTTTGATATTTTGTTTCATTGTACTCTGAAATTCTGAGAGTATTCTTTCTCTTAAGGTTCAAAGGTTCATTTCCATTATGTGCCAAAACCTCACCATATCAAACATAGACTTGATGACTCTTGGAACATGGTTCCTTTGCTTATACTGGTGCGTGGCGTCGATGCTTGAAGCTTGGAGGTTCACAAGCTCTTGAGTGTGTTCCTGAAGTGAAGAAGGTCCAAGTAGTTGCTACACGTTAAAGATTCAGAGTATGGTTCTAAGTGTAAAGTTGAACAGGGAGTTCTTTTTACTGTATCTTATATCGACTTTGAACTATATCTTATAATATGTTTCTTAACTTAGTGGATTTCTTTGATCTGGACAAGGTCCCATGGATGTAGGCTAAAAGTGGATTTAGTCGAACCATGTCTATGGCTGTGCTCTTTATTTTCCATACTTGTGTTTGATGTGTTTAAATTGGAAATGTTTTAATCTACTTGGTAATAATTCTGCTGCACCAAAAATGGGTAACCACACTCTAAAGTGAGTTAAATCTACAACTTTCTCCCTAACAAATATGAAGAAGAGTTTGTTGGTTGAAGCTGCAAGTTTTTGGTGCCAAGTTGCAAGTTCCATGTTTCAAATTTGTTAGCTTGGGAGCAATTGAATTGGGCTGACTTTTTGAAAGATTAAGTTGATAGTTTTAGGTGAAAGCAGCTGGTGATTTATTACCATTATGATGTAATATACTTGGTTTAGTTTATTGTGTATGGTTGTCATTCAAAGATGTTGAAATATCTTCTGCAAGTGAGGTGTAACAGTTACCAAAACTCTTGTATAAGTTATGTTTATGTTAATGAAATATGCAGATAATTTCCCAGCAAAAAACTTTCTCTCAAAAAACTATTTCCTTTGCATTCTTTGGCTAAAAACCAACATTTGGTATTAGAGCAACTCATCGAGATCTTAAGGGACTTGTGGAGTTCATCTTTCTCATATCTTCTTCAACTCTTCTCTTACTAAAAGACTTCCCTGTCAATCCTTTATAAAATTATCTTTATGGCTTCAAACACAACTTCACTTACTTCGCCAGTTTTCAATAGAGAATAGTTCCATATGTGGGCTGTCAAAATGAAAGCTTACTTAAGAGGCCAAGGTCTGTGGCAATATGTGAAGGAAGAGAAGCAGCCACCTCAACTAGGCCCAAAACCCACGTTAAACCATATCATAATCCATGAAGAAGAGACTGCAAAAGATCCAAGAGCTCTATCCCATATCCACTCAACTGTCCCAGATCAAGTATTCACAGGGATTATGGCTTGTGATACAACAAAAAAAGCTTAGGATAAGCTAAAGGATGAGTATATGGGAAGTGATAAGACCAAGAACATGCAAGTTTTGAACTTGTGAAGGGAGTTTGAAGTGTTAAGGATGTAAGAAGCTGAGTTAGTCAAGGAGTATGTTGATTGACTTGTTGACTGACTCATGAATGTTGTCAACAAAATTAGATTACTTGGTGAGGAGTTGACATATATGAGGATAGTAAAGAAAGTGCTTGTAAGTCTATCAGAAAGATTTGAGTCCAAAATTTCATCTCTTGAAGACTCAAAAGACCTTTCACAGATTTCCCTTACAGAGCTTGTCCATGCCTTATAACCTCAAGAACAAAGAAGACCGTTGAGACAAGAAGACAGCAATGAGGGAGCAATGATGGCTGCACACAAAGGGAAATCTATTCGGGGAGGAAATAAGAAATATGCTGGAGATAGAAAGGGGAAGGAAAAAGCTAACAATCAATGAGGAAAGAATGGAGCAAGAAGAACAATTCTTCCATGTTCACATTGCAAGAAGAGAACCCATGCAGAGAATCATTGCTGGTTTAGACCTGGCATACAATGTAGGTCCTGCAAACAGTTTAGCTACATAGAGAAACTTTGCAAGAATAAAGCAGATCAGCTACAACAGCAAGCACAAGTGGTAGAAAACTAGCAACAAAGTCAAGAGTCTGAACAATTGGTTGTGGCTTCCTGCTATGCAACTTAAAAAACTTAGTTAATTGACAATGGCTACACCAACCATATTACACTAGACTTGAACAATTTCGTGGACTTGGATCAATCATACCAGGCCAAAGCAAAGATAGGAAATGGAGACTTTGTAGAGGTCAAAGGAAGAGGTGAAGTTGCTGTCCAAACCCCAACAAGTACTAAATATGTTCCTAATGTTTTATATGTGCTTGAAATCAATCAAAATCTACTGAGTGTAGGACAAATGTTAAAGAGAAATTACTCTCTATATTTTCAAAATCTATCATATACAATATTAGACAATGAAGGTAGTGAGTTGATGAGGGTGAAGATGATGGAAAAAAGCTTCCCTGTTGAGTGCAAAAAACCAGAAGTTTAGGCCTTGTCTGCTAGCATAGATGAATCAGAATTATGGCACAAAAGGTTTGGCCATTTCCATTACAATGGCCTTAAAGAACTTAAGCACAATGTAAGTTATTTGTCAAATTATGAAATCAGTGTGAGAACACTGATCTATGAGGTCATGACATCGTCTTGCCTCTGCATAATCATTTTTGTTTACTTTCCAGTGTGACTTCTATTATATCGTATTAGCACCTCAGAGTCTGAGTGGTCACACACATCTGGTAGATATTTTGTTTAACCATGTATTGCATTTCAATATTCTCATGAGCTATCTTTATTCTCTTTGTGAGATATTGTTTGTGGTCCATAAAACTTGTCAATTTGTTATTCAATGAGCTGGAAAGTTTGTTTACAATGGTCGGTGGTTCCGAGAGAAATGGAATAAACTTTTTCATAAAGTTGAAACCATAAAGTTTTCTTGTTGGCCACCTGTCCATTTGCATTGGCTAGATATTTTCTATATAAACTCTTCTTCAATGCAATTTCATTCAAGAAGCTTGATTTTTCCTTGAAAGTACTTTGAATATTCTTAAAGGTTTCTTTTGTTTTTTATTAGGTTTCTATGCTTAGGTAGGCTTATAAATACCTTCATCAAAATACCTTGATTTTGTTCCTTCTTCTACGTTGGTTAGGTAGTTCATTCTAGAAGCCTGTTGAGCTGATTCAATTGAAGTGGATCTTTAGTGTTGTACCTTGAGAGAAGCTCAAAGCTGACCAAGGGGTCTCGTGTTCTTGGAGCTTGCTGTGGTAGTACGTAGTTTGACCAAAGGGGGGTGGAGATTGAATCAATGCAAAATAAAGAGTGCTCTTGCAATTGAGGCTTAATCTTTGGCTTTGTAATTAAACTGAAAATTATACCATAGTGGATTTGCTTCATTTTGGACTTGGTCTCGTAGATGTAGGCATTTTTTCGAACCATGTAAAAACCTGGTGTTTTTTATATTGGTTCATATTTGATTATTTTATGTTTGTGATAAATGGACACTAAAATCAACTTAGCAACCCATTCCGTTTAGGTTTAACACACTTGGTAAGTGATTAAGACTTTCACACAAAAATTTGGTTCAAAACTTACTAGAGATAAAAGAAAGTAGGGGTTATGTAGTGCCTAGCAACTTGGCAAACTTAATAGGCAACTTTTCCAGTAAACCAGGCATGGAGAACTATTGAAAAACTCCAACTCACCCACACTGATGTGTGTGGGTGAGTTGGAGTTTTTCAATAGTTGATGTGTGTGGTCCAATGCATACTCCATCCTTGAGTGGAAGCAAATACTTCATCTTGTTCATAGATGACTTTTCGAGAATGACTTGGGTTTACTTCTTAAAATAGAAAAAATTCAAGCTGTTAGTGGAGAATCAAACTAGTTTGAGTATAAAATCAGTTTAGAGTGACAATGGCACATCATATACCTCAAATGAGTTTGAAGAAATATGTAGGAGAGCTGGAATCAAGCACCAGTTGAGCAGTTTATACACTAGTTAAGTACTCCACCGCAAAATGAAGTCAATGAAAGAAAGAATATGACTGTTATGGAGATGGCCAGATGCATGATAGTTGAGATTAAGCTGTCGGACTCATTTTGGGCAGAAGCTATCAACACAAGAATCTATCTACTTAGTAGGTTACCAACTAAGGCTCTTAATAATAAAACTCCATTTGAAGCTTGGTACGAAGTTAAACCAATGGAGAACAACCTCAAAGTTTTTGGTAGCATTTGCTATACTCATGTTCTAGCCAGCAAAAGAACCAAGCTTGATCAAAAAGCTGAAGCAGGAATCTTTATTGGTTACAATAGCCAATCTAAAGCCTATAGGGTCTTCAATCCAGAGACTAAGAAGATTCTAATAAGTAGAGATGTTAGAGTAGATGAGATGTTGGTTTGGAATTGGGAAAAGAAAGAAATTGAAGAACAACAAAGAGAATATTCAGGGAACCAAAATGATAATAAAGAAGGTTCAAATGCAAATGAGGAAATCTCAATTAGAGGCACTAGATCTTTAGCTGAGGTATATGAAAGATGCAATGTTGTAGTAATGGAACCTACAAGCAACTCTGAAGCTACAAAATCAAAAGAATGGACAACTGCAATGAATGAGTAAGTATGATTGAAAAGAATGAAACATGGAACTTAGTTGACAGGCCATCAAATAGGAAGATCATTCAAGTTAAATGGATATTCAAGACTAAACTAAATGCTAATGGATTTGTAAACAGATACAAAGCAAGACTTGTAACCAAGGGCTATGCTTAACAATATGGAGTAGATATTTTAGACACATTTGTTCCAATTGCTAGACATGACACAATCAGACTTGTCTCGGCTTTGGAAGCTCAGTTCAATTGGAAAATCTTTCAACTTGATGTGAAATCAGCCTGTCTAAATGGTTGGTTAGATGAAGAGCTTTATGTAGAGCAGCCTAAAGGATTCGATGTTGAAGGGTGTGAAAACAAAGTCTACCTTCTAAAGAAGGATTTGTATGGATTGAAACAGGCTCCTAGAGCTTCGTATAACCCAATTACTGAGTATCTGTTATACAAGAAATCCTAATGAGCATACTCTCTATGTGAGGAAGTTAGATGATTGTTTAATTATTGTTTCCTTATATGTTGATGACCTGTTGGTAACTGGAAATAATTTTGATCAAGTGGAACAGTTCAAGGAAGCAATGCACAATGAGTTTGAAATGATAGATTTGGGGGAGATGACTTTTTTTCTTGGAATAGAGATCAATCAATCTACAAATTCCATTTTTGTTTGTTAAAAGAAATATGCCAACGAAATACAAAAGAAGTTTAATATGAAAAATTGCAAGTTTGTGGATGCACCTTTGGTGCAAAATCAAAAGCTTTGTAGGAAGGATGGTGCAAGCAAAATAAATGAATTTGTATGCAAAAGTTTGATAGGTTGTTTGTTGTATTTGAAAACTACTAAACCGGATCTCATGTATGCCTCCAGTCTCCTTTCCAGGTTCATGAATAAGCCAAGTGAAATCCATTTTAAAGTAGCCAAAAGAGTGCTAAGGTATGTTAAAGGAAGTGCAAACCTTGGGATTGGGCTAGATTAGTTGATGACATGAGAAGCATTTCTGGTTATGTGTTTTACTTGAATTCAGGAGCCTTCAGTTGGCTCTCCAATAAGTAGTAAACAATTGCTCAATCAATTGTAGAAGTAGAATACATCTCTGCAACAGTTGTCGTGAATCAAGCAATGGATTTGTAGCTAGAACAATATGATCCTACTATAATATATTGTGATAATCAGTCAACAGTAGCTATGGAAAAGATATCCCATCCTTCATGGTTGAGCCAAGCATATAAAGATTAAGTTTCATGCTATGAGGGATGCTGAGCAGAGCAAGGAAATTGAGTTAATTCACTGCAGAAGTGAAGAACAAATGGCTGACATAATAACTAAAGCATTGAACAAATCCAAGTTTGAAGAGATAACATTCAAACTTGGTGTTTCTAGCAAAAATATCAAGGAGGAATGTTGAAGTTGATGATATTTTGCTAGAAATATGAAGAAGAGTTCATTGGTTGAAGCTGCAAGTTTTTGGCGCCAAGTTGCAAGTTTTCAAGTTGTTTTGACCTAGTTAACCTTATTGTAAGTGGTATAGAGGTAAAATATGTAATACAATAGTAATTAATTAATGGAGCATGTCAAATCCAAAGTATAGACATTGATAAAAGAGATAAACATAGTTTCAAAAAATTAGTATATATATCTATATAGTGTTAGGAATATGCAAAGTCATCTTAAAAATCTAAAATTTTGCATTCTCTTTAATGTTTTTCTCTAAATTTAAATTCTATATTTTTTGCAATATACAAATAATTATTACTATGTAGAGGCAAGTGCCCTAAGATAGGACCTATAAAAATGGTAACTTATTACAATGTGGTTTATTTATAACTGGCCCAAGTTAGAACCAAAATTTTGTATGACTATATGGAAGTTATTCTTATATAGAGTATCAATATAGAGAAGTTTTACTATATATATATAAATGATGATATTAAGGAAGTGTTTGTATCGATCCTAGTTTGTAATTTTATCACGTGCATTTGTTCAATGCATGCCTATGTCAAGCTATATAAACTGCACCCGAAATCGTCATCTTATTGGCAGCAGTCAAATTTATATATAGAATAATATAAAATTAGTTTTGAGATTTAACCAAATGGGTTCCTAATTTTTATACTATTCATTTACTTTTAACCTAGTTCAGTCCCTCTCTTATTTTTCAGCATAACTGGGATTGAGATACATTCTCCTTCTCTTGTAATATTAGCTCCAAAATGAAGCTACTTTCTTCATCTTCTTCTTTATGATTTTCCTACTTTTTTGTATTTGCTTCTTTATGATTTTCCTTATAATCAAGAAATCCAGTGCTCAAAATGCTACTGCTACTACTGACCCTAGTGAAGGTATTCTTTCTCTCTTTGATTGTTTTTTATATTTTGTTGACATGCGAATATGGAATGAGTATATGTGACACCATTCTCATTCCTATTGTATTTTAGATATTATTCTATTTCATTTATTGTAGAAATTGCATCATTATTGTAATATTTTCTATTCTTCCATAGCTATCACACTTTTGTATAAATATGTTGTGTATTCACATTCAATTCTCAACATCTCAATACAATTAAATTGAATCCCTCTCAAATATCTCTCGGGCATACTCCAACCATTTCAATTATCTTTCTTGCCCACTCAAAGATATCTCTTGGGCATACTCCGGCTCTTTTCAATTGTCTCTCTTACCCACTCAATTTTGACATAGTATCAGAGCTCCTCTTTCAATTCTAACATGGTATAAGAGTATCCAGGTTTAGGACAATGAGTAGCTATTTATATGGATATATCATATATGCATATCTAGGAAAATTTTTTCAACAAGACGATAAATGCTAAGGAGGCTAGGTTTTAAATAGGACTATTTGTGACCCCTCCAGTGTTTCTTGGGAATTTCCTGGTGCATAATTAAATGATTTTCAGCACTTACTACTATCATGGGTTATTGAGTTGTTGTCCAACATCTTCCCCAGCGACTCTTGTTGTTCCTTCCTCCTCGGGTACTAATTATCCCGCATCTAATGGCAGACAACATTCGTATCTACTACGCAACTTGAAGATTATGACTTATACAAACCACAAGCTTTAAGGGGAGTGTTGACATGTGTAACAACTGCTGTAAACTATTACAATGCATGCATAATAATAATAGAAAATGGGCCCAAAACTTTTCTTTTTATTATATGTAATAAGTCTTCTGTACACAATGAGCATCATTTACAAAAAGCCATTTACAAAGACAAAAACAGGGGAAACAGTGTAGCTATTGCTCCTCGCTTGCCGACGCCCCTCGACTGCATCATCACCTAGATCCTGCATCCACAAAGGAAAATAACGGGGTGAGCACAAAATAATGCTCAGTAAGTAAACCCTCTATCTGTTTATCCCCGTATGTATTTCTCCTAATTCTTTCCTCACACTTTCTGCTGTTTTCTACTAAACGTCATGGCCTCATCTTACCGGAGGTACGGCCGAATGGCGTTCACACAGCACCATCTCACTCTTCATGACTGTCGGGTGGAGTTCACACAGCACCAACCCGTTCTTAGTGACTACCGAGTGGGGATCACGAAGCACCTACCCGATTTTCGTAACTATCGGGTGGAGACCACAAAGCACCTACCTGTTCCTCATGACTTTCGGGTGACGATCACAAAGCATCAACCGGTTTCTAATAACTGTCGGGTGATGATCACAAAGCATCAACCCGATTCTTATAACTAATCGGGTGATGATCACAAAGCATCAACCCGTTTCTAATAACTGTCGGGTGATGATCACAAAGCATCGACCCGATTCTTATAACTAATCGGGTGATGATCACAAAGCATCAACCCGTTTCTAATACTCTTCTCATTCACTCTACTCTAGCACTTCTCATTCTCTCTACCCTTAAAGTAGTTCCACAAAGTTCTCTACTCTTAGGGCAAGTGCATACACAAAGTTTCCTACCCTTTCTTAAGTCACTTCTCAATGCACAATTAATGCCTATGGATGGTTCATCTCCACTAATGCACTTATGAAATGCCAACATGCAATGTTGCAAGAATTAAGGTTCACTTCTCATACTCAAACCTCTATTAGGCATTTCATCAAACAACTCAAGTGCATAATAAAACTCTACTATAACAATAATTCTATGTCTTTCTCTAACCATCCAAAATGGGGAGAAACTCCCTCACATAGCCATAATTCCTGCCAAAGAAAGACACTTCCAAAAAGGATTTCTCAATATCCTTCAATTCCATCTCAAACTACCTTTCCAACCCACATCTCACTTCTTATACTTGAAATGTATGAACAATCACAAAGCAATAATAATCTCCATTTAAGACTCAATAACATGGCATATAACATGTATATAACATACATACATAATTGCTATTAAAAACCCTAATCAAGAAAATTCTCAAATCTCAACTTGGGTTGGGATTTACTTACCTTGTTATGGAGAGATCTCACTAGCTCTTCCTTTCTCTTGGTTTGCTTGACTTTTTCTCTACTCTTTAAACAAATGAACCAAAACCCTCAATATTCAAATATACTCAAAATCTCACAAAACTTCACATCCAAAGCAAGAATCCTTACCTTAGGATGTCTTAGATTGATTTTCTACCCCAAATCACTCCAAAAGCCCTCTAAAAATCCTTGAACAAAAGAAAGAGAAATTGAGAGGAAGTAAGAAAGGAGAGTGGCGATGGAGAAGAAGAATGAAGGGTTTGCAATGACTTAAGTCCTTTTAATGAAATTTATGCACAAGCATTCCCATTTTGCCCTTACTCTTCCGTAGGAATTCCATCTATATCCTTTGATTCATTACAAACACACCCCTATATCAACATATTCTCCATGAAAATTCCTTACATATTACTCCCCACTTTTCTTACTAATTAGGGGTAGAATGGTCAAATTGCCCTTAGGGAAGAAAATATCTAAAACTTAACAAACATTTTGGTCAGCCCGTCGTCGCGGCGAAGAAGCTTCTGTCGCCGCGGCGAACTGTCCAGCAGCTTCCCCGTGGCTTCAACACCTCTTCGCCGCGGCGAAGCTTCTTCTTCGCCCCGGCGAAGCTTGAAACACTGAACTTCTTCTATTTCAACCAATTTCAGGGCAAGTATTCAACATACCACTCAAACAAAGGTCAACCAAACAATAATATTAATAAACCAACTCAAATAAGAGCAAAAGAAGAAACATTAGCTATGTACCTCAAGTGGGGCGTTACAACATGTGAATATGGAATGAGAATATGTGACATTATTCTCATTCCTATTATATTTTAGATATTATTCTATTTCCTTTATTGCAGAGATTGCATCATTATTGTAATATTTTCTATCCTTACATAGCTATTACACTTTTGAATAAATAGGTCATGTATTGACATACAATTCACAACAACTCAAGACAATTTGAAAGTTTTAAACAATTACCAAGTTATTAAAACTTAAGCGGAATGGGTTTGCTTGTTCATTTTTTGCGTATTGATTTGTTCAACATATGTAAATCATCCATGAAAGCAAATAAAGAACACGTTCATTTTTACATGGTTCGACAACTTACCTATGTTCATGGGACCAAGTCTAGAAAGAAGCAATCCACTATATATGTAAAACTTATGTGTTCAAATACAAAGCAAAAGATAAGCACAAGTTGCAAAATCACTCCCTGTTTTTGTCAACACTTCAATCTTCTCAACTTTGGTTGACCATCAAGCCACCATAGCTAGCTCCTCTTCACAAGATCTCTTGGTCACCCTTGAGCTCCTCTCATAGTTCAACACCAAAGATCAACTCTAGCTGCACCAGTTTGAACTCCATCAAGTAGCAACAATGGAACCACGTTCCAAGCAATCTTCAAAGAGGAAGAAAGATAAAGGTTTTTTAAGCCTACCTAAGCATAAGGGAAACCTTAGACAAAAACAAAAGTACCTCAACAATAATTAGAGAATTTCAGAGGCGCAATTGGGCTTCCTCATAGAGATAAAAAAGAAAAAGATGAATATAGATAATTTATCTACAAAAAGGTTAGGGACCAAAAAAGCAGATAAAGGGGGAATTGTTTTGCCTTTTTAGGAAAAGATTCTAAAGATAATGACAAGGCAAAACAAATTTTCCAGCACGCTATTTTATATAATGCCATGTGTCCATAGACCACAACAAATATCTCAACAGAGAATAAAATCAGTTTAATGAAATCAGAATGCAACACGTGTTGTATAATAAATATCTGCCAGATAAGTGATCACACAGACTCTAAGGTGCTCACACGATAGGCATGAAAATGATTGTGCATTAATATAAAAAATGACATGCTCACAAAAACATAGTGTTATGATACTAAGAACATAAGTTGACAAAATACTTAAATCTCCCCCTTTGTCAAACTTATGAACTAAGCACAATCTTTTCATCAATAAACCTATCTCAACACATAAACAAATTGTCAACAAGAGAAAAGAATTAATATAACACATAAACATATCTCATAAGGACATAATCATTAATACATAGAGATAAGTTTTGGAAGATTAAAATTGAAATGAAAAACTCCCCCTTAATTAGTATACTCCCCCTAAGTAACTATACCAAATCACATCATGTGATTACTAATGAATTATCAAAAGGGTAGTTCAATTCAAAACCCAATCAATCAATGTGAAATCAGATCAAAAACCAACTAAGTATAAGAAAATGACTGATAGGTTCACTGCACAAGAAGGAAACAACATAGCAAATGCAGTAAAAAAACTTAGCAAAAAAACCCAACAAATGTTCAATCTAAAGATCAAACCAATCATAAAGAAAAAAAAATTGCAAGTAAACATAAAAAAAATATGCAACAGTAGCATCATCAGTTTTCTTTTTAGTTCATTACTTCAGGTCATCATCAGTAAACTACTCCCTTTCTTTGTTTATAAGTTATGACGTTTTTTTAGGGAAGTTTCTTCTTTCCTGCAGGGTTTTCAATCTCTTTGGTTGAGTGGACACAATAATTATAGGAGAATCATCAGCAGCATGAGTGTCCGAAGGGTTCTATTGTTCTTTGATGCAAACCTCAAACTCCCACAATTCACAACTCCAGTAAATCACAATCCAATAATCTCAACAAAGAATACAGATAATGAAACTGGACAATAAGTGTTTATATTAACTCATTCACGGTGGTACAATATCGATAACGCAAAATAAACAGAATAAAGAACGTAATGAAAGATAAAGTTGCTAACAATTCGAGGAGTTAGCGGCCTCCCTCAGGTTCCCTTTTTAACAAAATATATTCTGCCCTTTTTGAGCAGACCTCCCCCATTTATATACACGTGAGAGTTTCCCAAGGTAACCAACCCTACAAGCCACGTGTACTTATTCCTAACTAATTCCCCTGGCCTCTAGTCACACTCTTCTCATGCCTTTGAGTCATGCTCTTCTCACGTCTCCTTTGCCTCTGATAGCTTTTAGTAAGGGGTGGCCTATCATTCTTCTTCGATATACCAGTGTCTTGAACATCAGCTAGAACAGCAGCAGCTTGGGCAACCTCTTCACAATCATGCGCAGTAGTTTTGTCAGCTTCTTCTAGACCAGTTGCAGTAGTTTGGTCAGCCTCTTCTTGATTAGTTGCAGCAGTTCGATTAGCCTCTTCTTGATTAGTTGCAGCCTTAGTTACATCTTTTTTAGCATCAGTTTGTGGTTCCTTCGAAACTAGATCAGTAGACGAAGGTGCAACTGTTGTGGATGACAGCAAGTCAACCTGGATCTTCTTACCATATCTTTCAAAACATCCACTCTTGCATGAAAAATGGAGTGAATTTGTGCCATTTGATCAGAGGGCTGAATGAATTTCTTATCCATTTTGCTGTCAAGACCTTGCAAAAGTGCAAAAATTTTGGACTGGCCAGAGTTAGCTTTGCCAGAGGTAGCATTTGACGATGAAGGAACATCCTAAGCATGGGTTATGGTTGAAGATTTGAAAGTCTTGGCTATAATGAACCTGATTTTCAAGTGGGTATCATCTGGCTACTTCATAGGTGATAGGATTCTAATATCCTATGAATCAGGAAGGGAAAAGGTGGCAATGGTTTTGATGTTAGTGTAAATTAGCGTCCCCAAATCAATCTGCTTCTTATTTGTTATCCCATGAATCAACTGAGCCTTTTTAAGCCTCACAAATGAGTTGTGAAGCGATGGAGACCAGTTGGTCAACGTTATCTTGAAAAGAATCTTATAAAAAGGGTTCAGCACATTAGATGGAATGTGGCCAGTCTCAGGCCATTTCATTACAGACCCACCACTAAGGTCTATGACTAATTGGTTAAGATGCTCAGAACTTATGGTCAAATCATCAGGATTCTCTGCGAGAGGTAGATTCAGAAAAGACCTAATCACTTCAACTGTAAAATATATCCAATGCCCTTTAACATAGATTTGATTTTTATTCAAACTAACTTTGTTAATATCATTCCTAAAATTCGAATAAAATTCCTAGGCAACAACTAGATAGGGAAGTGAAGAATACTCAACTGATTTTAGCCATTGTCTATCAATCACAATGGACTAGATTTTTGGAAAGTCATCAAGTTGGACATGGGATTCGTACAAAATGGGTCTATGAACAATGAACTCATTAAACATGGATTCAGCAAAAGAAGTGTTAAAAATCAGACGTTTACCCAACTCCATTGGTTCAGTGGCAACAAACTTTGCCTTTTTCTTCTTCTGTTTTGGAGATTTGGATGTCTTCTTTGACAATTTGGTTTTGAGAGGAGAATTCTTCTTCTTGCGCTTAACCTTCTCAATCAATGGTTCGTCAGAGGATGGTTGCTCAGCAACGGGTGAGACAAAGGGTGACGGAGTCTTCTCAGAGGAGGACTTTGATGGATCAGGTTGGTCATCAATCTTACTCTCATTTGCCTTCTTCTTTGATTCTGTCGCATTCCTGATGTCAGCAATGAAAGCTTCTTGATGCTCCATAAACCACAAAGACACGAAGGCTAAGATGCACAAGATGAAAATCGCAGAGAATTTAGAGAAAATAAGCTTTGAGTGGCACAATATTGCTTCAAAGTGATGATAGACACGAAGTGGCAACCTTATAAAGAAAAACCCTAGAAAAAAATTGGGGTTTTAGCTTGAGCTGTCACATAAAAACAAGGTGGTCATAAGGTAACTTAGTGTGACCACATGAGAATAATATTAACAATTCGAACCAATTGAGCATAGTGTGCTAACTATCAAAACTTAGGTGGACACAGTGAATCAAGCAAGAATAAGGTGGTGACATTAAGGCTTTAAGTCAGTATAGTCAAAGGGTGATGCAAACAAATAGCAAGCACGACATAACACTGACTCTCAAGGTGGTGACATTGGCACAAAGGCAGCAGACCAAAACACTTAGTCAATTTTTTTTTTTTTTTTTTTTTTTGAAACAAAAATAAAATAAGACAAAGTAATCATGAGGTCAAATTCACAAATTCACAAGATTTAAAGGAGCAAGATATAAAGATCTGTGTGGAAAGCATTCAATTGATTTCACCAACTTGATAGAGATGCATAAGGAGAATCTCTACACAAAAAAATTCATCAACCAAAGCAGTCATTCCTTTAAACACACATGAGTAAGATAGCAAGCATTCTTTGTCATTTGTGTTGAAGTGTCCTCAAGGGGGGAAAATGACACATTAGTCAATTTGAAAACAAACAAACTCCCTTTTCCCTCATGCCTTTTTTCATTTATTTTTATTCTTTTAAGCATAAATTCAAACTTTTGAATTTCCTTTTCATTGCTATAGAATTGCATTGGGCAAAAATCTCTCAAAATTAACCAAGTGTAGCTTTTACACTTGCAAGGAGGTGACCCTCTAAATGGTAGATCTTCCAAGGACATAGGGGTCTCTACATCCTAGAAAATTACTCAAGCATGACTTTCACACTACAAGCGAGGTAGCTCTTTCACATGGTGACAAAAGTCAAGCAATATAAACTCAATAATGAAAGAAAGTCATTATACTTTGAGGAATGAAAAAATCAAGGTGGACATCACTCACAATGTACTTTTCACAAGATAGAAATTGTTCTCATGTTACAACACATATCAAGTACACTTGCAAATATAAAACAAGGAAATTTTTTCTCTTGAAATTTATTCAAAAAAAAGATAGAAACTTTATTCAAGTCGAATCAGTCAAATGGACTTCCTCAAATTCACAAATGTTTGAAAGCCCAATGCCTTTGTAAATAGGTCAACAAGTTAAAAGTTTGTGTTTACTTGTGCAAGTGTGATAACTCTCTCTTCAACTAAATCTCTAATAAAGTGATGCCTAATTTCAATATGCTTAGCCTAGAGTGTTGAACTGGATTCTTAGAGATATTGATTGCACTATTATTATCATAAAAACAATAACACATTCTTGATCAAATCCATAATCACACAACATTTGTTTGATCTACAAAACCTGTATACAGCAGCTTCTAGTAGCAATGTACTCTACCTCAGTAGTTGAGAGTGAAACGGAGTTCTACTTCTTGCTGTACCAAGTCACTAGGTTGTTGCCAAGATAGAAACACCCATAGATGTACTATTCCTATCATCCAAGCTTCCAACCCAATCTGCATCACTATAACCAACCAAGGTAGGATTAGTATCATATACAAACCACAATCCAAAGTCATATGTACCTGAGATATATTTCATGATTCTCTTCACAGCAGTTAGATGAAGTTCAATATGATTAGCTTGAAATCTAGCACAAACACCTACACTGAAACATAAGACAAGCCTACTTGCAATTAAATTACACCTACACACAAGCATATACTGGAGAAACTCCCTACTTTTTTTCATCAGGGTTATATTACACATTCCTGAAGAATGTTGAAGTCTATGCACTTATGAACTAAAAGTTCATTAATCCTAAACTTTTTAAGATTTAGCATGACTGTCTTGGTCACCCAGGATCTACTATGATGCGTAGAATCATAGAAAACTCACATGGTCACCCATTAAAGACCCTGTGTGCTTATCAGAAGCTGATGCAGAAGCTAAAATATCAAGCTAATTCAGAAAATTGTTACTTCAACAATTCAACTAGTTGACTGCAGTTCCGAAGTTGAAAAGTAAAATGTAGTTTAGAAAGAATCAACTGAAGCAGCAGATTTAGTTAAAGCTAGAGTATAGTTTAGTTAATTGAAGCAGAAATTTAGCTAAGAAAAATGCAGTTCAGAAGCTATTAATTGAAGTAGCAGTTCAGCTAAAAAAAATGTAGTTCATAAGCTATTAATTGAAGTAGAAGTTCAACTAAGAAAAATGCAATTCAGAAGCCTTTAATTGAAGCAGTAGTTCAGCTAAGAAAAATGTCGTTGATGGTCCGTATTGTGTGTGTCAATTTCACCATGAGTAGTTTATGCTGAGGTGTTGTTTTGATGATCAGTATTGTGTGTCAATTTCACCATGAGTAGTTTACGCTGAGATGTTGTTTTGATGATCAGTATTGTGTGTGTCAATTTCATCATTAGTAGTATATGCTGTGGTGTTGTTTTAAAAGTCATTCAGGCTGCTGACAAGAATAAACAGAGTTTTGACCCTTAGCTGTCAAAAACATAGCCAGGGAAATGAAGTTTGGTTTGAAGGGAAGTGTTGACCTTCAACCATATGAGGAATAGTTCAGTTTGAGGGGAAATGTTGACCTATAAAGGGTGAAGACTGCAATTCTGAAAAACACAAAGGATCACACAGTTATTTGTCAACACGATGTCGTTTTAAGTAGCTCATTCTTACAGATATCAATTGTACATTGTTTGAGCTCAAACGAGCTACTTTACTAATTCTAACTTATTCTCTCTTTCATATATAAGAGAGATCTTGGTTGTACTCACTTTCAACATCATTAATACAAATCAGTTGTCAATTTCATTTTTGCTTCCTTTAAAATCTTCACACTAAAACCACCTTAAGTTATTGGTTGATTCTTATAGTTTCAGCTAGTGAGTTGCATTTTCCCAGTTGAAAATTTCTTAGAAATTGAAATTTGTTTAAATATTAAGTTATTAGTTGATTCTTATAGTTTCATGTATGGTAGGGAAAATGAGTGTTGATTTTTTAAATAAAAAATTGGAGTACTCTCCATAAAATTAGACAAACCTCTGGAATGGTAGTGAAATTTATCCTAAAAAAGTTACAGTATATATAAGTACAACTCATCTTTGAGTACAAATAAATTGTGCAAATATCTTCATCCAACAACAATAAAGTACTCTATAATAACCATAATTTTATCATTTCACATTGTGCTCAACGATGATAAACCAAATTGTAAGATTCTTAATTAACAAATATTATTGTTTGATCAAACTCTTTGCTTATGGGACTGAAGTCATCAAAATAATAATTGGTTGTCTTATTTAAGATGTTTATTATTTATTTCGTATACTATAGTATTAAGGAGATCTTTGTATGCTAATTTTGTAGGAGTAAATTCTAAATAAAAATCTAAAATCACTTTCAGTTTGTTGAAATATCGTATTTGCAAAGATGACACGTTGATAGTTAATGTCGGTTGACACCATCTAAGGAGCCTACACTGGTGGAAAGGAAAAGGATAAAGCATGCTAATTTTTCATTGGTGACGATGTAATGTAATCAACATTTGTTGTCGCCTTTCATTCAACCAAGTAAACTTTAGACACGCACACATTTAATTAATTTGGAAAAAACTTTGATGTTGAAAAAATGTATATCTGTTCAATCCGTGTAAATTACGTCAATGTAAATAAACTATGATGTATGGTAGGGAAAATGAGTGTTGATATTTTAAATAAATGGCAGTCTGTAAACTGTCATTTAATATTTATCATGATGTACTACGATCGACATTTGATGTCGCTATTGATTCAACCAAATTGGAAAAATGGTTGGTGCCGAAAGCACGTGTGGCTGTTCAATGCGTGCAGGTTCCGTCAATGTGAATAAACTATAAGATTGCATGGCGCTAAGAAGATTACTTTAGTATCTAATAACCTTTTATTACTCATGTAATATGAGAAGTGATACAGGGGGTTATGTGATTACCGGCTCAGATGGTGGTATTTTAAAATTATCATGGTAATCCTATTTTTGTTCCAATTTTACCCTTAATAAAAATTCCAGACACAAATGCCCTCCTTTTGATTTCAAATAACAACTAACCCAACTTGTTGAATAATTTCTTTAACCTCATTAATTAATTATTTGGACAAAAATACCCTATATAATAATAATAATAATAATAATAACAACAACATCAACAACAAATATATATACTCTTATAAAGGGCATTTCAGTAAAAATAATATATAAATATTTTATAACTACGACCAACCAAATACATTAATTACTTGTACAGCCCACACGAACCAAACATAATAATAACAATTTATACCCATTTATCTTCAAAATTATATATCTCATTAATAATCCTATCTTTTTGGTAATTAAACATTGTCAGAACCAAACGCCCCCTAATCTATATCTATATATCTATATAAAGCTGAAGCATGCCCTTGGTTGATTGACATGTAGGATTCATTTTCTAGCTCTAGAATCGCTCCATCTTGACATGTTGGATGTATATTAATAACAATAATAACTCCACCTTGACATGTTGGATGTGTATTAATAACAATTATATAGGTGCATTGCATTGACACTTCAAATATCTAAATAAAAAGATATAAAGTTTGAAGTTAGTCTCTTCATATTCAATTTTCTAGCTCTAGAATTGTTCTATTTTGACATGTTGGATGTGTGGTTTAATGACCGCTACCTAGAATTGCTCCATATTAATAAGAATTATATAGGTGCATTGCATTGGCATTCCAAATATCTCTTCATATTCAGCTGCATTGGTATTCAAAAGGTTTAAATAAAAAGATATAAAGGGTTGTCTATTCAGTTGTGTATTACCACAATATATTAGGTGGTGTCAATAATACATTTGGTCTTCACGATTTTGTTAATTGAAGATTTTTTGTTGTTGTTGTTTATAGGTCATGTTAGTTAGTGTCAAAAATACGTCTGGTTTTCACGATTTTGTTAATTGATGATTTTTTGTTATTATTGTTTATAGGTTGATAAGAGCTTGAAAATACACATTTAGTTAGTGATCTATGGGGATTGCTTGTGGGAAATTAGGCTTAATTTGGTAAAGTTGTTTAATATTTTCATAATTATCTTTTACAGGATCACAGGTGTATATAAGTGTTTTTTAGGCTACTAGTGCTTAAATGTTATGCTCACATGAAGAATCATGTCAGCAACAGAATGAATGATGAGTAGAGACAAACGGATCAAGAGGTTTGAAGTAAAGAGAAGATTTTAGATTACGTTCCAGCTTGAGCATACCTCGGTCTTTTGAAAATATCTTGAGCTGTAGAACTCGGATTAAGACGATTCATGGACCTTTAGAAAATTGATTCAAAGGGCTACACTGTAAATAATTGATCTACCATATGCAACAGAAAACCAAAATTCAATCGATAAATCAATTACCTTTTTTGCATAGATCCGAGTATAGATTATACCGTTTACATGTTTATACACAAAAATCTGTATAAAGTAAATCCATTCAAGGATTAGAATACTTATGTATGTTTGGAGGCTCCTTCGAATATCTTTGATTTCAGACAGGAACACTGTTCACGGGTACTATTCACAGTCAACTGTTCACATGATTTTTCGCCAATCGATCCAAATTAGGATCGCACTGATAGAAGTCCACACGAAGATAATCCGCAAAACCCTTGATTATTTTGCTAGAACAATCAAGGGCTTCAAGAATCAAGAAAGAAGAACAAGAAAAGTTTGACATAATAAAACTGGAATAAGTGTTATATTAACTCTCACGGTGGTACAATATGATAGCAAAAAAACAGAATAAAGAACGTAATGAAAGATAAAGTTGCTAACAATTCGAGGAGTTAGCGGCCTCCCTCAGGTTCCCTTTTTACAAAATATATCTCCCTTTTTAGCGACCTCCCCATTTAATACACGTGAGAGTTTCCCAGGTAACCACCCTACAAGCCACGTGTACTTATTCCTACTAATTCCCCTGGCCTCTGTCACACTCTTCTCATGCCTTTGAGTCATGCTCTCTCACGTCTCCTTGCCTCTGATAGCTTTTAGTAAGGGGTGCCTATCATTCTTCTTGATATACCAGTGTCTTGAACATCAGCTAGAACAGCAGCAGCTTGGGCAACCTCTTCACAATCATGCGCAGTAGTTTTGTCAGCTTCTTCTAGACCAGTTGCAGTAGTTTGGTCAGCCTCTTCTTGATTAGTTGCAGCAGTTCGATTAGCCTCTTCTTGATTAGTTGCAGCCTTAGTTACATCTTTTTTACATCAGTTTGTGGTTCCTTCGAAACTAGATCAGTAGACGAAGGTGCAACTGTTGTGGATGACAGCAAGTCAACCTGGATCTCTTACCATATCTTTCAAAACATCCACTCTTGCATGAAAAATGAGTGAATTTGTGCCATTTGATCAGAGGCTGAATGAATTTCTTATCCATTGCTGTCAAGACCTTGCAAAAGTGCAAAAATTTTGGACTGGCCAGAGTTAGCTTTGCCAGAGGTAGCATTTGACGATGAAGGAACATCCTAAGCATGGGTTATGGTTGAAGATTTGAAAGTCTTGGCTATAATGAACCTGATTTTCAAGTGGGTATCATCTGGCTACTTCATAGGTGATAGGATTCTAATATCCTATGAATCAGGAAGGGAAAGGTGGCAATGGTTTTGATGTTAGTGTAATTAGCGCCCCAAATCAATCTGCTTCTTATTTGTTATCCCATGAATCAACTGGCCTTTTTAAGCCTCACAAATGAGTTGTGAAGCGATGGAGACCAGTTGGTCAACGTTATCTTGAAAAGAATCTTATAAAAAGGGTTCAGCACATTAGATGGATGTGGCCAGTCTCAGGCCATTTCATTACAGACCCACCACTAAGGTCTATGACTAATTGGTTAAGATGCTCAGAACTTATGGTCAAATCATCAGGATTCTCTGCGAGAGTAGATTCAAAAAGACCTAATCACTTCACTGTAAAATATATCCAATGCCCTTTAACATAGATTTATTTTTATTCAAACTAACTTTGTTAATATCTCCTAAAATCTAATAAAATTCCTAGGCAACAACTAGATAGGGAAGTGAAGAATACTCAACTGATTTTAGCCATTGTCTATCAATCAACTGGACTAGATTTTTGGAAAGTCATCAAGTTGGACATGGGATTCGTACAAAATGGGTCTATAACAATGAACTCATTAAACATGGATTCAGCAAAAGAAGTGTTAAAATCAGACGTTTACCCCTCCATTGGTTCAGTGGCAACAAACTTGCCTTTTTTCTTCTCTGTTTTGGAGATTTGGATGTCTTCTTTGACATATTTGGTTTTGAGAGGAGAATTCTTCTCTTGCGCTTAACCTTCTCAATCAATGGTTCGTCAGAGGATGTTGCTCACAACGGTGAGACAAAGTGACGGAGTCTTCTCAGAGGAGGACTTTGATGGATCAGGTTGTCATCAATCTTACTCTCATTTGCCTTCTTCTTTGATTCTGTCGCATTCCTAATGTCAGCAATGAAAGCTTCTTGATGCTCCATAACCACAAAGACACGAAGGCTAAGATGCACAAGATGAAAATCGCAGAGAATTTAGAGAAAATAAGCTTTGAGTGGCACAATATTGCTTCAAAGTGATGATAGACACGAAGTGGCACCTTATAAAGAAAACCCTAGAAAAAAATTGGGGTTTTGCTTGAGCTGTCACATAAAACAAGGTGGTCATAAGGTAACTTAGTGTGACCACATAGAATAATATTACATTCGAACCCATTGAGCATAGTGTGCTAACTATCAAAACTTAGGTGGACACAGTGAATCAAGCAAGAATAGGTGGTGACATAAGGCTTTAAGTCAGTATAGTCAAAGGGTGATGCAACAAATAGCAAGCACACATAACACTGACTCTCAAGTGGTGACATTGGCACAAAGGCAGCAGACCAAACACTTAGTCAATTTTTTTTTTTTTTTTTTTTTTGAAACAAAATAAAATAAGACAAAGTAATCGAGGTCAAATTCACAAATTCACAAGATTTAAGGAGCAAGATATAAAGATCTGGTGTGAAAGCATTCAATTGATTTCACCAACTTGATAGAGATGCATAAGGAGAATCTCTACACAAAAAAATTCATCACCACAGCGTCATTCCTTTAAACACACATGAGTAAGATAGCAAGCATTCTTTGTCATTTGTGTTAAGTGTCCTCAAGGGGGGAAAATGACACATTAGTCAATTTGAAAACAAACAAACTCCCTTTTCCCTCATGCCTTTTTTCATTTATTTTTATTCTTTTAAGCATAAATTCAAACTTTGAATTTCCTTTTCATTGCTATAGATTGCATTGGGCAAAAATCTCTCAAAATTAACCAAGTTAGCTTTTACACTTGCAAGAGGTGACCCTCTAAATGGTAGATCTTCCAAGGACATAGGGGTCTCTACATCCTAGAAAATACTCAAGCATGACTTTCACACTACAAGCGAGGTAGCTCTTTCCCATGGTGACAAAAGTCAAGCAATAAAACTCAATAATGAAAGAAATCATTTACTTTGAGGAATGAAAAAATCAAGGTGGACATCACTCACAATGTACTTTTCACAAGATAGAAATTGTCCATGTTACAACACATATCAAGTACACTTGCAATAAAAACAAGGAAATTTTTTCTCTTGAAATTTATTCAAAAAAAGATAGAAACTTTTTCAAGTCGAATCAGTCAAATGGACTTCCTCAAATTCACAAATGTTTGAAAGCCCAATGCCTTTGTAATAGGTCAACAGTTAAAAGTTTGTGTTTACTTGTGCAAGTGTGATAACTCTCTCTTCAACTAAATCTCTAATAAAGTGATGCCTAATTTCAATATGCTTAGCCTAGAGTGTTGAACTGGATTCTTAGGATATTGATTGCACTATTATATCAAAAAACAATAACACATTCTTGATCAAATCCATAATCACACAACATTTGTTTGATCTACAAAACCTGTATACAGCAGCTTCTAGTAGCAATGTACTCTACCCAGTAGTTGAGATTGACGGAGTTCACTCTTGCTGTACCAAGTCACTAGGTTTGTTGCCAGATAGAAACACCCTAGATGTACTATTCCTATCACCAAGCTTCCAACCCAATCTGCATCACTATAACCAACCAAGGAGGATTAGTATCATATACAAACCACAATCCAAAGTCATATGTACCTGAGATATATTTCAGGATTCTCTTCACAGCAGTTAGATGAAGTTCAATATGATTAGCTTGAATCTAGCACAAACACCTACACTGAAACATAAGACAAGCCTACTTGCAATTAAATTACACCTACACACAAGCATATCTGAGAAACTCCCTACTTTTTTTCATCAGTTATATTACACATTCCTAAGAGTTTGAAGTCTATGCACTTATGAACTAATCATTAATCCAACTTTTTAAGATTTAGCATGACTGTCTTGGTCCCCCAGGATCTACTATGTGCGTAGAATCATAGAAAACTCACATGGTCACCCATTAAAGACCCTGTGTGCTTATCAGAAGCTGATGCAGAAGCTAAAATATCAAGCTAATTCAGAAAATTGTTACTCAACAATTCAATAGTTGACTGCAGTTCCGATTTGAAAAGTAAAATGTAGTTTAGAAAGAATCAACTGAAGCAGCAGATTTAGTTAAAGCTAGAGTATATTTTTAGTTTAATTGAAGCAGAAATTAGCTAAGAAAAATGCAGTTCAGAAGCATATTAATTGAAGTACAGTTCAGCTAAAAAAAATGTAGTTCATAAGCTATTAATTGAAGTAGAAGTTCAACTAAGAAAATGCATTCAGAAGCCTTTAATTGAAGCAGTATTTCAGCTAAGAATGTCGTTGATGGTCCGTATTGTGTGGTCAATTTCACCATGAGTAGTTTATGCTGAGTGTTGTTTTGATCGTATTGTGTGTCAATTTCACCATGAGTAGTTTACGCTGAGTGTTGTTTTGATGATCATTATTGTGTGTGCAATTTTCATCATTAGTATATATGCTGTGGTGTTGTTTAAAAGTCATTCAGGCTGCTGCAGAATAAACAGAGTTTTGACCCTAGCTGTCAAAAACATAGCCAGGGAAATGAAGTTTGGTTTGAAGGAAGTGTTGACCTTCAACCAATGAGGAATAGTTCAGTTTGAGGAAATGTTGACCTATAAGTGGAAGACTGCAATTCTAAAAACACAAAGGATCCACAGTTATTTCAACACGATGTCGTTTAATTAGTCATCCTTACAGATATCATTGTACATTGTTTGAGCTCAAACGAGCTACTTTACTAATTCTAACTTATTCTCTCTTTCATATATAAGAGAGATCTTGGTTGTACTCACTTCAACATCATTAATACAAATCAGTTGTCAATTTCATTTTTGCTTCCTTTAATCTTCACACTAAAACCACCTTAAGTTTTGGTTGATTCTTATAGTTTCAGCTAGTGGTTGCATTTTCCCAGTTGAAAATTTCTTAGAAATTGAAATTTGTTTAAATATAAGTTAGTAGTTGATTCTTATAGTTTCATGTATGGTAGGGAAAATGAGTGTTGATTTTTTAAATAAAAAATTGGAGTACTCTCCATAAAATTAGACAAACCTCTGGAATGGTAGTGAATTTATCCTAAAAAAGTTACAGTATATTAAGTACAACTCATCTTTGAGTACAAATAATTGTGCAAATACTTCATCCAACAACATAAGTACTCTATAATAACCATAATTTTATCATTTCACATTGTGCTCAACGATGATAACCAAATTGTAAGATTCTTAATTACACAATTATTGTTTGATCAAACTCTTTGCTTGGCTGATGTTCCTGCAGGATCTTAAAGGCCTGGGTAAGGTGAAGGATATGGGTGTTCATGTCCGGACTGTAAATTAGGATGTCATCAAAGAAAACTAGTACAAATTTCCTGAGGAAGGGTTTTAAAATGGTGTTCATAAGTGCTTGGAAGGTGGATGGGGCGTTGGTAAGGCCGAAAGGCATAACTAGGAACTCGTAGTGGCCCTCATGTGTCCTAAAGGCTGTTTTGGGTATGTCTTTATCATTGACTCTAATTTGGTGATACCCTGACTTTAGGTCAAGTTTGGAAAAGGTGGTTGCTCCGTTTAGTTCATCTAGCAGCTCATCAATGGTAGGGATGGGAAATTTGTCGGGTATGGTGATGGAATTCAGTGTTCTGTAGTCGACACAGAACCTCCAGCTACCGTCTTTTTTCTTTACCAACAATACGGGACTGGCAAAAGGGCTGGTACTGGGTTGAATTATTCCTGCCACTAACATTTCTCCTACTAGCTTCTCAATCTCATTCTTCTGGTAGTACGGGTACCTATAGGGTCTAATGTTGGGAGGTTTAGATCCTTCCTTAAGTACTATAGCATGATCAGTCTCCCTTTTTGGAGGTATCCCGGATGGTTGATCAAACAAGGCTGCAAATTCTTCCAACACAATAGCCACCCTAGGGTCCAGCGGTTCCTCCCTCACATCTAATTTATTTTCAATAGAACAGAACTCAACCAAATAGCCCATACCTGTTGTTTGTACCGATCTAAGCATGGCCTTGAGAGATACGACTGTTTTTACCAGAGAGGGGTCCCCTTGCAACATGACGCGTTTGCCCTCAACCTCGAACGCCATGGTCAGATTCCTCCAGTTCGCACACACATCACCCAGGGAACTCAACCATGATACTCCTAGCACCACATCTGCCCCACCCAAATCAAACGGAAAAAAATCCTGGACAACCTTCACCCCCTGTATTTGCATGTTTACGCCTCTACAGATTCCTTCTCCCCGAACGGTAACTCCGTTACCTACCATCACTCCGAATGCCTTCTTACCTTCCACGGGAATCCCCAATTTTTGCACCAATTCGTGGGCTATAAAGTTATGCGACGCTCCACTATCGACCAACACAATCACTGATTCCCTTCCCAACTGACCTCGAATTTTCAGTGTCTTGTCTGAGGTGATACCCACTATGGAATTCATTAAGAGAGCTACGGGATTACCTTCGAGAACAGGTTCTTCTTTGCTGTCTGGTGTAGGATCTCCATCATCAGGTTCATCATCTTCCCACGCAAGCAAAATCTGTAGGGACTTACTTTTGCAACGATGATTAGGCCCAAACTTCTCATCGCATCTAAAACACAGTCCTCTCTCTCGTTTTACTTGGATTTCAGCCTCCGTTAGCCGCCGAAAATGGTCCCCTCGGAACCCCACCGCCGGAGATTCCGTTGATCTTTCTCGTCGGTCAAAACTGCGACTGGGTGTGTGTTGGCCCAAATCGCGATTGAAAGAGGGGTGCGTCAGATCTGAATTTCGATTCAGATTTGTTCCCCACGCAGGTCGAAAAAAATTTTGGGTTTGGGGCTCTGGACTTGGGCTGACCCGAGAGTAAAACTCCCCTTTTAAACCTTGACTTTTGCCCATTTTTCCCCGGGCCCTTTCTAAAACCCAGTTCTTTTCCTCCACTCTATAGGCCAGATCCATTACCTCATTCAGCTGGTTGGGCTTACTCAGGCGTAGCTCTGCCTTGATTTCCTCCTTCAATCCATTGATAAAACTGCCCACCAACACTTCTTCTCCTACCTCTGTCAGTGGAGCTGAGTAAGCTTCAAATTGTTCCCTATACTCTGTCACGGTTCCCTCCTGCTTTAACGCAATCAAGGCCTCACAGGCAGATCCTTTTAACGACGGTCGGAAACGTTCAATCAAGGCAGATTTGAAATCTGTCCAATTTTTTACTGGCATCCGGGTGTCCATCCACTGATACCAATTCAAGGCCCGTCCCTCCATACAGACTGTAGCTGCCTCCACTTTTTCCTCCTCAGCATATCTGTTAATGGCAAAATATCTATCAGCCCTAAATGTCCATCCATATGGGTCTTCTCCATTAAAGTAGGGTAAGTCCATCTTCTTAATCTTCTTATCTTTTTTGTCACTTTCCCCATCAGTGATTTTGTCACCTTCTCCGTCAGATTTTTCCACTTCCGTCATCTTACTTTTCCCACTACTATGACTAGCCTCTTTTTCATCCTTGATTCTCATCCACTCCTTGAGCTCCAGGAGGTAGTCTTTGAGTTTACCCATGTCTTCCTTCAAACTCATCAGATCACCTCTCACCGTTCCCATTTCCTTCTCCATTCCTTCCATTCGATTTTCCATTTTCGATTTAACCATTCCCCAACGATCCTCGCTCTGATACCAATTTGATGCAAACCTCAAACTCCCACAGTTCACAACTCCAGTAAATCACAATCCAATAATCTCAACAAAGAATACAGATAATGAAACTGGATAATAAGTGTTTATATTAACTCATTCACGGTGGTACAATATCGATAACGCAAAATAAACAGAATTAAGAACGTAATGATAGATAAAGTTGCTAACAATTCGAGGAGTTAGCGGCCTCCCTCAGGTTCCCTTTTTATCAAAATATATTCTCCCTTTTTAGCAGACCTTCCCCATTTATATACACGTGAGAGTTTCCCAAGGTAACCAACCCTACAAGCCACGTGTACTTATTCCTAACTAATTCCCCTGGCTTCTGGTCACACTCTTCTCATGCCTTTGAGTCATGCGCTCCTCACGTCTCCTCTGCCTCTGATAGCTTTTAGTAAGGGGTGGCCTATCAATCTGCAAGTCACTAGATGTATTGTCTGTCCTCTTAACTGTAGTGGAGAACCATAAATTCCACATGAGCTTTCAGGTTAACTAGCTCCTTTTGAGTTGATTCAGTTTCTGACACCTACTACCAGTACTATCTTTTTTTTATCCACTTGAGATTTGTCCATGGAGTGAGATATATATGTATCTTTTCTTGCTTCTTGGAACTAACATTTCCATAATTGATGTTAAAACTCGAGGGAATTCCTTCTATGCATTGGGTTATCGAATCGAAAATTGGGTATGCCATTGTTCCAACAAATAGAGCCAAATTATGGTTTCTCACGATTAGGCCATTAGGGGGCATAAAATTATTTACTTACAGACAAGTTCTATCAATTAAATATTTATTCTTCATAAATTGATCCTCTGCTTGTCAGGTTTTATGACATTTTCTTACTTTGGGCATAATTTAATGATATTCATTTTTGAAAGATCAATATTTGCATATGGTGAAATTCATAAAATTTCCAAAAGTAGTGAGGACCAAAAAAATAAGAATCTGTTTCTTAATTTATGAAAGAAAGGATGTGTCTATTCATTTTTAGGACCTGAGCATTCCAGTCCAGACTCCACTTATTTAATAAGCATAAGCTTATGGAGAAAATTGTATAATATAAAATGAGTCACGAGATCCCTGACCTCCTTGAGTTAAGAGTTACAATAGCAATTTTTTTGGCGGTAGTTGCTTTTACCTCTTTACCACCCGCTTTAAAAATGTGCCTTTAATTCTGTTTCACGTTTTTTAGAATATATAATATTACATATATAACATTTTTCATACAATATGACATACAAAAAAAAAAAATGATTAATTAATTTTAAATTAAAAATAAACTTTCACTTAAGCATCTTTTATCATATCATATTGTATAAAAATATTGTATGTATAGTATTACTCTTTTAGAACAAGTCACGAGATCTCATTCTTTTCACTTTTATCAGATTAATTGTTCATAAAGTTCAACTAAGAGAAGACATACAAAATTTTATATACATATATCATATAATCATAATCATAGTTAAGGATAATATATACAAGGACACGTAATGTAATGAGCTCTATAATTAGAAGAGAGCTTGCCTAATAAAATACAATTATATTATTTCTGTACGAGGAAACAAGGCAAACAGTTTTCCAAAGAAGAATAAAGTAGGATTAAATCATCACCATCCAAAACTCAAATTCAATCAGCTTGTGCAAATTTGATGAGCATTTAAGGCATGAGTTTTTTTTTTTTTTGTTTTGTTTTTTCAAGTCTTGAGAATCCATGTCTACTTAAGATGATTAGAAAAATGATTTCTTTTATCAGCACGCTCCTCCTAGCTCCTTTAATTTATTTCCCATCTCCTCCTAGCTCCTTTAAATTTTTTTCCCACGTCCTCTCTCCATCATGCTTCTTTATTAGGTGGGTATGGGTCAAACATCTAAAGAATTAAGGCAATACTGCAAAATGGAATTCTTATTATTAAAATTTAAAGCTTGTCCACGACGTAAATGTTTCTACTTTATAGCAATGGCAGCCCATGTGTGAAGAGAGGGAATTGTTTAACATGATGACAAGTTTCAAGATACGTCACTCCGATTCAACCAACCAACTATATAATAAATTAGAATGTAACTAATTGTATTGTGCCACGGTCGCTAGAGGTCAGTTAACATCACAACTAATATTCTTGAATATGGACCAGGACCGGTACCGGGCAATCGAGTGAATCTATTGGCCACACATATCCGAAAAAAAATGATAGAGTTACCAAAAAGTATACACCGAATGACGTAACAAAATCCTGACTGTTAATTAATATTAACTTATAATGAATCAACGGTAAGGATTTTGTTACGTCATTCGGTGTACAAATTTGATGTACACCCGTCGATAACTGTAGCATTACTCTATCCGAAAATGTGAGATTTTTTGTTTCCATCCATGTCTTACTATCCCCATCAACAATTATGGTTACTCCATTACTCAAAAGAGCTGCCCACTCTTTTTTATAAGGGAAAAGAAAGAATGAGATTACAATCTGAATCGCCTTGATGCTAAAGTGTTGATAATTTTGGGTGAGATTCTTGCGCAGTAACTAAGTATAGAAAGGCCTGGCAAAGTGGCAATAACATTACGAGAATAATAAAAGCTGTGCCTCAAACATCGTGAAAAGCTATTGAACGAGGGGAGCCAGTAGAGGAAGATAAGGGACGCCTCTTTTCCTTATTGAATTAAAACAAAATCTGAAAAAAATTGAAATCGTGCTGTCCTCGACCCCATATCTATTAAAGTGCTTCATCTGAAAACAAATAATAGGTTCAATAAAAAAAGATTAAACAAAAGTATATTCACCTTAATTAAGTTAGTGCAGCTTCTTTATTTTTTCCCAGCTGAAGTGAAGCCGAACCAATCACTTCTATTAAATGTTGTGTAAGTGGGTCAAGTCACCGATTCATGCATTCAATTATGAACCGAGGAATATAGAAGATAAGAACATCTCAACCCTTTACAGCCAAAATTCTCATCAATAATATGTAAAACCCAGAACTTTGTGTTTTAACTGATATTGTTTGACACATAATTAGCCCATCATCATCTCCCATTTCAGTAGGAATACATAAACAACTAAGAACTGACATTTCCACTGGAACAAACACGGAGCATAAGCACCAATTAATCCTAATCACTCAATTTCTGATCAAGGGGACAGTTACAACCAATGCTAAAATAACAACGATTAAACTATTTATATGTAACGTGATAATTGATGATAATGTTAGATAAATGCTGTTTGATGATAATGTTAAATAAATACTGATTGATTTAAACAAATATGGCAGGTAGGAGTAGTAGGCGAAGTAGGACCATCATTGTTGAAAATAAAATACATGAATTCACCCATCATTTAGACAAAGAGTTACAAAAAAAATAGACAAAAAGAAAAGCCTCATAACACACTACCTGTCTGTCAGATCTACCACAGCCTCATCCACAAGCTCTTCCCACAAATTCAACTCAATCTCCTTTCCCAAATTATCTATTTCTATTCTCATTTGCTCACCCCACCCTTTCCCTACAACCTCCTTTCTCACCACCTTCTCTACCACCAGGCTGTTGCCGTCCCCACCTTCACCACTAAACCACTCCTTCATCCAACCCCACACATGGTCCACCAGCATGGGTGATCCACTCTCTACCAGGGTGTTTTGAGCCCCACTACACGACACAGCCCTACTGCTCCTGTCTGACTCTGATCCATAACCTGTTATTTCAACCAATGCTGTATTCACACAGTCAAATACAAGCTTACGGTTTGATCTCCGTTGTCTTCGCTTTGCCTCGTGCACTGGCTCCTTCTCATTCAGGCTTGCATATTTGTCTCTCAATGATGGGTCCAATGGGCTTTCAGGCGAATGCCATCTGGCAAAAAATGTTTCAGATTGCATCTCACCATCCAGACCAGCTGCTGATAAGAGGGTTTGTACAAAGAACAGCCAGTCCTGCTCTTCCTCAGCCCCTGAGCCTGATGACGGATTCAGTGGATAGGGAGTGGCCGTCTCTGCACAAGAATCATCCCATGACAAGGTCCGGGCAATTGATTCTATAGGTGGTGATTTGTCAATTAAATTAGGCTTAAGAGGCACCACTGTTCCTGTTACCAATAACAAAAGAAAAGTTAGTGGGATAAGATATACAAGAATGATACAAACGAAACTTTCAGTAAAACTTTTTGGGAATATACCTCGGTGGTCTGGCTTGCTATTACCAGAAGACTCAGGAAATGTATTGTCATCCTCTTCAAATGGTGGCTCCAAAACTGAGATTGGACTTGGCTGGTCCTGATTCTCACTAACGTTCCCACGCATCAAAGGTTTGGATACAGACAACACCGCCTGCAAAATGACAAGACATTTCTTGATAAGTAATCAAATCACAAGATTCCAAGGGTTCAAAATTCAACTACAGATAAAATCATTTATGAAGTCATTGTGCACAGCCAACCCAAAAGCATGCATTCATTTTAACCATAGCTGATTCAATTTGAAGAACTTTGTGCTGAACACAAAGCAGCATGACCTAATAGGTTCATCATGAAAATGCTTCATCTTGTAAAGGCCAACTATCGCAACAAATAAAATTTGACGCAACTTATTCCATATATAACAATGACATCTGACATTGTTAGTTTAACAATAACAGACGTATTGCACCATTGAAAAGCATATTCCAAATTTCTGTGTTTACTTTTTCTTTGAAAAGCACACCCTTTCACATATCTTCAGCTTAAGAGGAAAAGGTAAAGACATGCATAGGCGTGTCCCAATCCGGTATGAATGAAATCATAAACATATGGTTGGAGGCAACAGATGGAAGCACAGAAGTTGCTGTTCACAAGAACCAATGGTATTATATGGTCAAAATACCACACAACTTCTATGTCTGCCAATACCGCTAAAATAAAAAGCTGACCAAACAATAAAAATAAAACAATTGGAGCCAACTTGTCTTACTATGCTTAACAACTGAAAGTTACAAGTAATCACCAACTACAAGCATATAAGACGAAATTATGAACAAACAATGAAAGATAATAAGCCTACCTCCCGAGAAGCTATGCTGCTCATGTCAGTTAAATCTGGAGAAGAAGTTTTGCTTGATGGATGCAGACCAGGAGAACACTCTCCAAGGCCATTAGTGTTAACACATTGAGATGTATCATTGCTAACCATTCCAGGAATATGTCCAATTGACCCTGGTGCTTCAGCAGTGACAGACTGAAATTCTTCTCCAGATTGTGATGCACCGGATTTTTCTTTAGTAGATTTTTTATTCCTTGAGAAAAATAAGCTCGAAACTCTCCCTTTTAGAAATGATTTTCCGCTCTTTGTCTTTGTCAGTTCCTTAGGAACTTGCTTTTGGCCAGCCTCAGGATCAGCCACTTCAACATTGAGCCTGGCACCATACACTGCGGAAGATACAGGAACAGATTTTGATCTCATAAGATTTTTAGGAGACTCACACATACCTTCTTCTTTATTCAAATTACTAGTTAAGCATGAAGTTGAGCCCCTCGGTTCTTGTTGATTCTTAATAACCTCCTCCTCGGATCTCACTGACTTCTTTGTATCAGAAAGAGCAAGCATCTCCCCCAATGTACTTGAGCTTCTCCGGACATGTCTCTGCTCCTGAGAGTTCCCATTCAACGCCATCATGGCCCATCTTTCAGAAAGTCGTTTCTTTGCCTCTCTGCATACTGATGACTCTGGAGAACATGATGCACGGCTGAAGGAGGAAGAAGAATATGGGCTACCAAACCTATTGATGTAATCCCATGAATGCCTAGAAGTTGGTGACATGGCTTCTGAATCACTTATATGTCCTGCTGCATACTCATTTTCTGATTTGTTAAATGAACTCTCATCACCGACATAGCCATTGGAAAACACAGAAGAAAGTAAAGTCTCATCCCTTCGGTGACCCATCAGAGTTTCACGCATCTTCCTTGTGATCTCCTCTGCCACTTCTCTTGATTCTTGCACCTCGTCATCTTCAGGTTCCTCATACAAGTCTTCACCATGTGATATTCTTGAGGGTGAGGAAGGCAAGGAAACTACAGCCTTGACTTCATGAGTCTTCCCAGGGCTAGGCTTCAATACCACTATTCTTGTAGATTGAGCAGGATGTTCATTAACTTTATGATTAGCATAAAGTGGAGAGTATCCAGGACTATTGCTTTCCCATCCAGTCGCTTGAACCACTTGGGCTGGCTTATTGGATTGTTTATCAATCAAGTTTCCTGATCCTGTAAATTTTTCATTATCAACCATCTTTGACGGTCTAAGAACAGTGATTCTTTTAGTCTCAGGAGGTGGTGCAATTGACTGCAAATCATACAGATGCTGAGAGAATAAGGAATTTGGTTCTTGAAGAAACCTAAGGAATAAATCTTTATTGGAACTTAAAACTTCCAATGCGTCCTGGAACTCCTTGGACTGGCGAAGTTTTTCGTCTGTGGCTAGACGTTTCGCTTCCATGAACTTTTGACGAACAAGAGCCATCTTTTTCTCACTTATAGTTTCATTATACCTTCCCTTCTGCATTGAATTATCTCTCGAATAACTTGCCTGTTGAGACTGCTGCCAGATTTCATACACATCCTTGCAATCATTCTGTTCTTGAAACCGATGAACTTCACTAGGCACTCTATTGTCTAGAAATCCATGATCTTGCTCCCAACATTCCAATGGTATCACCGAATGACTTGGAGAATGTCGCGAATAACCTTTTGAATGACTTCTTTGAGCAGCTGAACTAGGCTGATGTTGTGGAAGGGGATCGAGACCCATCAACTTGGCAACCACATTGGGCGGGTTATGCTTAGACACTACTTCTTTTGACATTTCTTGGGCTATAAGTGTTTTCATGGGTGTACCATTAGCTTTCTTGTTTGATGAAGTTCTCCTAAACTCAGAGACAACCTGCACACCGAATGAAATGCAACACAGATCAGGACAGTTTAGTATATTATATAATAATGCAAGTGTGAGCAAAACAGACAAGCTGTGCTTGGAATCTGCTTTCTCACAGTCATATAATTACAATTACCAAGAAGTAATCCTCAAACTTACCAGCTTATCCTCTATCTGATCTGCAAAAGGTGACATCCTAGCCACATCCGACCGACTTCTTGAGAGTGAAGCACCTGCCAATCAACCACCTCCATGTCAATAACATCTTGGATCAATATAATAATTTAAGAATGTACAACAAATTATACCATGAGATAAATAACAACCATGATGACCAAACGGGATAAAAATTGTCGAAAAGACAAGATTTTTTATGGGAAATATAATTTTGTAATCTCTCTGGTGGAGAAGCTATAAAGAGGTGGGTAAAGAAAAAGAGAGCAAATTAACTATCTGCATCAGGAGTCAGTGCGTAAAACGTAAGTAATATAAGCTTGATCCAAAATTATAAGCAAGAAGGAAAAACAATCAGAAGAAAGCTGAATTCTCTAATGTAATTCAAGTTATTTAAAAAGTTCTCTGACATGTTCAAGAGAAGTGAAAAAGAAAGAAATAAAAAAATTAAAAGTTCAGTAGTTGTATTTGGAAAATGGCATATAACATATTCTGAAAATAATACATAATCTAAAAGGGTTAAACAAAACGATTCATANACTAACTTTGTTAATATCATTCCTAAAATTCGAATAAAATTCCTAGGCAACAACTAGATAGGGAAGTGAAGAATACTCAACTGATTTTAGCCATTGTCTATCAATCACAATGGACTAGATTTTTGGAAAGTCATCAAGTTGGACATGGGATTCGTACAAAATGGGTCTATGAACAATGAACTCATTAAACATGGATTCAGCAAAAGAAGTGTTAAAAATCAGACGTTTACCCAACTCCATTGGTTCAGTGGCAACAAACTTTGCCTTTTTCTTCTTCTGTTTTGGAGATTTGGATGTCTTCTTTGACAATTTGGTTTTGAGAGGAGAATTCTTCTTCTTGCGCTTAACCTTCTCAATCAATGGTTCGTCAGAGGATGGTTGCTCAGCAACGGGTGAGACAAAGGGTGACGGAGTCTTCTCAGAGGAGGACTTTGATGGATCAGGTTGGTCATCAATCTTACTCTCATTTGCCTTCTTCTTTGATTCTGTCGCATTCCTGATGTCAGCAATGAAAGCTTCTTGATGCTCCATAAACCACAAAGACACGAAGGCTAAGATGCACAAGATGAAAATCGCAGAGAATTTAGAGAAAATAAGCTTTGAGTGGCACAATATTGCTTCAAAGTGATGATAGACACGAAGTGGCAACCTTATAAAGAAAAACCCTAGAAAAAAATTGGGGTTTTAGCTTGAGCTGTCACATAAAAACAAGGTGGTCATAAGGTAACTTAGTGTGACCACATGAGAATAATATTAACAATTCGAACCAATTGAGCATAGTGTGCTAACTATCAAAACTTAGGTGGACACAGTGAATCAAGCAAGAATAAGGTGGTGACATTAAGGCTTTAAGTCAGTATAGTCAAAGGGTGATGCAAACAAATAGCAAGCACGACATAACACTGACTCTCAAGGTGGTGACATTGGCACAAAGGCAGCAGACCAAAACACTTAGTCAATTTTTTTTTTTTTTTTTTTTTTTGAAACAAAAATAAAATAAGACAAAGTAATCATGAGGTCAAATTCACAAATTCACAAGATTTAAAGGAGCAAGATATAAAGATCTGTGTGGAAAGCATTCAATTGATTTCACCAACTTGATAGAGATGCATAAGGAGAATCTCTACACAAAAAAATTCATCAACCAAAGCAGTCATTCCTTTAAACACACATGAGTAAGATAGCAAGCATTCTTTGTCATTTGTGTTGAAGTGTCCTCAAGGGGGGAAAATGACACATTAGTCAATTTGAAAACAAACAAACTCCCTTTTCCCTCATGCCTTTTTTCATTTATTTTTATTCTTTTAAGCATAAATTCAAACTTTTGAATTTCCTTTTCATTGCTATAGAATTGCATTGGGCAAAAATCTCTCAAAATTAACCAAGTGTAGCTTTTACACTTGCAAGGAGGTGACCCTCTAAATGGTAGATCTTCCAAGGACATAGGGGTCTCTACATCCTAGAAAATTACTCAAGCATGACTTTCACACTACAAGCGAGGTAGCTCTTTCACATGGTGACAAAAGTCAAGCAATATAAACTCAATAATGAAAGAAAGTCATTATACTTTGAGGAATGAAAAAATCAAGGTGGACATCACTCACAATGTACTTTTCACAAGATAGAAATTGTTCTCATGTTACAACACATATCAAGTACACTTGCAAATATAAAACAAGGAAATTTTTTCTCTTGAAATTTATTCAAAAAAAAGATAGAAACTTTATTCAAGTCGAATCAGTCAAATGGACTTCCTCAAATTCACAAATGTTTGAAAGCCCAATGCCTTTGTAAATAGGTCAACAAGTTAAAAGTTTGTGTTTACTTGTGCAAGTGTGATAACTCTCTCTTCAACTAAATCTCTAATAAAGTGATGCCTAATTTCAATATGCTTAGCCTAGAGTGTTGAACTGGATTCTTAGAGATATTGATTGCACTATTATTATCATAAAAACAATAACACATTCTTGATCAAATCCATAATCACACAACATTTGTTTGATCTACAAAACCTGTATACAGCAGCTTCTAGTAGCAATGTACTCTACCTCAGTAGTTGAGAGTGAAACGGAGTTCTACTTCTTGCTGTACCAAGTCACTAGGTTGTTGCCAAGATAGAAACACCCATAGATGTACTATTCCTATCATCCAAGCTTCCAACCCAATCTGCATCACTATAACCAACCAAGGTAGGATTAGTATCATATACAAACCACAATCCAAAGTCATATGTACCTGAGATATATTTCATGATTCTCTTCACAGCAGTTAGATGAAGTTCAATATGATTAGCTTGAAATCTAGCACAAACACCTACACTGAAACATAAGACAAGCCTACTTGCAATTAAATTACACCTACACACAAGCATATACTGGAGAAACTCCCTACTTTTTTTCATCAGGGTTATATTACACATTCCTGAAGAATGTTGAAGTCTATGCACTTATGAACTAAAAGTTCATTAATCCTAAACTTTTTAAGATTTAGCATGACTGTCTTGGTCACCCAGGATCTACTATGATGCGTAGAATCATAGAAAACTCACATGGTCACCCATTAAAGACCCTGTGTGCTTATCAGAAGCTGATGCAGAAGCTAAAATATCAAGCTAATTCAGAAAATTGTTACTTCAACAATTCAACTAGTTGACTGCAGTTCCGAAGTTGAAAAGTAAAATGTAGTTTAGAAAGAATCAACTGAAGCAGCAGATTTAGTTAAAGCTAGAGTATAGTTTAGTTAATTGAAGCAGAAATTTAGCTAAGAAAAATGCAGTTCAGAAGCTATTAATTGAAGTAGCAGTTCAGCTAAAAAAAATGTAGTTCATAAGCTATTAATTGAAGTAGAAGTTCAACTAAGAAAAATGCAATTCAGAAGCCTTTAATTGAAGCAGTAGTTCAGCTAAGAAAAATGTCGTTGATGGTCCGTATTGTGTGTGTCAATTTCACCATGAGTAGTTTATGCTGAGGTGTTGTTTTGATGATCAGTATTGTGTGTCAATTTCACCATGAGTAGTTTACGCTGAGATGTTGTTTTGATGATCAGTATTGTGTGTGTCAATTTCATCATTAGTAGTATATGCTGTGGTGTTGTTTTAAAAGTCATTCAGGCTGCTGACAAGAATAAACAGAGTTTTGACCCTTAGCTGTCAAAAACATAGCCAGGGAAATGAAGTTTGGTTTGAAGGGAAGTGTTGACCTTCAACCATATGAGGAATAGTTCAGTTTGAGGGGAAATGTTGACCTATAAAGGGTGAAGACTGCAATTCTGAAAAACACAAAGGATCACACAGTTATTTGTCAACACGATGTCGTTTTAAGTAGCTCATTCTTACAGATATCAATTGTACATTGTTTGAGCTCAAACGAGCTACTTTACTAATTCTAACTTATTCTCTCTTTCATATATAAGAGAGATCTTGGTTGTACTCACTTTCAACATCATTAATACAAATCAGTTGTCAATTTCATTTTTGCTTCCTTTAAAATCTTCACACTAAAACCACCTTAAGTTATTGGTTGATTCTTATAGTTTCAGCTAGTGAGTTGCATTTTCCCAGTTGAAAATTTCTTAGAAATTGAAATTTGTTTAAATATTAAGTTATTAGTTGATTCTTATAGTTTCATGTATGGTAGGGAAAATGAGTGTTGATTTTTTAAATAAAAAATTGGAGTACTCTCCATAAAATTAGACAAACCTCTGGAATGGTAGTGAAATTTATCCTAAAAAAGTTACAGTATATATAAGTACAACTCATCTTTGAGTACAAATAAATTGTGCAAATATCTTCATCCAACAACAATAAAGTACTCTATAATAACCATAATTTTATCATTTCACATTGTGCTCAACGATGATAAACCAAATTGTAAGATTCTTAATTAACAAATATTATTGTTTGATCAAACTCTTTGCTTATGGGACTGAAGTCATCAAAATAATAATTGGTTGTCTTATTTAAGATGTTTATTATTTATTTCGTATACTATAGTATTAAGGAGATCTTTGTATGCTAATTTTGTAGGAGTAAATTCTAAATAAAAATCTAAAATCACTTTCAGTTTGTTGAAATATCGTATTTGCAAAGATGACACGTTGATAGTTAATGTCGGTTGACACCATCTAAGGAGCCTACACTGGTGGAAAGGAAAAGGATAAAGCATGCTAATTTTTCATTGGTGACGATGTAATGTAATCAACATTTGTTGTCGCCTTTCATTCAACCAAGTAAACTTTAGACACGCACACATTTAATTAATTTGGAAAAAACTTTGATGTTGAAAAAATGTATATCTGTTCAATCCGTGTAAATTACGTCAATGTAAATAAACTATGATGTATGGTAGGGAAAATGAGTGTTGATATTTTAAATAAATGGCAGTCTGTAAACTGTCATTTAATATTTATCATGATGTACTACGATCGACATTTGATGTCGCTATTGATTCAACCAAATTGGAAAAATGGTTGGTGCCGAAAGCACGTGTGGCTGTTCAATGCGTGCAGGTTCCGTCAATGTGAATAAACTATAAGATTGCATGGCGCTAAGAAGATTACTTTAGTATCTAATAACCTTTTATTACTCATGTAATATGAGAAGTGATACAGGGGGTTATGTGATTACCGGCTCAGATGGTGGTATTTTAAAATTATCATGGTAATCCTATTTTTGTTCCAATTTTACCCTTAATAAAAATTCCAGACACAAATGCCCTCCTTTTGATTTCAAATAACAACTAACCCAACTTGTTGAATAATTTCTTTAACCTCATTAATTAATTATTTGGACAAAAATACCCTATATAATAATAATAATAATAATAATAACAACAACATCAACAACAAATATATATACTCTTATAAAGGGCATTTCAGTAAAAATAATATATAAATATTTTATAACTACGACCAACCAAATACATTAATTACTTGTACAGCCCACACGAACCAAACATAATAATAACAATTTATACCCATTTATCTTCAAAATTATATATCTCATTAATAATCCTATCTTTTTGGTAATTAAACATTGTCAGAACCAAACGCCCCCTAATCTATATCTATATATCTATATAAAGCTGAAGCATGCCCTTGGTTGATTGACATGTAGGATTCATTTTCTAGCTCTAGAATCGCTCCATCTTGACATGTTGGATGTATATTAATAACAATAATAACTCCACCTTGACATGTTGGATGTGTATTAATAACAATTATATAGGTGCATTGCATTGACACTTCAAATATCTAAATAAAAAGATATAAAGTTTGAAGTTAGTCTCTTCATATTCAATTTTCTAGCTCTAGAATTGTTCTATTTTGACATGTTGGATGTGTGGTTTAATGACCGCTACCTAGAATTGCTCCATATTAATAAGAATTATATAGGTGCATTGCATTGGCATTCCAAATATCTCTTCATATTCAGCTGCATTGGTATTCAAAAGGTTTAAATAAAAAGATATAAAGGGTTGTCTATTCAGTTGTGTATTACCACAATATATTAGGTGGTGTCAATAATACATTTGGTCTTCACGATTTTGTTAATTGAAGATTTTTTGTTGTTGTTGTTTATAGGTCATGTTAGTTAGTGTCAAAAATACGTCTGGTTTTCACGATTTTGTTAATTGATGATTTTTTGTTATTATTGTTTATAGGTTGATAAGAGCTTGAAAATACACATTTAGTTAGTGATCTATGGGGATTGCTTGTGGGAAATTAGGCTTAATTTGGTAAAGTTGTTTAATATTTTCATAATTATCTTTTACAGGATCACAGGTGTATATAAGTGTTTTTTAGGCTACTAGTGCTTAAATGTTATGCTCACATGAAGAATCATGTCAGCAACAGAATGAATGATGAGTAGAGACAAACGGATCAAGAGGTTTGAAGTAAAGAGAAGATTTTAGATTACGTTCCAGCTTGAGCATACCTCGGTCTTTTGAAAATATCTTGAGCTGTAGAACTCGGATTAAGACGATTCATGGACCTTTAGAAAATTGATTCAAAGGGCTACACTGTAAATAATTGATCTACCATATGCAACAGAAAACCAAAATTCAATCGATAAATCAATTACCTTTTTTGCATAGATCCGAGTATAGATTATACCGTTTACATGTTTATACACAAAAATCTGTATAAAGTAAATCCATTCAAGGATTAGAATACTTATGTATGTTTGGAGGCTCCTTCGAATATCTTTGATTTCAGACAGGAACACTGTTCACGGGTACTATTCACAGTCAACTGTTCACATGATTTTTCGCCAATCGATCCAAATTAGGATCGCACTGATAGAAGTCCACACGAAGATAATCCGCAAAACCCTTGATTATTTTGCTAGAACAATCAAGGGCTTCAAGAATCAAGAAAGAAGAACAAGAAAAGTTTTCTTCTTGAGAGAGAGGGAGAGATAGGGTGGCTAGGGTTTTAATTGAATGAATAATTCTACATTGTTTTAATTTTAAGCTGCACTTATATAGTGCAACAATTAAAACCCTATTCCACTTAGGAATAGCCATGAGCTCCAACCCTAGTTCACCCTTGCAACCAAACACACCCTTCATGGTATTTTAATTAATTAATTATTATTATAATTAAAATCAATTAATATATAATAATATATTAACATTTAATTAATAATAATAATTCATTTAAATATACACAGAGATATATTTAAATATAATCTCACTAATTTTAATATTAATATTAAAATTAAATACAGGCAACAACCTCAGCAAATTTAATTGCACTATGAAATTACCAAAATACCATTTCATCCTAAAAGACGAAAATACTCTTCTCACAAATTGATTCTTAAATTATCTTCTAAGTGTGTGACCCATAGGCTTTTCATCATATCGGCAGTGTGTAGTATCGCGATTAACACCAATTAATCGTCTCACTATATAGAGACCAAGATTAGCCCCTAGCAAGGCATCATGGCCACGCGATAGATTCGGATTCAGCAAAACTGCAGCTTATCAACGGTCTAGTTACCATGTAATCAAATCTTTTGATCAACTGTTATCTCATCGAGACTGAGGTACATAAATAGTGTCAACCTCAGATATCCTCAACATGTTTGTATTCAGTTACTAGACTAATTACAGGAATATTAAATTGGATTGAGCATCAACTCAATCCCAATGTGGCCACAGATTTAGTGTCATTGTCATTACTAAATTACCCAATGAGATAACTTTTCCCGTACCCAAGAGTGATGAATCATTTGTTGATCCACCATAGTCTCGATACACTTTTCAATGTAGCTAATCACAACAGTATTGATAGCTCTGAATAGAACTACATTAGGCTAGTGCCAAACTACACCAATTGGTGCACAAGGCGCTTTAGTGATCTCAAGTCTAAAGATCACATGTACCACCATCTGTTAGATGATTTATTCCATATACATTGGGGTTACCATCCATATGGAATCCTCTGGTGGGTTTGTCCAGTGAACTTGCCTCTAGCAAGCACCCGTGCGTTGCATCAGGTTGTCGGCAAACACCCTTGACAAGTGAGATCAGTCACTGCCTTTCGACAGGGTTGTTCAACACTATGATAGCCTTACCGTATTATCTGTGTCCTTGCTCAGAATAATACTAGGGCTACGGACGTTTCTAGAATGGCCACCATATGTGATCATAGGGTTCTCACTATCAAGATTTGAAACACTTGATACCCTCGTCATGGTTCTACCATCTTAAGGACATATATCATTACATACATGATATAAAAGAATAAGCCTTTTATTGATAAATAAACATTTATTACAGAGTCTATTTTACAATAATTGATTGGCTCTAGGGCACCTACTCTAACATACAATTCATATCTTGACCACTTTGCCAGATTCGAACGTTATCATTTAAACATCACCATCTTTTAAAGATTGTAAGTTTTGGGGCAGAATCAACTATGCCTAGGCACAGTGCCGCGGCACAACTGTGATTCTGGAATTTTCTACATTAAATTTATGGCGTGTATTTCCTATTTTAAGACTTCTCAAGTGATAAGGATAGTGGGAATCATAACCCTAAAACCCTAGCAGTATAAATATATGTCTTTAGCTGAATTTTGGAGGAAAAGAGGAGAAGGAAAACCTGTAGAGAAGGAAAGTGACAAAAGTTCTGGAGCTTTGATTCACAATATAGAGAAGTTTTTCTTGTTCCTTTCTTATTAACTAATGATGATTGTTTTAATAAAGATTATTGTTTCTTTCATGTTTATTATGAACTAAATTTATTCTCTAGGGCTAAGATGTAGCCCAATCTCTTGATTATGTGTTGATTTATGCTTATTAATTTTTATTAAGAATTCTTCCTAAGTTTTACTATTATGCCTAATGCTTTTTATTCTTAAGGGCCCTTGAATTGAATGGAACTAATGGACTAGGTTAAGATCGAGAGATGATACTTAGTTGGTCTACGGTAATAAAACAATAGGTTGAGTGAACGCTAGAGATAGGTTATCGCAACTTGTGAGGTTCTGGTAAACTCTATAGAGCGTAATGATCTTCAATTGCTTAAATCTGATTAGAGATAATTCTAATTAGTAATTAGGAGTTAATTTGATAATTGTTCGACAGAAATTTATTGAAAATTTAGGGAGTTTGACCTGTAGAAAGAGCTTAATAAAATTAGTATAAGTGATTGATACATATCAATAAGTTAGTCTAAAGTCTATGCCCTAGATCTAATCATCTTGCTCTAAACCCAACAATTTATTTTAGTTGTTTTCTTTTCAGTTTTCTTTTAAATTCAATTGTTAATTTAGTTTAGATTTTCCTTGATAAAAACTGTGATCAATCAAATAGTAATTAGATAGTAAATTTTGGTAAATGATAATAGTAATTCCCGTGGGTTTAATATCCGTATTTATACACTTTATTACTTGTACGATTTCATACACTTGTGAAAATCTACAACATAGGTCAAAGATCCATGAATTGTCATGGAATAAAGACCATGATGTTTGAGTGAGGAATCGACATTGTTAAACTAGCTATTATTTCAATGTTTAATTGTTTTCGTTCTGCCGAACTATAGGTATATCTCCTAACTATTTTAATATGAAACTGTAAGTATATCTCCTAACTATTTTAATATGAAAATCAATTAATTTTGGTTGATTATGTTTTCAGGAAAAACATTCATGCATTTTAATGGAATCAAGAGGAGGATGTTTTTATTAGAAACTCAGATTGTTAAACCAGTTGCTATTTGAATGATTATTTGTTTTAGAAATGCCGAATGGAAAGTATATTTCTTAACAATCTTAATATGAAAATGAATTAACTTTTGTTGATTTTGTTTTCAGGTATTTGGTTATGCCGACTGTAAGTATATTTCCTAACTATTTTAATATAAAAATCAATTAATTTTTGTTGATTATGTTTTTAGGAAAAACATTCATGTATTTTAATGGAATCAAGAATGGTTATTATATTTCTTAACAATCTTAATATGAAAATGAATTAAATATGGTTGATTTCATTTTCAGGTATTTTGTAACTGTAAGTATATCTCATAACTATTTTAATATGAAAATCAATTAATTTTTGTTGATTATGCTTTTAGGAAAAACATTCATGTATTTTAATGGAACCAAAGGGAGGATGTTTGTATGCCAGGATGTTTTTTTTAGGAAGATTGTTAAACCAGTTGTGATTTGAATGATTAATTGTGTTAGTCATGTTGAACGGTAAGTATACTTCTTAACAATCTTAATATGAAAATGAATTAACTTTTGAATGATTAACTTCATGCTTATGAAGTAAAAATTGAGCCTCTTGAAGAGTGACTCGACTACTATTGGAAGTCAAATTTGCTACAACAGCATCATACTTGGCCCTAATCCATCTAGTATACACAACAACACCTCTTTATTAGTAATTGGAACTCCACTAGCAGTCAATTTGTCACTAAGCTCCTTCATCTTCAAAAAAATACTCATTGATACTAAGGGCTCTTCCTTCTTGTACTTTGCAAAAGTTTCCTTAAATGTAAAGTTCGAGCTTTAGAGGCCGATTGAAAATGCATCTCAAGTGTATTCCAGATATCAAAAGCAATAGAACATTTGGCAACATAACGAAACATAGATTCAAAGATAGGGGAGAGTAGCCAAATAACCAGAAATTGATCCACTCGTTTCCGGATAAAATACTTAGGGTTTCCCTTCTTGATTGATTGTCTAGAATCATCATCCTTTTCAACTAAGAACATTGATGGGAACATTTGAGTAACAGTAACATATTCTTCAAGATCATGAGAAGTAAGAGCTGGAAGTGTTTGGGATCTCCAATAGGTATAATTCTTCACCACCAATTTGACAGATATCGATGGAAGAGCCAATGGATCAGATAAATTGGTCGAATTTACAAAATCAGGTTGCATTTTACAGAGATTGAGCTCAAAATTATAGGATCAAGGTTTCAATTTTGCCAAAGACACGTGTCTAGGGCTCTGATATCATAAAAGTATTCTTGTAAGTTCTGAAGTAAAGAGACAAATGTAGAGAAAAAAGAAAATTCGAAGAAAAGTTTAGTAAAGAAGACAAGTGAATTTCTCTTTCATTAATTGACTAACTGTTATAAGAGGTAGGCTTTTTATAAGCATACAAACAATATAAAAGTGTCACCGTTTTTCAACTAACTTCTATTGCTAACATTTTAACCACTTCACTTTGCTCTAACAATTAAGAACAAATTTTAAAAAACAAACAAACACTTGCCCAAAAAAAAGAAAAAAAAGAAAAAAAACTGTTAGAAAAAACTAAACAAAAGATTAAAAAGAAAGATTAGTTACACTAGAAGACACAGCTTTACAAAGAAAAGAAAAAAGGGAAAAGAAGAGAACCCTAAATAAGTAGTAACGCAATTATCAAACAAAAACGATCGGACCGTTGGTTCAGCAGTAAAACTTTGCCAAGGAACACCGGTCCAAATAATATTAATCATACAATTTAATAATACTTATTTGGATTAAATTGGTATACATTGACATGTAACATTTAAATCAAATTGTTATTCTTAATTTCTTAATTATTTATTATTTTAATTATTAATTGAATATTAAATTAAATACTATCAAAAGTATTTTTTAATCTATTATTTTTGTTAGTCTGAAGATACTATTTATATTGTATAATTTCCAAATTATGTCAGTATATTCTGTAGTTTGTAACTAATATAATTAAGAGATTCTGTGGATCATTTTCGATGTATGTACCTCTATAGTAAATATCAACCAATTGAAACATCTAATTATTCAAACAAATATGATATCAAAGCCACTTTCATAAACAATGCACTGGCCTTTCACCTAGTTTAATAATAAAAGTTGAAGCTTTTGAGTGAAACAATTATACTTAACAGTGTCACATGCATTTCTTTTTCTTCTTTCTCTGAAAATAATTTACACAAGTAAATTGAGTGATAATATATAGAACAATTATACTTATTTTTTGGAAAATAAAAAGCAATTAGTTGTTTCATTCATGATATGTTAGTAAGATTTAGTTAAAGTTATTTTTTCTCACCACACAAAATATTATCTTACGGCATATATATTAGATAATATTGGAATAGAGTACATATTCGTTAGAATAATCCTTTGCTTATATTATCATTATTAAAAATTATTGTTTAACAAAGCTATTTAATGTAGATGTTTACATTTTTTTCTTAAATCCGACTTCTGTTAATCAAATTTTATACTTTTCAATGCTCCAAGATTGGAATTTATAGTTTTATACATTCAACTCAAAGTAAGAGAGTTGAAAGGCAAAGCTTAGATGGTTTTGTACGTTTCTGGTTGAATATTTTATTTTATTATTATTATAAATGTTTATTTCATATATCCCTCTAATATTAATTAAAACTTAAATATACCCACATTTATTTAAAAAGAAAGGTATTTTGGGTTTTTGACATTTTTATAAATATATTTTTTGTATTCTTAAATATATTTTTAATAATTTTAAAGAAATATATAATACTTTCTAATAATTGTAGATGTGTTTAATATTAATGGATGTTACAGTATATAAAATAAACACTAATTATAATTAAAAGTCCTAATCAAGTTTGAATTCATCGTCGGCCACCAAACTGACGAAACATAGGTGTTAATGTATGGTCCATCAACCACATCATACACAAAGATTTTTATTTGGCTGCTGTGTAAACTTTTTCCAATTACTTTAACAACACCTTTGAATAATTGTAATCCTTTGATTTAGTCTTATGATTCGAAAACTCTTCATGATTTTTTTTTTTAAATAAAATTTAAGAAAAGTTTTAGGTGGATTAAAGTTATCATTTGCTAATTAAATTATAAATTAATATTTTCTTTTTCTTATTTAAAACAAGAGTTAATACGTAAGTATGTATCTTTTAATATTTATTGACAATAGTAAACAACATATAAATTTTAGAAAAAAATACGGTCAATCATATTGAAATTTTGGGTTAAAAATAAATGTATATATAATTATTTAATAAATAAATTCATATAAATGATATATGCATCGTCGCCTGACTCATATCTTTTACATCATGGATCTAATAGGTCAACAGGGTGTAAAGATTTATTCAAATTACTTTGATAAATTCCTTGACAAAGAATAATCAATTAATAATCCTTATACTATATCTAATTCTAATCATTAATAATTACATTAAGTGTGGTGGTGTCTTTCATTGCACAGAATTTGGAATTTCTTCTGTCTCGAAAAGCAAAAATAATTGTGCAATTTCTTTTCCTTATCCTAATAATAAAGTCCAACTCGTCTGCTTTGTAGTTGAAACGTAATTTTATGCTATTTAAATGGATAATAAGAGTTGAATTAAAAATAAATCTAATTATATTTTTTTTTATGCCCTATGTATGTCAATAAAGAGATGAACGAAGTCTAATAAAAGCTATGTAGGATGACTCTTAGGGTGACTATAATCGTCAAATGAAACAATTTGTCAAGTTGCCTAGCTCTTAGAGTGGGTTGACTCGTGGTATGAACAAACTTGTAGAATGGGTCAGCTCATAGAATAAATCTTCTTACAAAATAGGTCATCTCACTTGATGGTTTTTTCATAAGATGGATTTACGTGTGGGTCCAATCGAAATTGGGTTATGACACCAGGTCATGTAATGACTAATTTGTAATGGGGTCTGACAAGGTTCAGTGTGATTTTTAACCCATAGAATGTGCACTCTTCAAATCTAGTATGATGGTTCAAATTTATGGTCTAACATTGTCGGTATACAAGGATAGCCCCACAACATAATAAGTCCTGTTATACTTTGGAGTTTGAAAGGGATGCCAATGTCAATTGGTAGTAGCATTGGACTCCACCACAAACGTTAGGTCCTCACCTACAAGTCTAAGAACTTTTCAGTTTAGTGTCCATCAATGCTATTAAACAAAGTCTGAATTTTCATAACTCAAAAATATGCATATCTAAGAATTTTCTCTTGCAGATGAGCGGCTGAGACACATTCTCTCTCTTGTAAATGAAGATGAGCTCCCTTTCTTCTTCTTCTTCTTCTTCAGGATTTTCCCTCTATTTCTGTATTTGCTTCTTTATAATTTTCCATATAATCCAGAAATCCTGTGCTCAAAATGCTACTACGACTGACCCTGGTGAAGGTACGTACACACTCTCTCTCTCTTAATATTTTATATTCCAGTCTCTGTCTGTTTCAATATATATCTATATGCATATTTATTATTATTTTGCAAATTAGTATTGTGTGTTTGTTTATGTATAGTAAATTATGAACTAGAAAAACAATAAATAAATTTTTATATCCACGGATTATATTGGATCGACAATATTGAAATTATTATATGAATTTTTTTCTTTTTTTTTACCATTTTTAAGAAATGATTCTTGATTTATCCTTTAACAAATCCTCTTGATTTATCCTTTTTTTTCTTTATTCTTGAGAATTCATTTAATAAAATAAGTTGAGTAATATTAGAATGATTATACTTCTTTTTTTTTTTTTTTTTGAAAAGAAAAAGCCATTAATTGTTTCATATCATTATAAATACTAGTCTAATGAAACTTATATATGTTTTAACAAAATTCTCAAATTAAGGCATATATTCTTCACATTTTTTAAAATATGAACTTCCCTTTATCAGAAATAATAAACATTAAAAGATAAAGTCCGATGTAAAAAAAAAAAAAAAAAAAATTGAGTAAATTTTTTTTATATTTATCTACAGTAATAAACCATTAACTACCGCTAATAGTTAATAAACGTGGTTTAATTATTTAACACTGACAACTAAATCAATAACTCTTATAAGTCAATTCAATGGTAAGATTGCATAAGATACTATGAAATAGTCCAATGCTTCAAAATGGAAATAATATATTTAAATCGCAAATATAATGGTGTAAATGTTAAAAGTTATTAACATGTAGATGAAGAGGAAGACAATAAGCAAAATACAAAATTCAGGGGCCTTTTAAGCCGATTTTAAGTCATAGACCTTTAATTAAGACTTTATTTATTATTATTGTTGTTGTTATAATTCTGCTGTCAAGTTTCCAATCGTAGTCGGCCACCAAATTAAGATAACGTAGGAATGGATGTGTGATCTCCTCCACTCGAATTGAGGCCAATCAGTCACATTAACTCTTAAGATTTTTATTAGAAACTCAAGTTTTAAAACCATTGACTTTGTCTTATAATTGGAAAAGTCAATTTAAATATTAACCGAATGATGTAATATATTCATTTTAGTAATGATTTTATTTTTTTCATATTAAATATTAAACATATACTAATTAATTATATATTTATATTTATATCTCTCACTTAAAATAAATTTATATATAATCATTTTATAAGATAAATATACAGATATAAATCACGTGATATATTCATTCTATCTTACTAAAAAGTAATTTTTAGTATTAATTTTTTATTACAATTTTCTCAAACTTGTTCTAACCTAAAAAGTAGCTAGGTTTCTTCCCTTCTCTAGTTTGTATTGCATTGTGAAAAAGTAACTAAAGAGTGTAAATTGAAAAACGCAAGTTATATCATGTCATATATCAAATTTATCATATAAAAATGTCATAAGGACTAAAAGTTTTATTTCTTTTGTAATCTTCATTTTGCGTAAGTTTATTTATGGAAAACCTCTATATGCTTCACCTATTAGTAGGCTTACCGGGCGGACCGACTGGGTACGGGCCGGGTCCAACGGGTATAGCCCATTGATTCAAACATGCCAAAAATATTGGACTGTACCCTATGGTGGACCTGCAGGTACTCACTACATTTTTCATTTGTTACAATCACACCCCCACAATCAACTTCACAATTTCATTTCAGTTCAACACATAACCCTAGATCTGCCGCAAATCAGCCAAGACTCCTCTTAAGACGGCCACACAATCGCCACTGGGCATCACAACACCACCAAAAACAAGCAAGGGACAACCCACAACAAAGACTAACTGGGTGACGCATTTGTCGTGAAATTGCGCGATGCAAGACAGCACACTTCGTCGTCAATGGAAACTGGATCAGGGAGGCGTCGAAACACCAGAGAAAAGCGAAGGCACGAGGCTCGTGCGGGGTCATCTCGACGCAGCAGGGGGGCTCGATAGCACCCAAAATCGGTTGCATCACTCGCGATCCATCGCACGCGGCGCGACTGGAACACGTATCGGCATCGTGTGTGGCTGGCCAAAGGGGAAGTGAGACCTCCCAACGGGCAGCACACGATGAGCAGATGACGTTTCGAGGCGTACCGACATGGACCAGATGGGGACAAGGCAGAACCGGCGCAAAAAGAAAAAGGATGAGAGTTGGAGAATAAATTTTAGGAAATAGGGGCTCGTTTGGTTCACATCTCGCTTTTGGGAAAAGTTAAAAAAAAATTGAATTAAAGATTTATAAATTAATAAAATACTTCCTATATTTATTTATTTATAAAAACACCGTTATAATAAAATATTAAAAGTTAATAAAAATACCCTCAACTCATCATCGTATACAGACAGTCTACCACCACCGTCGGAGAGTAGCCAGAGTCGTCGTATCGGTGCATGATTGATTAGATCTTATCGGTCATACGTTGATATGACCGTATTTGCTTGTCAACGACAGCCAACAAACGGTCATTGTTGCTGGTCAACGATGACCATTTGTTGGTCGTCATTACCGATTAGTTATAGTCAAAGATCTGGCCGTCAACGACTAGATCTTTGACCTTAGATCTGGCATTTTTTTGCCAGATCCACCGTTCCAACCACCACTAATCTGGCCGAAAAAGTCTAGATCGACGCATTACAGGTTAGATTCAGTCGATAGTGCGCTATCCTACCAGGTTCTGGCCATTTTCCAATAGTGGTGGTTGGAATCAGGTAAATGTGTTTTTGTCATTTTTAAAAAAATATTTAGGGGTATTTAATTAAATTAACAAATTTAGGGGGTTTAAAAAAAGTTGAATAATATTGTGAGTTTTTGGGTATTTTACTGTTTAACTTTTTTGGGAATACTAATAATACTATTCCCAAAAACCAACCAAACGGAGCCAGGTTTTTTTTTTTTTTTTTAAGTTTTATCTTTTATGGGTACCTGCTGGTATACCCGGCGCACCCGCAAAAGAAACAAGCCATGCCGAGTATGGGTCGAAAAAAAAGGGGTCCAAATTTTCGCCCGTACCCTATATTATTTTAAAGGGTAGGTCCACCCATGGGTAAATTACACATTTTGGTAGGTCCACCTATTAGAGAACCTCCATTATTTTGAAATTTGCAACCTTGGCCTCCATTCTATTTTTCTTGCTAAAGGTAATTGATATTGAAGAATAGTTGATATTGTCAGAATTTAAGAAAGCATTTTAGACTTTTTATACTTTTCTGTTTTCTAAAGCAACCCTAACCTCCATTTTTTTTGTTTTTTCTAATAAAGTTAATTGATATTGAGGAATAGCTGATGTTGTCAAAGTTTAAGAGGGCATTTTAGACTTTTCAGTTTTCTAAAGAAACCCTAATTTTTTTTTTCTTCCTTTTACCCCTTATCCCAAAACTCAACTTCGCTTATTTCTTCCACAAGCAGCATTGCAAGGCAAGATTCGACCTCATGTTGCTTGCTCTGATGCCACGAATGGCTAGATCCAACGTCGCACATCGGCGAAGAAGCAATGTGCTAGATTGATCTAGCCTCACACATTACTTTAGTTGCTTCATAATGCCAATTCTAGATTTGGGCATCTTCATTGAAGCAAAAGGCCTTTAAATTGTTGGGATGGGGGTGGAGTTATAAGGTTTTACAGTTAAGAGGGTTAGAGAGGTCTTAGGGCTAGAAGGGCAAACATGTCATTTTTTATGTTAACAAGTAATTTTTCATGATTTTTAATGGAATGGGAGCTAGGGTTACATTTTTTAAAACAATGGAAGTTCGCTCATAGGCAAAACATTTAGGGGTTTCTTGTAACTGGCCCTTTTACATATTATAATAGTTGGTTAATAGATATGTTTTTTGTTTTTGTTTTTTTTTTTTTTTATCCTAATAGACTAAACTTCAATTATATGCAATGTTTTGAAAACCAAACCGAACCTTGACCTTGTCAAGGGCCCAATTCACGGTTTGACCGGTCAGACCAGTTAAACCGACGGTTTATCTGTGGTCTAGAAAGTTTGAAATATTGCAAAAACACTTTTGAAAAATCATTTCAGTCCCTATAGGTTTAAAATCTAGCAAATACACCCCTACGATCTGTTTGGGTTTTATTTTTCCAGACAAATTTCGGCTTGTTCCGACGGCCCAAATTCAATTCGAAACCAACACCTGAACCACTAGCATCAACTATACAAAAACCCTCTACACTTGGAACTCGGTAACCCCTTGTTCGCCAATCGTGACTCGCAAACACTATCGCGATTGGGTTGATTTTTTTAGCCAAATTCTGGCTTGTTTTGGCGTAAAAAATTTCAGTCCAACACCAACACTTAAACCACTAGCCTCCACTCTACAAAACCCATCTAACCCTAGCACTTGGTAACCCCCCATTCACTGGTCATGACTCATGTATTGGGTTGATTTTTTCAGCTAAATTCTGGCTAATTCTGGCGTTCGAAATTCAATTTGACACCACCCCTTAAGCCACAGGCCTCTAATCTACAAAGTCCCTCTAACCCCGGCACTTGATAGCCCCTCGTTCGTCTATGATAAGATTAGGGATTTGAGTGAACAGTAAAATTGAAAATTCGAACCGGAGAGGATGCCGGTCAACGGTCAACATATGGTTGTCGTTGATGACCAAATGCGGCCAGATCTAGCTATCAATGGCCAGATCCATGGTAAATCTAGTTGAAAAATGCCATCTCAGCATATGACCAGCCATATCCAGTCGGTCGTGCACTGATATGGCAACTTCGGCCACCCTCCGACGGTGGTGGCAAGCTACCAGTACTTAATGGGTGGGTGGGGGTGTTTTTGTAATTTTTAATGTTTTTATTATAGGGATGTTTAGTAAATTAACAAACCTAGAGGGTGTTTTTGGTTAATTTTCAAATCCTACCTCGTTATTATCACCAAACTCTTACTTTTTTCAAAAATACTATCCAAAATACTAAAATAAACGCACCCGAAATTTTTTTAAAAACAAGTTCATATCCGAACAAGCCCTTTATTTCTTTGTTTTTGTTTATAGAGTGAGGTCTATAAAAACTTAAGTGTAAAGACTAAAGAGACTTGGCAACTTATATGTGCAGAGACAATGGCTTGTGCTGTTGTACAAGATAAAAT